>NC_140475.1:37320443-37772943 GCF_051167445.1 Perissodus microlepis
TCAAGCCAATAGCTCAATCTTACAATCACAGACCTGCAAAATCTTAAGAATATAAATCTGAGTTATAGTGCCCAATAGTGTATGGTTAAAATGTTTTATTGGATGGTTGTCTTTAACTTTTTGTATCCCTCTCTTTAAACACCATCCCTTACACCTGAAGACAATACATCCTTGTCCTTAGCCTACAAGGTAATAACCGCTGTGACCGCGGGCCACTCCAGCACCTGATGGCTGTCTGGAAGCCACTCTCTGTGGGATTAAACATCCATCTCCATGGCATGACTCACTCCATCATATGTCACAGACTAACACAACGCACGCTTCATGTCATGGGAGAGGTCCTGCATGTCTATGCGTGCACGTGCGTGCGTGCTCATATTTTAGATAAGTACCGTGCTTGATAGGAAGCGGTGATACAGGCATTACTCATGTAAATCTATTTACACACATTATGAGGCCGTGCCTTTCTTATGAGGACAAAAAGCAAGCACCCGTAACGTAAATCATTAAATTTAAGGTGAAGACAAATTTTAAAGACGGGGTAAGGTTAGGTTAAGGCCAGGGCAGCAGTTAGGGCTCGCCAAATAGCAGTAATGGTTAAGACTAGAGCAAACCTACAGGAATGAGTGTAAGCCACCATAATGTCCTCTGAACTCACTGAGTGCGTGTCTGCGTGTGTGCACGTGTGTGTATGTGCGTATGTATCCCATCATCAGCAACAGACTGTGCTTCAGCAGGTGCAGAACCTCAAGGCAAATACGAGCGGCTTGATATTACAGGAGACATCTGGCGTGTGGGCATTTGTGTGCATACAGTATGTCTGCATATTTTGCGTCCGTGTGTGTGTGTGTGTGTGTGTGTATATGTGAACAATATCAGTTATTGCCAATTGTGGACTATTTATATGTGTGCATGCATGTTCTTATGTAAAGACAACACTGTTTCCAACCTTTGTTTCATTTGTTTTTAATCTGATTGTGCTGAGTTGCACGAGGCTATGGCTGCAGGTCATGGAAGTGCATAATAAATAAAATGTTAGTAGTGCATTACTGAATTTATAACACTATATATGTATTGTTTTCAGTAATATAAATGCACCACAGTGCCATGCACTTCTATCAAACTCAAGAAAAAGGTGCAGGTGTGTGTGAATACCTGCATAATAGTAGCTTCATTATTTGTCACTCACCAGGTTGGCTTCGCTGGGTGCATGGTACTTCTCTGTGCCCATACGAACGAGGCCGTCGTTGTAAAGGAAAATGCGGAGAGGGTCGCAGGAAGTGACGAGGATGTAGATCCGCAGGTCAAACTTGTAGCCCTCCATCAGGAAGGGCTTGTCTAGGTACTCCTGAACGATAAAGTGCTCCTGCGCTGGCAGCTTCTCACAGTTACGGATAAGTGAGATCCTGGATCGAGAGAAACTTTATTAATCCTCGGGGGGGAAATTATGGTGTCGTCAGCAGCATAATAAAATATGGCATAGTAAAGACAAAAAAGATAATTAAAAAAATGATAGATGGGAGCACAGCAGAGACCATGAACATGACTGATGACATTGGCACTGTCTTATATACATGTTGAAGGGAAAAAAAAGGAGGGGGGCAAACAAGATACAGATTTTATGTGTCTCAACACAATATTTCATTTCAAAGTCATCTGGAAAAGTTGGAGATATATGTCTGGCTTGCTGCAGATGCCAATACTAGTGGTACTTTCAATCTTCGCATGCCAAGAATAGCTTTAGCCTACTAATCAATAGATGTAGTTGGAAGGAGAAGATAACAGTATGTCCTTACTGAGCACAAAATGATTAGAAATACTTTTATAATAAAGGCATTTAGCATTAATAGCTGAGAGGGTCAGAGTCATGCCCTGATGGTATTCAGTGAGCCTCCACAGCACCAGAACCTTCAGTGAAAATATGTAAAAATGAGTCCAGTCTAGTTTGAACAGGACGAGCTGTCTGGCGCTACGACGCATTCGACCAACCAAAAATGCTGTTACTCTATTCATTAACTTGCCATCTAAACAGAACGGTTTGAGAAATGATTGTGCATGAAACAGACAGGTACAGCGCAAATAATGGTTTGTCTGGGCCATAGCCGGTCAGCATCTGGAGATTATTGTGATTTTCTGTAGCCAAACTCCATTCAGTCTAAATGGCACAGTGCATCACATGTTCTAATAGGGTCATTTAGCCATGCGCAGGTTAATAGCAGCAGACAGTGCGCTCCGTTTTAACTTCCACTCTAATTCATTTGCTTTGGTCTCATGTCACTGGCACTCAGTTCTTATAAAGAGCAGACTGTTGCCGGCTGGACTTAAGATGTGTTTTATTAGTTTGTGTACGTCCATGTGGTTGTATGTGTGAGGGGACGACATTCGCAACAGTGTGCGTCTGTCTGAATGTGTGTGGTGTACATACGTGTGCAGTGCGGGTGAGGGGTCATTTTTAAATGATCTTCCACTATGCGCGCACAAAGCGACTGACCTATATCACCATCACTCATAGTTAAAGCAGACTCGGGCTAACCTGATTACGTGCACAGCCAGGAAGGCTCCATTATACGCAAGCGAGCAGGAACACTGCACACATAAACGCAACACAGGGCTAAAATGTGAACAACTGATTGCTCCAAAACAAACACACACAAAAGTAAATTAACTATTCAAGAGTGGTGGTAGAAAACTACCAGAGCTCAAAGATTATTAGGCCCCAGGCAATCAGAATATATTCTTATTTAGTTTAGGTGCTCAGTCAACTTCATCAACTCCTAGCTTACCAGAACACTGCTCTGTTGTTGATAAGCCTCAAAGGGGGGGGGGTTTACTAAGATTTAGTTTTTCAGGTTATGATCAAATAAGGTCTTAGCTAAGCTTGATTAAAAAAAATTCATTACTTGTAGATCTACTCGAGTATAATGTCGCTGTTACTTTGGGTTTATCAATTAGCGGCGACTTCTCTACTATAGACGAGCGTTTTACCTGCCTGCTTATTGCAGCACTCAAACGGAACAGGGAGAAGTTTTTTCAGTTTTTATGTGGAGGGGGGATTTCATGGACGATGTGAGGGGCTTTCCAAACAGGCAGACAGAAAGCTGAATGATGAAGACAGGGTTAACAGTGTTAGTTAGTCGAGTGGAAGTAGCAGAGGAGACGACATGATTGATGAGCCGGGGTGTCAGATAATCACGGCCCACTCTCCCCTGCCTATTTAATTTGGCACTGGAGGGGATCTCGCCTTTTTAAGCTCTGCACGCGCTTTTATTTTGTTTCCCTTATAACAAGCTGGGCTTCAGACACAAACAATAACTTCATTTAGTTGGTTGACGGAAAAATAAATTACAGGGGGTAGATATAACTTAATTTCCTGCCGCGTCACACCATGCAAAAAAAAAAAAGGAAAAAAAAGAGAAAAATCTAATCTTGTGAGCCGCCTGCCGTTGAGTGGTCGAGCTAAACTCATCATCTTTCATATTCTTAATGTATTGCAATAATTCAGCCTTTGCTGCCTTTTATTCTTTAATAAATAAGGGCTTAGTGCAGCATGGAGTTATAAGTAATGCGCACATTATACCAGAAAGGACAAATTCAAAGAGAATTAGAGGGAGAGGTGAAGCACGCTGAGTTATTTGTACTTCAATATCCCCACCTATTGGCGCCAGTGATGATGGCACTCCAAAGGATTTCTTCATACACACACTTCAGGGATCATATTTTCAAAGAATAATAAGTCAAAAAGAATATTAAATAAATATCTGGTATTTTCAGAAATTTCAACATATTCTACAGAGCTTGAGATAGAAATGGTGCAACATTCAAACCAGATTATTTTCCCATATTTTAGCCTCTAAAAATACTCCATCTATTCTTTTATTTATTTTTCTATCCTATAAAACTGTATTAGCTACAAAAACCAGCCTGGCCTGAATATTTAAAACCGAAACCACTTCACTTCATTTCCGCTTGGCTATGTGACTGTGAGCACCACACAGCTTAAATCGACCCTGACCGCCTGGTTCATGTCAGAATATGAAATACAATTTAGGATATTTACCTTTTTCTCTTTGATATTAAATAGCAAAAAAAGAATGAGGTGCATCATCCACCCCCTGGACCTCCTCAGGATGTATTGAACGCACACTGTTTTGCATAATTTTTGTCTGCCTCCTCCTTTAGGCACACCTCCCAATATAATGCCAAAAACATCACTGGTTACATCTTTGAAAGTTACTCAAGTTGCTCATCAACAAAAGCTAAACAGTTCAAACTAGGTCAGTTGTGTTGCTTGCCAGGGTTTTGTCTCTTTGCTTGCTTACAGTGCACACGTGTACCTTATACATTAAAAAAAAATCCAAGTCTCTGTGCTTGCATTTGGTCTCTTCATGTTTCAACTCTCCTGTAGTCAAAACATACAACGGGCGCATGACATCACAAGCATAAGATAGGCACTCAGCCCGTGGGACCGCAAAGTATGAAATATGCATTCAGGTACCACAGCCGGCTCATCTTCTGATAAAGTGATGCTATTGAGAGACGGAGTCCCCTGCAGCAGCCATCGTTGTCCATTTTCTAATCTGACTGGTCTCTGCTGATGGTGCCTCATAAAGGACTCCAATAATCACATGCAGAGACCTTCAGGGGGGGAACTACAGTAACTGCCAGCAACCATGTGTGCATGTGTGTGTGTGTCCTCCAATGGCGGCGATAACCTCTGATTTATGGAGAGTGTGACCATCGAGGACAATGAAGCCCACAATGAGATTCACCACACCCTCTCAGCTCAAATACTCAATCTGGTCCCAGCTATAATGCTATTTCCACAGACACCCATGTCAGGGTCACAAACCTCTTATTGCCTTGTTTTGTTGTGCTTGTCCTCCGTTTGCTCTAGCGCTAATTTCCTCCTTCACCCACTTACTTATCATCTCCTTCAGCTACTCTCTCCATCTGCTCGCTCTGCTTTCCTCTGGATGCGTACAGATTGCACCAGGGCGCTCGCTAGCCTCTGACCTACCCGTGACCCATGGCTCCGTTGGCAGGTTTGACTATAAAGGTCTTCTGCTTGCGTTTCCTGCGTAGCTCTTTGACGTAGTTCTGGAACTGAGTGTACTCAGCAGGGAAGATCCAGGTTTTGGGTATGAAGCTGTACTCTTGAGGCTGGCACTTGATCATTCTGGAGAGATAAAAAAGACAGTAACATAAATGTGTTTTATTCTCTCCTTTTATAACTATCTAGAGTCAGCCACTTGTAGTTTTTAAAGGTGCGGTTGTGCTTTCACTGCAGTGTCTACTTATTTGTCTCCTAAGTGTGCAATGCTGCAGACACCCCGTTGTACCTTGTAGCGCATGCAGGCTTTCACGCACATCTGCAACTCAACTCGTCTTCTAATTTAGCCGGTGTTGTAAGAGAGGAACAAAAAACTTACTTGGCCATGTTTCTTGCTAGGCAGTCTTTTCGGCAGATTTCGCCCATCCCAGGGAAATGGTTAATTCTCTGCGACGGGACAAGCAGACATAATAATGTTGTTAGGGCCATTACGCCACTCAATTTCACCCCCACCCCTTCATAAAAATGAGCACATTAAAGGCAGCAACCTGAAGTGAGCTTACAATGTTCTGACATTTATGCCCAATTACGGACTCAAAACAAAAAGGTGACGCTGAGACCTTTCTTAACCTTTATTTAGTTTACCATGGGTTTTTTTTTTATATACTTTAAAGGTTGGGGAGGGAAGAGGCGAGGAAAAAAAAAAGATCAATCTCAACTCAGAGGGGCCAAGGTAATTGGTTCTGCATCGCAAGCTCCTGCAGTGACAGTTGAATGAATTGCTTTGAATGTGCCGAAAGGGAGGTGGGGGTATAGGAAAAACTCAGGGTTTTCTGTATTCTTTGACCAAATGAGCCTGAACAGGGGCGTTAATTAGGCTCATATGAAGTGAAACTTGACAGCAAACTCTCACAGTACATCACTAAAAGGAAAAAAGGAAAAATTAAAAGAGGGAGAAAGAGTAGGAGAAGGGAGGGGGAAAAGGAAAAAAAAAAACAAGGATGCAGAGGGTAAAGGGAATGCGTGATTATTATCCAAACGAGACAGACGTAATTAGGGATTCGGAAGAGATTGCACAATTATGCCAATGCTGCGAGACGCCGTGACTCGTGAGGGGAAATCAAAACCAATTGTTGAGGGACTTCTACTTTTCTTCTGAAAAATTATCTCATGAAGCACCACAGCAGCGTGAGGGAGCACTTAAAAAAAAGAAAAAACCTGACATCACCAGTTCTACGTGAAACATTAGCCACGTTACAACACGTTTGGCTGTTACAGTATTTGTAATATTCGATCTACTTAGCTGAACTCTTGCTGCCCCTTTCCTAACAAGCCATACTATTCCTGACTAGCCTGTGATTTAATCGATCATTAGTGCCCAGTCTAATCAAATAAGCGCTCGAGAAGATGGATAGCTAATGCTCAGAGCTGACCGGGATCAGCCAAGTTCACTCAGCAGGGCGGGGGGGTCAAACAGAGGTAAGATCACTCTCAGACCAGCATGGAGAACTCAGAACAACTCTTGTTGTTCAGGGCCTTCTTATCAACTTCACAGGTGACGTCTGAAACCCGCCCAAACATCCCCTGCTGCTCACAACTTGTCAGTTTACCCGTCAATCTTCCCGTCTCTGTGGAAGATGCTCACCCCGCCTTACTATTTGCTCTCACTCCTCTGATGGTTTAAGGAGGGCAAGAAGCCAGACTCTGTCTTCTGCCAGCTTATCATTTTTCCTTTTGTTCAGTTAGATTTTATTAAATTGTTCCTATTATAACTTATTTAATTGTTATTTAATTTTTATTATTGTAACTGAATGCTCTCATTCAGTTGTCTTCCAGCAAAATTCTCCAAATACCGCCTCCTTCCCATCTGTTCTCACCTCCTTTCTTTTTTAAATATACTCACAGTTTAATAGTTGTCATTTGGTGGTAGACAGAAATAAGGCAGACTGGTACTGCAAAGAGACCCTGGGTGGGATTAACCACATTGTACAGAAACGCTTGGGTTCATCAGGTTCAGCAATCCCAGTCACGATCTTCATGGAAACAGCTGTTTCCTAAAGTGTACATACGATACTTCCTGTGTTCATTTATTTGATCAAAAGCTAAACGTCAGCAGGTTTACACCTTATAAATTCGACATGTTGTGGTTTACACAACCGAAGGATAATAAAGCAGCGAACCCTCCTTTTCTTCACACACACACGAATGACCTTTTTTTGAAATTCTATCTTTAATTCTTGGCAAACCTCTGGTAGCTAAGATTTATTCACATTTCATTTAATAGTTTGTTCTGACTATGTAAGAAACCGTCTATGGCATCTTAAAAAGTAGAGTTTTAATAGAAAAATCAGTTATAAGCAGCATGGTTATTACAGCATGTAAATCTTGTTTTTACTGACAGTGCATTTCAATCAGAGGCATCTTTCACATTCTTCTAATTAAATTCTTGAGGAAGGTAAAATCTCACCTTTCCTACTCAAATAATAATCTTTTTCAGACGTCTCGGTCCATATTCTTGAGCTCCAAAGATTAAGAGCCATATTTTCCTGGTCAGCAGAGGAATTGAACCCTTATCCAGAGAGCTCTCCTCTATAACCTCTAGGCCAGCGGTCCCCAACCTTTTTTGCGCCACGGACCGGTTTATGCCCGACAATATTTTCACGGACCGGCCTTTAAGGTGTCGCGGATAAATACAACAAAATAAAACTAGTACCGGTACCAAAAAATGAAGATTTATTCATAACACACGTAAAAAGACCCAGGAAAACCGAGCTGAAGATAAAAACGATAACAAAATAACGCTGAAAACCGATAAAAACCCTGAAAACCAAACATTTCACACCTGAGCCTCAACTCTCGCGGCCCGGTACCAAACGACTCACGGACCGGTCCGAGGCCCGGGGGTTGGGGACCGCTGCTCTAGGCTATTGAACCACCAACAAAGGTGTACTGACTTGACATGGTAACCATATATACCTGATAATTCCTGAGCTCAGCGATTTTCTCATGCTGCACAGCTGAGTCGTTCCAGATGAGGTTGGCAGTCTCATCATCATCACGGGTCTTGATGAAGTCCATTTCATTGATGACTATACGAACTGTGAGGGAAACACTCTCATTAGATTGTATTCCATTAATAGAGTGAGACATGCAGTCACTTAAATAAGCTTTACATACACTTTGATTTTAGGAAAACACCCCCAGAGGATTGACTATACATATTCACGAGGGCAAAACAACTCAATGATGCTGATGCAAAATAAGAATAAGAAATGACCTGGACCCACAAATCAATTATTTCTGCTTTGCAGATCAATATTTCACTCAAACATTTTGCTAGGCTTAAATTTTGTTTTTCCATACATTAGAGGAGGAATGAGACCCGGAGATTATAGATCAAAAAGCTCACAGCAATATTTACCATTCATGGCATGGTTGCAGAGCAGCCAATCGTAATGCCTCTCTTCAAAAAGATAAATTAATTGTCTGTAATGCATTCAAATCCCACTGGAAACCCCATAGTATGAGAGATAGGTGGCAAGCCCATTTGGACATTAATCCAACAACTATTCATTATTCAGCGAGTAATGAAAAATTCATATGCCCTAACGAAACAAGGTATTAATTAATTTCTTGAAAGCCTCCACAAACCTAGAGAAGGCTTGCCTAATGTTGCGTGTTTCCGATGTGACTTCATCCATCTGTTAACGTAGGTAGAGGCTCACAGTGTTTTGCTAACTGGAACAGGAAGGGTTTACATCACAGCAGGCCTATGCTTGCAGTTACTAGCAGGGCTTTGAGTACAAAAAAAAGATATAATCGGCCTTTCTTACACATCTTACTAAATAGACATCCTCAGGGTAAAGAGTCGGCATTCCCTTCTCAGTGTGTGTAAAGCAGATTTCCAACCACATACTCCCTAACCTTTAACCTTTTCTCGTAATGCTATCAATTCTGAAACAGAAAAAGACAGCTGCAAAAAAAGGTAACAGCAAAAATGAGCCATCTATCTGGCCCTTAGTGTTAATTTCCCTCCAAAATAGCTCTGCTCTACTCTCAGAATGGCCACTGTGAGGGTCTCGTCACAGCTAGCTGACTGACTCACAGCTGGACTTCCATCTACCTACAAGATCCCTGCAGCATCCAACTTCTACTTTCTGCTGCTGACTCTTTAGTTTCATAGGTTGTAGTTCACCCCTGAGAGCCCTGCTGCCACACAGTATATTGAACATGGGAGGAATGCTTACAATGCTATTTCAGCCAATCTAAAAAAGCTCACCTCTAAGTTATATTACCTCAACAAAGATTTATGCATGTATATGAAGCCAAGCTGTCTCTTTGAGAAGTGTTTTGTTGGACTGCAACTCTTTTAGTTTTAACTGAAGCTATTAAATAAAGGCGGTATCTTTAAAAACAATCCAACGCAGCAAATTAGATTTTATTGTTGAGAAAACACTGTGATTGGATTTTGTGGGGTTTTGACAGACAGAGTAAGCCGTACTGAGGGCTGTTTCTGAGATTAATAGAAATTCACCTTGTCAGAGAACATTAATTCTACCTGCAGAAGAAACACACGAGTTGCTGGTCTCACTCACAAATGAAATTTTCACAAGGAATGAATCGAAGTAAAGATTCAGACGCTTGAATTTCGGAGACTCTACGTTAAACGCACTGTAGTGGAATCTTTTACAAGCTCCTCAGTCATGGCGAGAGAAGATTTCATCTTTCCCGACACCAGACAGTGGTTTGTATGTTTATTTTACTCATTTTTTTTCTATTGTCAAATAATTTCAAATGCTTCTCACTAATGAATACAAGAAAGCAAATTACAATACCGATTTCATATTTTGTGCCAGCGACGTTGGCGGTAATGGTGCCTTTTTTCTTTTTGGTGTGCACCTTCCTCTTCCCGCTGCTCTGGTAGGAGCCCACAGATGGCCTGTTCACGGGGGACGCTCCTTGATCCTCTGGAGGAGGAGAAAACATACAACAAGGCTAGATACAGTCACAGCTTGTGCTCCAGACTGAGTCTTCTAATATATTTTGCTCATTTCTGCAGGGGATTTACTCTGGTGTGTTTATGAGGCTAGAATGTAAATGGTTTCGGCATCTATTTCGGCGTAGCTCCATGCATCAAGATCCCTAAATTATTTGTGTGTGTATTTCTGCTAATGTGTACTTTTATAGGTGGTGTATGCACACACACACAAAAAAGTTGAATCTCTCTTACTCACCTCCATCATTGGGAGGGGAGGGCATCTCAGGGGTTGGAGGAGTAAAGGGACAAGCCAAGCTTTCTGCCAGGCTTGGCAGGTGGGCGGGCCTCACAGGGTGCTCGCAGCACCCCCAAGGACTCTCTCACACTCACACTAGTTAGTCTTCCCTGTCTAGGGCTGTGTGGACGAAGTGGTTCACAACGACCCAATGGATCATCTGAGCATCTCCCTGGCACCTTTCAGCTGCATAAACAGCAGTGGCGGCGGCGGCAGCAGCAGAGTGTGAGTGGGCAGGGAAGTCAGAGGGGGTAGCAGTGGTTGGGAAGAGCGGGAGTGGGAGGACTTCTCAAGGGTCTGCACAACCCCAGCTTATTTACATCCCCAGCAGGAGAAAGGTGGGGAGGGGGTGGACGGGGGGGGGAGGGGAGTGGGTAGGAATGCCTGTGGAGGAGAAGAAAAACCATATTTACAGCTGCAGAACAGTAGTAGTAGGTTGACTGCTCAAAGGGTGACTGCAGTGCACAGCGTGGATCAGTGTGTGCTTTCGACTGGAGCGCATTGGACGTGCTCTTTGATGTAAAGCAGCTCCAGCAGCAGCACGCAGGCCTAACCCAGGCTACATCAGTCAATCTGACACTGGACAGAGTTCGGTCAGGACTCCATAGAGCCGCGAAACTGCAATACTACTAATGAGATAAAGCTGTGTGATGGCTACAGTAATAATTGCCATTATTTGGAATCACTGTGAAATATTAATGTGGATGTCAAGTAAAGAGTTCTCTGCTACTCGTTGTGTCTTGTGCCAGCTGGGTTTAATTGTATGCCTGGGAGGTCACTTCATTCAAACAGATGGCATCTTTACAGTGGTTTGTTAAAAACATGCCCCGGGCTATAAACTGTGTGGGAAATTAACACCAGTCACCAGCCAGATTCTGTTATTATTTGGCTGTGGTCAGGGAGTGTGTCTTTAAACCTCTTTTGAATATAATCAACCATTATGAAGATTAAAACGGTCGCTGCTCGGGCAGCACAGTGTCTCGATGATTGGTAATGTTGCCTCACAGTGACACGTGTTGGACTTGGCTTCATTTCCTGCATAGTTTGTGTGTGTTTCTATGTTTCCCTATAGCTTCAGCAGTCCCTGTGCTCTAGCTGTAAAAAAAAAAAAGGCAGCATCAGGTGGAAAATCTAAACTGCACACGCGTGATTCTGTGTGACTTAATCCAGTGATGGATTAACAAGTAATACACTGAGTGTGCTTACACAGAGCTGATTTTTAGGGTTTGGTGGTTATGTGTTGCACTGAGCATGAGCTTATCGTGGTTTTGAGAAACCTGTACCTCTACATGGAAAGCTGGATACTGTATGTATGTTTTTAAATTGCATTGTTTTTTCTGTATTGCTTTTATTTATTTATCTTTTTTCAGCAGTTTGTTTGAAAGCACTTTATAAATAAAGTTATTATTATTATTATGTAATCACCTATTATACATTTCGGAACATTTTCTGCTTGTAAAGAAAGACGGTGGTTGAAATGGTGAGAAACTGAATACACTATAAGAACCCGTCCATACAGAGATTAAAAGAAACCTGGCAGGGTTTCCTCGTAAAAGTTGGTGCTTTGATGTATCAGTTGTAGATACATGTTTCCATTCAGATTGTCTGAGCTGAATATTCATTTATCAACCTGCACTGTTGTTACTAACGAATCCTTTAGCATCTGTACTTCTACATGTGTCTTAGTTTCAGTGTCCCAGCTATCTAAATGTTGTGCACCATGTCTGTGCACTAAGGACAGAAACTTCCTTGGGTCATGCAGCCTTACAACTTGGTAATTGAAAACCAGTTCTAGATGAGAACTGGACTTGTGACGTGTCATCAGCCGCAGACCAAGTACTGTTCCAACTCATAGTACACATCAAGCCAAGTATGCTAAAAATTCCAGAATGTGTTCTCGCTCCTCCCGTTTTATCGAGCACGCATCGGTGGTGACTTGTGTCAACTTGGTGCAGCCAAATATCCCAGAATGCATTTCATCCAAAACTCAGCCGCGGAAAGTGGCTAAAAAGTTTGAAATATTCCTCTTTCTGGGTCACAAAATAAACTTTTAAGTTATTTTCAGGCGAGAATGTAGCTGTGGAAGCTTCAAATATCTGCTCGATTTATCGAGACATCACATATTTGCAAAAGTGCTCAGACGTTTTCGGAGACGTCTGTTACCCACCAGCTCGATAGCTGACCGGGAGGTCAATGTTCACCAGGGCCGGCGGACTCCTGGCACATCGTTTTCAACACCCTCGGTCTTTCGCTACTCAGGTTAAACATGATATATAAGTCACTAAGGTAACTTCTAAATGTTAATGTTTGTTTTTTTTTCAGTGTTTTATTAGTTCCTGAGCAAATCTGTCTGGCTAAGATTCAATTTAAGCTTCATAACTGGACCATTTTATTTAATATTGAAGTCTTACTTGGAGAGCTGTCAGTTTTGAATTTCACCTGTTCTGATTTAAACAGCTGACTCTGAATTAAATCAGAACATTAAAAATATTTAAATTCGGGAGTTGACATTTTCACCGGGAGCAAATTCAGCATGTTAATACACGGAGATCCCGAAGGCTGCTCCAAGAATTCTGATTATATTTTAAATATTTGTTCAGTTAGTTTTGAGTGTTTACTAAAATAAAAATAAAATCATTCTAACATCTCACCTGTTTGTTTTTATTCAGCCATACATGTGTACTATTTTTATTAAGAGAGAGATTAAGCTTGTGATTCTGTCACGTAGTGATTGTGCTTAACATTGTGAAACAGATGATGCTTAAAAGCGAATTTCGCCAAAGTGCTTAAGACACTTTTTTAAAATATCTTTTTTTCTTTAAAAAAATCTACTACATCTTTCCATTGCAAATATTAATCACAGCTCAATTAAGAGGGAATGGCAGTAAAAACTCCGGAGCAGAGATGTCATCGAGCACACCGCCGTGCCCTTTGTAGAACGATCGTGCTGTGTTCGTGTACTTGAGAATTGAGAAACGGCCAATATGTAAATAGATTCTAACATTTGCTGTATGTAGCTGTTCTTAACTATGACAATATGACATTAAAAATAAATAATTTTTTACTGTCACAGGAAGTCGTGTCTTACTCATATGTTCTGCCTGACTCTGCTTGGAGCAGCTGCTTGTTGTGTTTGTGGAAATCCAAACACACACTCCCATTAGCGAAGCTACAGAGTGCCCTCTGGTGGACAAATAATGTAACATCAGCACTCGTGACATTGTTGAAGGGTGTTTCTTTTGTCTCCTCTTTACTTCTTACATTTTCATTCATCATAGGATCAAGTACTCTCATCATCTCATACAATGGCTAAATCCAATTTGACTGTCAAATTTTAGATTTGATAGCAGCCATGAAGCCTGTGTGCTTTAATGTCCACACATGAATAACCAAGTTTATCATGGCTACAGTCTGAATGTCAACAAAACTAGAATAGGATTAAAAACCTGGATGCTAGACAAACTATTTCAGCCACTCATGATTCTCACAAGTAAAAAGGAGAGTTTCTAGAAGCTGAACTTTGAGCAGTGATGATTACTAATGGCCTGACAGTTTTTAATCTCCACAAGAGGTTCTGTGATACATGTGATGGGTTCTGAGGCAATTAACAAGACGCTGTGATTGTTTTTCTGTGACCAACTTATTTTTTTTACTTTTTGCTTTTTAATTTAATTTTAATTTTTCATTCTTACTATTTTTGAATGACATTACATCTTGAGGGTCTTTTGGTTGACAAAGTACTGAGAAGAAAATTAGGGGTGCCAGACCATTAAGTCTAAAAGGCAAAGTGTCACTGAAATATGTTTTTTATGACAAATGCTATGTGTTGCATTGTGGACAACGCCGACTTACATATAATAATGCATACATTTGAAATAAATTGATGTGATTTTCAGCATAGCAAAGTTAGCAAGATAGCAAGATTAATAAGTCTGTGAAATATAGTGATATATATCATAGTTTGCCATAAAAACATGTTTGCCCACTTCCTGATTTCTCTTTTTTTTTTGCATATTTATCACACTTACATGTTTCAGATCATCAAGCAAATTAAATATTAGATAAGATAAGCCGAGTAAATGCAAAATGCAGTTTGTTAATGATGATTTATTAAGATGAAAAAAAGCTAAACCTACCTGGCTCCATGTGAAAAAGTAATTGCACCCTGATAATTGGCCAGTCTTGACAAAAAGAACTGCAATCAAGCATTTGCGATATTTTTTTATATCATTTGCAAAAATTATTTTAATCCAGCCAAACTGGAGGCTTTTCAAGCATGAAAGGCTCGTTTAAAGTCACACCAAAGAATTTCATTTGGATTTAAATAAGGACAAAACTGACTTTCTTTCTATGAACTGGTGTTAGTTTCACACCAGATGTAACGAGAAGCAAACCTTCCAAACAGTTCAACTCTCCTCAGCCTGCAGAACATTTTCCCAGACGTCTTGTGGATTCAAGATGTTCTTTTTGTTCAGCAGTGGTTTTTGCCTTGGAAATCTCCTATGGATGCCATTTTTGCCCAGTCTTTCTTAATGTTAATTCATCAACACTGACCTTAAATTAGGCAACTGAGTCCTGCAGTTCTTTAGATATTGTTTAGAGCCACCCTGGATGAGTTTTTGATGTGCTCATAGAGTGATTTTGGTAGTCTAACCACTGCTGGGAAGGCAGGCCGGTTTATTTTTGAGATCTTTTAGCTCAATTAATTTTTCATATAAATTTTATTTGACTGTTGAGTCAATAGGTCACACAGGGCAGGTAGATTTGGATAGCATTTTGCCCTTAATAAATGAAATGATCATTTAAAAACTGTGTTTTATATTTTCTTGCATTATCTTTGTCTAATGTTAACATTTGTTTGATGATCTGAAACATGTAAGTGTGACAAATATGCAAAAAACTAAGAAATCAGGCAAGGGGGGCAAATACTTATTCGTGGCACCGTATAAAGAGCACATAAATCATAAGAAACATAAACTAGTGATACTACATCTACAGTGCACCGTCTTGTGGCGTCTCCACTGCATTTCATAAAGAGATCAACAGTAGCCTCTAGTGGTGAGAACACACGGAAAAGTCCATTTCCTATCGACCAGTGTTTACCGTCCACACACTCTCCTGTAGGAGCGCTGAGCACAAGCACACGGGCTAGCTTGCAAAGCGACCTTATTGATCCCATCAGCAGCCTCTGGACAAATTAGAATGAGGAAACAATCTGATCGCCTTGCTTGATCACTCAGTAGTCGTCACTGTCAGCCTCTTGGTCTGCCTGCGGAAACCACGCGGCATTGATCCTGGGACGAACGGAGACTAAAGTGAGCTCAGCAGAGAGGGAGGGAGAGCAACAACAAAGAGTCAGGGTGATAAAGTGAAGCAAGCTGTGCTGTTGACAATCTTCCCCCACCTCCCAGTGGTGTACTGGCTCTCTGTACAGTAGGCAGGGAATACTGTCTCCATAGGAGCAGCAGACCTTGGTGTCACGTGAACCCTCAGGAACAACGGTGGAGCTGACAAGCACATATGATGCAACTAAACTAACATACAAGCAGAAAGTGCACACAATCACTAATGCAAGTATTTTAAAAAATGAAAATGATACACAGTCCCCAGGCAAATGCCGTGTTGTTACTCTTAATTATCCTGCACAGTATTGCAGGGTTATTTATTCCTAATTTGAAGAAGAATTATTGTAGAGGTTTTTGTGTTTTTAATCAAGATTTATAATAATTATTTTTCAGATATGACAGACATTATAAATTACACTTTTTAAAAAAAATTAGCTACTGTAATAAAACATGCTTCAACCTCAAACAACAGAAAAACCAAGATACACATGCGCATAAATATATTTATAAGTATGTCGGTAAATATGTCACTGATTCGATGATTTAATTTCCCCTCCTTGTATCTTATGGAAAAAAATGTCGACGCGGATTTTTCTATCTAGGCTTGTTTTTGCGACCATATGAGGTCACAGGTGAGACATTTCAGCGGCACACTGATGGATGATCCAGCAAAAAGAGGTCTGCTGTTGTTTTGCTCGTTTGTTTCGCTGGTAGCGGTGGCTATAAACCACGAGATGGCCTGATTTTACCTGAACTGACTTGAAGCTGAGGATTTAGTGTTATTTAACAGTAACTTAAAAAAAACAACATTATTTTGTGACAATCATCCTGTCAGTCATTTTAGTCAGTCTAAAATGTAAAATATATCACAGGATTTAAAAAAAAAGGTTCAGCTTTTAAATTTTATAACATAAAATATAAAACACGATTTAGAAAAATTTTGATTTAGCCTTTTCTACAAAAAAAATACATTGCAAGTCCATAACAAGCATATTTGTTACCAAAAACACCTACTCCCTTTAATCACAGAAGTATTAGGCGACCTCTTCAGAAAATGGCAGCAGCTGCATTTCTTTAATAGCCACAGGCCCCCTGTAAGTTTGTTAATCCGGTCCTCAGATTTCTATTTAAAGGACTCTGTAATGAATAGAAACACCAACAAAATTGTTTGGAGGTTTTAATAACTATTTGTCACGTTTGTCATATTCATAGATACTGACAGCATTATAAGTACAAATTACTATTCGTCCCTACATATAATCATAATAAAGTGGAGTTTCCACTTAATCCTCTGCTGCAGTAGCACATTTTCACCAACAGGGTGAGCCAAAGGGCCATCTGAGAATTTGCAGTGCTATGACTGCAGACCTGGTAGGGATGCTTAGCTCATGCACTTTCCCTCCCTGCCACACGACACAGAAAGGCTTCATTGTAGCGACTCAGCTCTTCATGCTGCTCAACAAATGCATATCTGTCTTTCAGGGCATTGTTATGCACAATCTCACCCTTATTATCCAGCACAGGTGGTAAATGTGTAGTCATACTACTACACACCGTGGTCTCCCCACACAGGCAAAGTGGAAAAGTAAAGGAAAACAATTGAGTCCTTGACCCATACAGTGGCTCTGTTTGGCTGTGGGGGCATTTTGCTGGTATGGTTTGCAGTTCTTCTTTATCCATAGAGGAACGTGCAATACAGGATGATATTATCTCAGTATTTTAAGATGAGAGCAAATCACTCTTTAAAACAACCTGTTTTATACCAAAAACGAATCCACAAAGACCACGTAAATAGTCTGAAAGTAGTGAGTCAAAGGAAAAGCAGAGCTTAAGCAGAAGACTGTGTTTGTACATGACAAGGTTGTGTCACACCTATTACACAAGTCCCGTCAACAACTAGTGGTACATCCCAGAGGGACTTGTTTTGTATTCCTCCAGCCTAACATGAAACTACATCTTGAAAGCAGAAATCAAATACAGAATCAATAGAAAGTCCTGGGGAAATACCATTTAGCCTTGTGTTAAACTGAAAGAGCAGGAATTCCAGACAGAAGTTCTTCTATGTACATAACAGTATGCCCGCCATTACGGCAGCATTGGGACCCCCGGGGATGTGCGAGCATTCAGAAGAAGGCACTGGCTAAGAATGGAGTCATGTTGTACTATTACAGCATGGCTCCATCACAGATAAAATGCAAATGTAAACAAAGAATTTAAGCAGAAAACTGTGAGTGGCATTTGACATTTCATGCGTCACAGTTTTTCTAACCCCAATTCTTGCTCTTTCTGCAAAATCGTAAACAGTTTCCATCTATTTAGAAACAATTTGCCGACTTCATTTGAACTTTTTTGCAAACCTGGTCTCACCCAGTAAAATATATTTTTGCAAAGAGATGCTCTTCTACTGTATAATGCTACAGCAGAGTTGTGTTTAACATTTCTTACCCAATATCACATTTACTTAACTTCTTACTTGATTCACACTTCTTGTAATCATGCTGGATAAGTAAGAAGTGGAACTGGACACTTTCAAAAGGAAATAACAGTATTACACAAAGTCATGTGAAAAAGAAACATTTCACAGGACTCTGTGCAGTCCTCTGCAAACTAATTACACCCTTGCTGCTTCCATAGGAATTAAGAGGGTAAGTAGCAGCCAGATGCTGCTAATTACATGAATTTGATTAACTGATTATCCAGCAACTGTGACCACTGCTATAAATATAGATCTTTAAATCAGATGTTTTGGTAGTTTGATAGTCTGAAGCATTCAGGCATGCTAACACAAAGCCAAAGTGTTCCCACGAGTGGACCTCGCAGCAAAAATACCCCAAGGTTAGAAAAAGTGCAGAAAACACAAGGGCTACATCTCAGATTCTACTGGCCCCATTTATCATGTTAAATGTTAAAATTCATGACAGTACAATTAGAAACAATTAGAAACAAGTATGGCGTCTTTGAAACGGTTACCAGGAGAAAGTCTTTTCTCTCTATAAAAACATGGCAGCACAGCTTAATCAGAATCAGAATCAGAATACTTTATTAATCCCGAAGGAAATTAGGGTTACAGCAGGCAGCACGCTAATGGCGCATGCCAAGTTTGCAAAGTTGGATCTGAACAAACAATAAAGCTTCTGCAACAAAGTCTTTTAGGTAGACCATCCAAAAATGGAGATGTGCCATGATGCACAGCACCATGTTTGGAGAAAATCAAACACAGTGTATCAGGCGCAAACACTTCAAGCATGGTGGTGGAGGGATCATGATTTGGTTTGTTTGCAGCCAAAACCACCAACACCCATGAGCTCCTCTATATGCCAAAGTATTCCAGAGTCAAATGTGAGGCCATCTATTAAACAGCTGCAGCTTACATACAATTCTTTCACGCAACAGGACAATAATCCCAAACATACAGGCGAATCTGCAACAGAATGACTGAAATTTTAAAAAAGAAAAAGAAAAAAAAAGAATCAAGGTGTCGCAATGGCCCAGTCAAAGAGATTTGCCGACTGACATGGTGCAATAAGACCCCAAGAGAACTGAATAAGGTCTCTTCAAGAAATGAATGTCCAAACTTCAATGATTTTGAAGCAACTTTTAAAAGAGGAGCAGGCCTCCACAACAATGTGAGAGACTGATATTGTCACAGTGTGGCAGTTCTCCGCTGTTGTGTATGTGTGTGATGTTTTGTGTGTTTCTCCCTTCCTCCCCTCCCTATGTTTATGTTTTGTTACAGGACGATCGGGACCCGGAAGCTTGGGCACCGAGGGCAGTTCATCCTGGAAGCGTTCCCGCGCTGGAGCTTGCCACACCTGCAGCTCATCAGCTGCTGCCAGGTGTAGCTGATTACAGTCTGCACCAGCGTCCCTTCTTAAACAAGTAGCTGAGCTTCAGTCGACGGTGGATCGTTGAGTTCGACTCATTAGTACAGCCACGGCTTTCTATTTTTGAAAACCTCTTTACCGAAAGGTACCTAGTCATCGTTTGTGTTTTGGAATTTTTTCACTAGGAGTCGAGAGCGGGGTGTTGCACGGGAGCAGAGCCACAGCGGGGGATCGGAGTTCGTTGTCGTCACGATTCACGCCATGCACGTTTGCACTGTGAGGAATTCGGGAGGAATCATCTTGGGAGCCACAGTGCTGGAGCTTGCACATTTATTGTTCACTGTAAATCAATGAACTGCCTTTTTAGAGTTAAGCGTTTGGGTCCTCTCCTTACCTCAGACGTGACAGATATACAGAGAACAATTAATTCAATTCAATGACTTAAGTAGCTGCAGCTAAAATGGCTCTGCAAGCTATTAAATAATGGGGTGTACTTAGGTTTCCATTTCGTTTTTCACATGACTGTAAAAATAATCCCCTGATAATATCAAGTTAGTGCTGCTAAAGGTTGTTCTGCAGGCTACTGAATCGTGGGATGTGAAAGCTTTCTCTTTTACATGACTGTATATAAATCCTGTGAGATACAAAACACATATAAAACATACACACTTACAACATGTGTTGTTCTATTTCTTTTCCTTATGTGAATGCAAGATGAGCTGAACAATCCATTCCCAGCTGATTCCCGTTTACTGTAATCTTGACTCTTTACTGTGTTTCTGTATATCACTTAAGTCCCCCAATACAACTGTCCTCCGTTAAGTGCCAGTGGGGTGGGGGTGGGGGGGGTCAATTTGTAATTTTTACTCCATATATTTTCAAACTTTATAGAATTTCAAGAGTTTTGATGTGTTTAATAGTTTTGCCACGTTTTGAGAACACGTTGGAAAGATTCAATAAACGTTGCTCATGTGAAAAACTGTAAGAGTGACACTGCATATTTTAACTGTGAAAACCAGGAAGTATAATAAAATAAACATAGCATAATTACATTTATTTAGTTAACTATCTGACCACTGACACCTCATTGTCTGCCCAAAAATAATGAGGGCTAAATTTGTGGCCAATTCTCACAGGAAAGCAGAGAGCTTTGAATTGCAGTGGATCTAAAATTAGCTCCAACCAGTGACCCAACACTGACTTCACGCCTTCCTCAACATATGAAGAGGAACAAGTGTGGGAGCTGTCAGCCCACAGGGTACTGAAATACATCAACAGTTAAATGTTAAGCATAACTTCATCAGAAATAATTTATGCTAACTTGTCAAATATTACATTAAAGCCACCACCTTGGAAAGGAAATTAACTGAATACATTAACTGCAATCTACAAGCTTTATCTACATAAAATGGGACAGGGTGAAAATACATGGACAGTGTGGACAGTGCTCAGTCCACAGTTGCACAAAGCTCTGAATGAAAAGTGATTTACAAACAGAAAAAGGGCAGAAAGCCTTTGGCTTAATGAAATCATTTGCTTACTATGCAAAGCATTTTGCACAGAGCACAGGGGACATAGTAAAAAAACAACATCAGCAAACGCCTGTAGTTTGTAAAAATGTGAACCTCTCTTCAATGCTACTAGCATTTGTGGAATGGTTGAAGTAAGGTTAAATTTCTCACATGAAACCTTTACTCAAATGTAATAAAGTATATTACTACTACACATCACAAGATGTATGAAAATAAGAGATTAAACATATCATATTTATGTCAAAAACCGTGTGTCTGGCATATGGCCTACAGGCAGGATGACATTCAGAATATGTTAAGCTTGTTATTAACATGTAATCCATCTGCGCGGATGGGAATGGTCACTAGCAGGGTGCCCTGTCGGCATGTGGTCTGCAAGTGGCACACTCGACTGCAAAAAGCACAGAATCAATCCAGTCTTCAAGCTCCGTATTCATCATATAATTAAAGCTTCTCATTGCTCACCCATATGTTGGCGCAAATAAAATAGGGGTTCTTGCAAAGCTGGTCTGAACTAAAACGCTTTGCTGCACAAGAGTAAAAGGGGGAATCTATGCATGTCACAGCAAAGTAGTCAATATGGTATCTTCCAGATCAGTGGTGGGATTATAGGCCATCCCCCCCTCTTTTTAAAAATATCTTCCTCGTATTTAAAGATTAGCACCAAATACGATTACTTACAATCTCGCGTGTAATATATCGGCTTTTCAAGAAAACTGCTTGTGCTCGCAAATGAAATGTCACATAGCCTGAGCAGGTGTTTTCCTGCCATGAATGAGTTGCTAGCAAGCAGTAGCTAACGCTAGGCTGCTATTGCATAGGTCAGGTGGAAGAATCAAAGCACAAGGAAACAATCTGGCAGTGTGACCATCCAGTTAACTTTCAGCGTCACTGCAGCGTTTACAGTGTAGTCGAATGAGAGCATTTTTGTTCAATTTTGTAACATAAAAACAAATAATATATTCCCTAATGACACAATTACTCAAAGACAACATAATGACCCCCAGGCTATTCTACAGCTAGCTTAGCTGTAATGCCTAGCGAAGAATGCACAGGCGAAAGCAAAGTAGCCCCTCAACGTTACCTTATTTATTCCGAGCGCTGGCAGTGTAGCTTCTGCTGCTCTCATCCGGACGACACAGCCACCGTTTGGAGAAGTCTTTGCAGAAGCCCTCCAGTCACTGGACTGTTTACAAGACTTTAACAGTGCCTGCTTCGTGTTACCGCCACTAAACAACAAACAGACGTTGGCTGACAGACAACAAAAATCTGTATATTGTAGTGCTCTTGTGTGCTAGGAGTGCTGGAGCGAGTCCATGGGCAAAACCATTCGTTGTGTAAGAGTGGGGGGGAAGCCTGACGGAAGTGCTGAAGTTTGCATTCGCAATCTGGCAACTACGTGACATTTAGCACCCTGAGCGGCTTATATGTTAAGTCAGCACATATTATATTTATCTACTAAGTAGCTGTGAAGGAAGGGAAAAGTGATACCACTACTGCGAATGAGATTTCGTACATCTTCAGGTCGTTGTTTAGTGTAGGTACAGCTCTTCCTCCTCAACTCACTGATACAAACACAGGGCAGCTACCTAGCAACTGTGTCGCTGACCATGGTGCTAAAAACAACCCTGCATTTAATGGGCGCGTCCCGCTCCGAGTTCATTAACGTGTCCAAAACTACAGCCAAATGTGCCACATTTTAAGACTCGTGGGGAAGAACCTGCATTTTCGGAATACTAGTTTATGATAAAGTTTTATGACAGATGTGAACTAAAAAAAATTATTTATTTTTTTTTTTGGGGGGGGGAGGGATGAGAAGCTTAAAGTGTTTGTTTGTTTGTTTTTATTCTAGAATAACAGTACGGCTGAAAAGGGTCACCACAGCAGGTAGCTCAGCATGTTTGATTTCATTCACCTGACACACTTCCTCCCTAAAGAGAGATTTGTGTCTCCAGCTGGAACTGAACTAGCAACCCCTGCTTGCCGAGCAAATTTCCAAACTACTGGTTATAATCTTTTATCATCCTTTGTTATATTCTTATAACAATCTTATCTGCATTTCAGTTAACAGTAATGCCTCACAGCATGAAGCTCATGGGTTTAATCCAGCATAGGGCCTTATTTGTATTGGTCTTATATATTCTCTGTGTGTACACCTAACCTCTCACCCTGTGACAGCTAGGATAGGCTCCAGCCCTCCTTCAACCTTAAATTGGATAAGCAAAAGAGAAGGGTTGGATGGATGCATGGATGGGTTCTCTCTGGGTGCTCAAGAATCCTCCCACAGTTTAAACACATGCATGGGTTATGTATGAGTGGTTGCCTGCCTGTCTGTGTTAGCCCCATCTCGCCCTATGACAGCTGGAATGGACATCTTATTTTGTGAGCAGCTGTATTTTTGTGATATCAGCTTAGATTTAAATATGTGTGTTTATCCTTTAAAACTTGCTTTAATAAATTCATTTATTGCAAGTAGAATGACAAACTTCTGTTAAATGCCAAAAAAATGACACAGTGGCCATCAGGTCAAAGGCCATATTAAATATTTTTATGAAAACAAACATTAACTTGAAAGACGTTTCTATTGAAGAGGTGAAACGCGAAAAGAAAATATAGTCAAATATACCAATAAAAACAAGAGCCAAAAACAGCAACACATTAGGTTACAGCAGTTTTACATAATCAGTATAATGTAGACATAAGTGCACTATTTCTGACTGGTACCTGAAGGCAACATTGCACCGAGCAAGCTTTGCCGGGGTATTCCCATATGACCTGAACGCAGCACAAAACGACAGCAGTCAGAGGTGAAAAGTCTGGATCATGTTGTCATTCCAGCGGAGGCATACTTGAATGACAAAAGGACCTTGATCAACAAGGCAGTGAGCAGAGCACATCGAAGTTCTGTGCACAAAGGGAAGACATTGATGTCGTTTTCAACCAGCCAGCTAGCAAAAGCTGATATTTGTTAGCTAGCTAACGGAGTACCCCCCCGTTAGCTAACCGCCACCATCATCGCTCCTAGCCAGCTGTGGATCGCCCTGTCTTCCTACCATGGGAAACGCAGCAACTGCCAAGAAAGGCAATGAACAAGAAAGCGGTGAGCACCTGGAAAGCATCCAGCTGGCCTCGCAGCCATTTAACATTAGTTATTGTGCAGTGTGAGCTTGCTTATAAAAGTGAGTGGAGAGCAGCCTTTAGCAGTTGTCCAGTGTTAGCGGGAGACTACAGTAATATGGTTTGCAGAGAAGAACCATCTTTGGTAGGGCAGTTTATGAGGTGTGTTTGCGGTCTCGTAATGATTCGTGTTTGTTTACCTCAGCGGAAAACGGTGCTACAGTTTTTACAGTCAACTAATTATTGAGAAGGATAATCAAAGATGTGGTAGTGTGATCCTCAGCATCATATTCTTTGGTTATCCAAATCAGTCTGTGTTAAAGACAGCATCTCAGAATAAACTGTATTAAGGCTATGCACTATAACACTATAACGATTAAACGACAAAGCATCGTTTGCAGTTTCCAAAGGGCGAATATCGCGTGTGTAGACCCAGATAACATCAGCAAACATTTGTTTCCACTGAAGCCGCAGAACAAGGCCTGGTCAGTGCTAACAACAGGTATCTGATAACCACTAACTCACAAGCTGACCAGAATGCTGCTTGATGTAGTTAAACCAGATTAATGGTCGTGTAATAAAACATGTAATTGCTTTGTTTTCACACAGTGGCTGCATAAAAAGAAATGACACTGTCTTTCCCACCTGGTTAACACTGATGTGCCAAGTCAGCTGTCAACAAGTCTGCTGTAAATTAAAGCATTAATGCCTCTGATCACTGCTTTCTTATAGTGATATAAAAGTGTTGTCCTGATACTGTAACATCCAAAAACAGCAAAATCTTAGTCAAACTGCGACTACTGGAGAGGAATTTTGCATCCTAAAGCACTCTATTAATCACTTGAAGACGTAGCCAGAAGGCACTCTGTTGTGTTTGTGAGTAGTGACCAGCCTAATCCATTAAACTGTGCCATTCCAAGTGTTCTGTCTGAGAGCACTGTTCTTGACCTGCTTTCTGTTTGGCACTTGTTCACACAGTCTTAGCGACTCATGAGACCTGTAGTTTCTGCAGGGAGGGGCTTGGAGTTGAGTAGAATAACAGTGTGATGAATAAAGAAACTTAACACACTGTTATTCTGTGTTATCTAGATTTCTGTTCAAATATTACACATTAAATTAAACTTATCAATACTGGATTTATAGGTACAGAAAAAAATGTTTTGCTAT
Organism: Perissodus microlepis; assembly: GCF_051167445.1. NCBI lineage: Eukaryota > Metazoa > Chordata > Actinopteri > Cichliformes > Cichlidae > Perissodus > Perissodus microlepis. Next base: position 37,345,752 of record NC_140475.1, read on the forward strand.
CAGGATGCTGGTCAGTATGGTTCCCACATATACATATGCAGATGTGGTCAGGTGTTTACATCCACTCATCATGAAAGTGAATATCATGGCAATTTTGGGCTTTTGATGATTTCTTTGAAGTGTTCTTTTTCCAAGGTGGAATGATTGTATGGCATACGTCTTTAATGACTTTAAAAGCAAGAATTGGATCAAAAGTTTGAATATTTTCTTTAATCCACACAGGGTCAAAAGTATGCATACCAAATATATATATGACTTTTAAAAAGTGTAAATGGTAACTGTTTTTTATATAGCGCTTTCCTACTCTATCTGAGCACTCAAAGCACTTTACGCAACTTGCCTCATTCATCCATTCACACAAGCGTTTTGTGCTATGCTTTTTCTAAATAAATGCTTTCTATCTAACATTCACACACATTCATACTCCAATGGATGCATCAGAAAGCAACTCGGGGTTAGTATTTGGCCCAAGGATATTTGGCATGCAGGCTGTGGCAGCCAGGGATCGCACCAACAACCTTTCAGTTAGCAGATCACTACCTCTCTTTGCCAGCATTTAAAAGAATTTGTTTGTCAGTACTTATTGGGATTGACCAATACTCAGAGTAACGGGAAAGTCCAAGTGCAAATCTAACATTGAAAGTTGTAGATGTACAAAAGCTGAGGTATCTAAACCACATACAGATTTTAAGATAATCAGTTCAAACAACTGTATGAAATTACAAGTTAATTGGATGTGTCACCACTCTGCCAAAGTCAGGAAGAATACCCAAATTCTCACCCACAGATGAGAGTATGTTCAGGAACAACCCAGGAACCACCAAGGCTCAACCCTGTCATGAACTGGAAACTGCTGGAACACTTGTGTCACTGTCTGCAATGAAGCAAGTCTTATAGTGCCATGAACAGAGGCTGAACTGCTACTAGTGGTACTGGTACATTTCACAAAGAAGGAGGACTACCTCCAGATTTGTCAACTTCACCTCAAACTAGGGCTGTTCGATATAACGATATATATCAGATGACGATATAAAAACATCTATCGTTTCATTTTACGCTATCGTTTGTTTCGTGGTGTCGCAAAATAAACTGTTTACGGCAATATTTTTTCATTGTTCTGATGGTCGCTGTAGTGGCTATATTCATTTCTTAAAGTTCTCTCTTTCTCTTATATTTAATATAACCACACTACAGACGGACAAGTGCTTGTTTTTATGCGTTGTCGTTAGCAACAACGACAGTAACACCATCGCGTGTCCGCTTGTTTATGTACCACATAAACCTTTCACAATAAAGCTCAAGATCCTGTTGAGACTTTTCAAAATAAACTGAATCACGTGAAAGAGCAGATTATTTACGGATGAGAAGCAAAAAAGAGCCGCCAGGTGCTAAAAAATAAACCTTAGACTCAAACGTTAGAACAGGCTTTTCCCCGCAGCACGCCGTGTAATAAATACTCACAAAGAAAACGGCGCCGTTACAACTTATGTCTAAAAATGTATCGTTTCATGCATCGGTTAAAACACTCGACTCCAGGTACATGACGCGCAGCTGGAAACACTTCACGCAAGTCGAGCTGCCCGAGATTCACAGAATTTACAGAAAATGTTAAATTTTTGTGATTTATATCGTTATCGGACGATAGAATTCTTATATCGGGATATGAGATTTTGGTCATATCGCACAGCCCTACCTCAAACTGCTAAATGTTTGAATCCTTGACACAGTTGCATATTCCAACAGTTCCAACAGGTCAATGATCCAAAACACATCAGAACTGGTTTTGGAATGAATAGAGAGGGCTAACATTTAACTTCTGGAATAGCCTTTCCAAAAGACCTGACCTCAACCCTACTGGGTCTGTGCCAAAACACCAACCAATTTTAACAAACTCTATTAACCCTCTCAAGGCAGGCGTTGCAGATTTGCAACAGTTAAAAACTAACAACCTGATTACCCCACATACATATTTTATGAATTTTTTTTACTCAGAAGTACCACTGCAGGTATTCTTTTGTGCATTAGCAACAAAAACTTAATTTGAGCCTGAGAGGGTTAACTTTCCCAAGAAGAGTGGTCAAATACAAGAATTTCACCACAGTCTTGCTGATTGCTACCAAAGCCAGTTGGCCATAGTGCAACGTGGAACATTTAACCAAATAATTGTGACTTGTGATCAGAGAAAATCCAAAATGGATTTTAAAGGCACTGAAGATGACAATAATTTCTCCCTAGAAAAAGGACAGCTCAAAGAAATCATTAAACGTCTAAAATTGCCATGGCATTTATGCCCATGATGAGTGTATGTAAAAGTCTGACCACTACTGTATACTTTGCAAGTGATTATAAAAAAGACAAAAGGATAAGATCATTGTTTTATTACTTCCCAACAGCAGTATATTTGAGAAAATACTTTGCAACTCACCATAAAGATAGCACTTGATTGCACACTAACATCTGCTCTGCTGTGATAGTACTCTGCTGCATGTGCTGCAGATAGTGCTGAAAGTATTGTAAACAACAGAGTCAGAGCTGTTCTGCAGGACAAGCTACGAGATCACTACATTCTACACTGTTTTCTTAAGTTCCCTATTACCAAATATCAAACAACATCAAGATTTTTCCCCGACTAAGAATGGACTTTTGGTCGCCAACTATGCCAACACCAGTATATATGTGCCATTTTCTTTATCTGCTTAAACGACAGGATCCCACTTTTATTGCTGTTACCCAAATTGGTGTTAAGCCCCCCCAACCTCACCTTTTTACTGCCCCAGTATTTGCAGAAGTGTGCTTTAAAGGGTCAGCTCAAAAGAGTGACTTGGAGCAAATAGGAAAGCTCTTTAAAAAACTGCATTGTAAAGCATAACCACCAGAGAGCACAATAAGCCAGAGATAACTTGTCTTTCGTGTTTTTAGTGGGTGTAACAGGCTTACCGATGTCTTATCAGTCGTCTGAATTAACCCGCTGCACTGTGGTTTTGACAGGACTTTGCAACTCTTGTGCATGCTATTTTAATTTTGTATATCTTTATCAAACCAGTGTTATCTCTTGTGAGTGAGATAAAAGAAAATGCCTTTAAATGATTCTGCACAGAATTACTGGACATGCAGTTGGCCATTGAAACTGAAGCAGAGCACTTGAACAGGAAGCTTAACTTTATGTGGTTAGCCAAGCATCGCAGAGCCTTTGAGCACATACAGGAAGTACCATCGATGCTCTGTCTCAAAACGTACTCACTTTGCCTGTGAGCCATCGTTCTCACACACCAAAATATTTGCCTCAAAATGTCCCAGGGAAAGGATCAATCCTTCGCCAGCCGTTTTTTTAACAAATACAAAAGTAAAGGTAGCCAAGAGAACAGAGTACAGGAGAGCGACGTGCCTCATATCTCTGAGTTCACCATCATGTGGGATAAGTGCAGTAAGTGCAGTTCATTGCTTTACTCTTAGATTTGCCCGCCACTTCTTGGGTTTCAGGTTTGCATTTTCTACCTTTATCGTTACGTAGAAACACTTATTAAATCAACTGATTCTGTATAAATTGCATTATTTCAAATTGTTTTTTGGCACGCCTCTATTTTTGTCATTTGCAAGAAGCTGCCTAGTTTCATTACTGCTTTTAACTATTTAGAGGTACCTTAACCATCAATTTAACAACCTGTATTTGTCCATTTTTTTAGATCTACCAGAGAAGGCATAACGCTTTGTAGTGCAGCCCATTTGTGGTGCTTCAGCTGCTTACATTGTCTTAATATCTGTGTCTTGTCATTGTGTAACGTTTTGCAAGAAAGAAATGCATTTTATGTAAACCTTTAAAATGTCTCTTCAATCAGTGTTGTCCTTTGTTCTTCACAGACCAAAGAAAGCCTCTAAAAGTGGCACAAAAGATAGAAAGAGTTCGATTTAATTGCTGAATACAGTCTAGTGTTAAAAAAAGACTGTGGGCTAAAATAACTGCTTGTTGCTCAATTGTTTAAAAAAAAGAAGAAAAAAAAGAAACTATTTTCTTGATGTTGCACAATAAGACGTAAACTTCCTTAAATATTTTAGCTGACGTTTTCAGAGACGATAAAGGAAGCCACCAAACCAAAATAATCACATTACTTCAGTGTAGAATAGTTTTATAAGTTTTAAGTTTAGTCTGGCGGTAGGGTTTGCCTTACGTTGTCTTCTCTGTTATCATTTTGTTGTGTGAATCTAAAATGTGTTTTACATTATTTTCTTTCAAGACTTCATAAATGCTTCTTCCTCTCTTTCTCTTCTCCATCATTTCCATCCATGTGGATGAATGTTCCTGCAAACCCTTGGTGAACTGTAGAGACTTTTGGTATGCTCATTTTTCCATGAGGCGTCCCGAGTCAAAGAGTGAAAGTTTGTTGTCTCACTTTTAGTCAAACGCAGCCTTGACTGTATAGATTTAAATTGGTAGCAACATACCAAAGTGTAGCAGCACTTTAGGCACCATCTAATGGCTCTTTGACTTTGGAAAGCTCATGTCTGCAGTGACTTTCACAGTACGCTGTCTTTCTGTGGCTTGCTCTGTAGTCTCAGATCTGTTCTGCATTGTGTCTGTCTCACTACCTGCCTCACTACCTTTACCCCCCCCCCTCCTCCTGAAAGAGATGCAGAATAGCTTGCCTTTAAATTGGCCAACTTGTAAAGTCCTCAGAGCTCTTTGCATCACTTTATGAATTAACATGTCCTGCTAAGGTGTGTGGTTTGAGGGTTTGGGTTGTTTTTTTTTTAATAGAAATATTTTTTCGTCTTTTGTCAAGTATGACATTTCCTCCCTGGTACTTGACCTTTGCTTGACCTTGCCTTGATTGTGTGAACTGCCCTTGTTTGTTTTTCTTGAACATGTTAAACTATCCCAGTTTGTTTTCCTGAGCATGTGCACTGACCTTGTCCGGTTATCTAAACTCTAATTCTAATTATCAAAACCGATCTTTTCTTTTATAGTGAAAGAGTTCTTAGCTAAAGCCAAAGAAGACTTCTTAAGAAAATGGGAGTGTCCACCACAGGTAGGTTGTTGTTTAAGGGTAACGTATAAACGTTTTCTCTGATTACTACACTTTGTGCACTTTTTTATTCTTATTTGAGTAAAAATGAGAGATTCAGTTGTGCCTCGTCATTTCCTTCTTGTTGACTTGAATGCTGGCTGATTGCATAATTGTGTCAGAGGCATGTGCTACAAAAACATTTCCATTAAGCTTGTGTTTTTGAGCTACAGTGCATGAAGATAAACAGCTAGTGGCTTCCATAAGTACACATAGCTTAACATTTGCTAGTGTTGGTTGTTTTCCTGCCACTGATAACGTGTTTCCTTTAGTGCACAACAAGCCTGGATGACTTTGAAAGGTTCAAGACCCTGGGGACTGGATCATTTGGACGAGTAATGCTCGTGAAACATAAAGCAACAAACCAGTTCTATGCCATGAAGATCCTGGACAAACAAAAGGTAAGTGAAAGGCTTGAATTTGCATCCATAAGAGCTGGTGTTGTAAACTGCAAAGATGTTGTGTTTCTCATAAAAGGAAATGGAGCGTTTCCTCTCAGCACTAACATTATGTTTTTGAAAACCTCAAAGGCGCCTCACGCTGCAGTTTCGATCTTTAAATACTGATGTGAAAGTTTAGAGGCAGATTGGCCTGCCGGTAGTGCCTTGCTCATGTAGCAACCTCGTGTTCCCTTGAATTTCACCATCAGCTCAAGAGGTGAACCTGTCTAGCTTTTGGTTTCGCTCAACAGTTATAACCACAGCTTTCACACTTTTTTTTCCACTGTATGGATGTTATTGTTTGTTTCTGCAGCCATTACTTTCCACTAACGTCCTCCAGAACAGCATGAGACTATACCGTCGAAAACATAAACTGTATATCCTCTAAATGTCCTGCTGAGCGATGTCTCACAGTTTGTTCGGGTTGGTGATGAAGCTTGATGTCTCAGAATTAACAGTAAGCTTATAACCAAAAGCATTTTCTACTTTCAGCTTTTGGCTGCATAGCTCGTGGCGTGCACAGTGTCACTGGGCAGCGGTTTCTGCAAGGTTTTGTGCATCAGCTCGTGTTAAATAGATTTTTTATCTTTCGACTGCGTGACCACGCAGCAATAACAGGACTTAAACACCACAGGAAGTCCTTAGTGATGGATTATCTATCTTAAATTGAATAGTTTGATTTTAATCCCTCACCAAAATTTACTCTAAACTGTGTGGAGAGTCACGGAAACACAGTTAAAAAATATAAAAATGTAATACGTTTGAAACTGCGGTAAAACATGGAAAAAAACAAGAGGGCACTTCAAAGAGTTATTAACATCACCTGGAAAATTATCGGCCACCCCTTTCCCTGCCTGAAGGACCTCTACAGCACCCGCTGTCTCAGACGAGTACACAGCATGGTGCCGGTCTGAGGAACACTCGGGACACTGGGCGTTTTATCTGCTGCCCTCTGAGAGATTTGGTCACAGACAAATAAACCCAGGGACAGTTGACTCTGATCATTGCTAATACCTGACCTGATTAGCTATTTTCTTATGTTTATGTCTCTGCACACACATTTCATTTTTACACTTATTGTATATATTTTATTCTGTACGGATGTTATTTATTGAGATTACCGCTTGCCTTTATTTTAGCATGAGTGTGGGACAGCACTCCAACTTCGTTGATATGATTTTTTTGTTTATGGCTCTGCCTTTTTTCTTTTTTCCCCTTTAGGTGGTGAAATTGAAGCAGATAGAACACACGCTAAACGAAAAAAAAATATTACAGGCCGTCTCCTTCCCCTTCCTCGTCAGACTGGTGTACGCTTTCAAGGTAAGGACAAAACAAAGGTGTAAAGATTGTATTTGTTCCAGACAGTTAAGCCTGTCGGTTAATTGGCCAACATGTCGTCATCACATTTAGATTAAATACCAAGTCCCCTGGTTGCTTTTGTCCTGTGACAGAGTTATTTCACACAAGATGACCGAGTCCAAAGAACAGAAACTTAACTTTAAACTGCACATGTGGTTAGTCTCTTGTCCTAATGTCCTTCATTTCTCATATTTATATATATATATATGTGTATTCTTTAAATTAACAGGACAACTCAAACCTCTACATGGTAATGGAATATGTTCCTGGTGGAGAGATGTTCTCACACCTCAGACGCACTGGGAGATTCAGGTATTATGCACATAATTATTGTTATCGTTTGGTTGTTTTTTGTTTGCGATTGCTGTTGCAGCCACAAATAGCTGAACAAAAGCAATTTCAGGTGTTCTGTTTTGGTCTGTCGGTGCTATAAATGAATTAGAAACCTACACCTATATAGTGTTTGACTGAGTTTTCTTTCATTCAGAAGAGACTTTAGTTCCTTCATATTTTCCGTCAGTATCTGACTGTCTGTGTTTCCTTCTCTCAGTGAACACCATGCCCGATTTTATGCAGCTCAGATAGTGCTCACCTTTGAGTACCTTCACTCCTTAGACCTCATCTACAGAGACCTGAAGCCTGAAAACCTGCTCATAGACCAACATGGGTATATCCAGGTATATAGTCAATGTAAAGAAATAAAAGTAGTGGAAAGGCATCAACAAATCAGAAACAGTGTGTTAATAGGACAGCCTGGGGGCTGAAGCCTTCAGATGTTAGTTTATAGCTGGACAAAACTGAAGCAAGATACATCTTAAAGACTTTAGTTGACATTGTTCTGTGTTTGCAGTCAGTCTAAAATCAGACCTGAGAGGTTGTGACATGTACGTGCTCGATGTTGTCTCTAAAATAACGTTCTATACTGCGCTATACCTGTAAGTCGTATTAGCCTAAATTATTGTAAATAAACATATAAAGAAGACAGGATTTTTAATCATCTCTACCGGCAGAGATTAGAGCCACTGAAACTGTCACTAGATTAAAAGCCATGATAAAAAGTCTATTACACCAAAACAGATCTGCCAGTCTGAAATGTTAATTCGAGTGGTAAACTCTGCGTTGTAACCTGGTTAAACAGTTTTCAGAAAACCACAGTTCTCACAGGTCCTGTGTGTAGTTCAGTGGGTTTTGATTTTCTGCCTGTGAGAGTAACATTTGTGTCTGTCAAACATGTGATAGTTCAGTCAAGAGCATATGAACCTGCACTGTTATAGTCCTGCATGGTTACCTTTATGTATTTATTCTTCTTATAACAATTGTGATGTTTTTTAATCTCAGGTCACAGACTTTGGCTTTGCCAAAAGAGTAAAGGGCAGGACCTGGACGTTGTGTGGAACTCCTGAGTATCTGGCTCCAGAGATCATCCTCAGCAAGGTGAGGCTTCATACACAGTTAGCCCATCTTACCATGGTTGAATGTCCGGCTGGAGGCTGCTGGGTGATGATTCAGTTTGTGTGCTGACCTTTGTGCACAAATCCACATTTATATTGAATCAATTGTCATTTAAAAATTCAAACAAACAGCTAATTGATCTCACTCCAGTTAAGCACATTTTTCACTGGCAGCCTTTGACACCGAGTGTCAGCTGATGTCTTTCCTTACAGATCTGAGTCAGTGCTGAGGTTAAATTATTCTCTGTCCCATATAACTACGGGATATTAATACATCAGGATATAATCCTTGTATTAGTCATACGGTGTAGATCTAGAGGCCCTCAAAATAAGCCGTGGACAGAGCTTTATCAGTACTGTCTTTGTTTTGTTTAAAGCTCGTTCTGCTGTAGCACAGAGGCTTTACAACAACGAGCCACTGTCCTGGTCTTTATCTGTCTCGATCGTGGCTCAAGAGTTGAGAGTTCGCCTTGTAATCGGAAGGTTGCTGGTTCGAGCCCCGGCTTGGACAGTCTCAGTCGTTGTGTCTTTGGGCAAGACACTTCAGCCGTTGCCTGCTGGTGGTGGTCAGAGGGCCCGGTGGCGCCAGTGTCCGGCAGCCTCGCCTCTGTCAGTGCGCCCCAGGGTGGCTGTGGCTACAATGTAGCTGCCATCACCAGTGTGTGAATGTGTGGATGACTGGTTGTGTAAAGCGCTTTGGGGTCCTTAGGGACTAGTAAAGCGCTATACAAATACAGGCCATTTACATTCTTCAATATCGCTTCATATGTTTAGAAACGGGGACACTGAACCTTCTCTCCTCGGGGACTGTTTTTGCAAAAAGAGCTTAAGATGGTTAAACATAAATATTAATACATCAGATAAAATAAATAAATAGTAAATTACACATTACTGATCTTTCTTTGAAGTCATTTATTTAAAAAAACAGTGATGGAATTAATTAACATTGGCATTACATGTTATAATTAATAAAATGAGAGCCTGAGAGTCCATTTTACCAAAAATGTTCTTGAATTAAATATTAAGTATCTGGTCCGGGTCTATAGAGGCCATTCAGGCCTTAGCAGACCCCCTATGACGTCTTCCAGGTAGTTTTGCTACTGGCTCAAAGAAAGTCAGCTCGTTCCCATTAATGTTCAGCGGACATGTGAACTCTGGCTTTAAAACGAAAAGTCTGACACGGAGAGTAGATTATATCATCAGAGGCATCAGTAGAAACATCAGACTAGATAGAAATGACTTTACTATTACTCTGTACTTGGACAAGCGAGTACAGAGGGTGGTCAGTTAAGAGATGCCCCTCATCCTGGAGGTCAAAATTGAAACCGTGCCCTGTGTTGGGCTTCTTTAGCTCTCTGAGTCAGACTGTCTTCAAAATTTGAGATAATTTGTTACTTTTGCCTTTCTAATTAAAAATAGACCAAGAAAAGTCTTTAAAATTTGATGGAACATTTTTTTCTTTCAGGGCTACAACAAAGCTGTGGACTGGTGGGCTCTTGGAGTTCTTATCTATGAGATGGCTGCTGGTTACCCTCCTTTTTTCGCTGATCAGCCTATCCAGATTTATGAAAAAATTGTTTCTGGCAAGGTATGCAAAGATAAGCAGGAGCAATGTTTGAGCTTTAATTTTTTACAATGTTAAAATGCTCTGATATTAGTTGGTGAAGCTAGATGAGTTTAAATATCTGGGGTCAACCATCCAAAATGCACAAGAGAGGTGAAGAAGAGAGTGCAGGTGGGGTGAACTGGGTGGAGACGAGTGTCAGGGATGATTTGTGACAGAAGGATAGCAACAAGAGTGAAAGGGAAGGTTTACAAGATGGTAGTGGTGTTGTGATGTGCAGCTTGGAGGCAGTGGCACAAGAGCTGGAACTCTGGGTGGCAGAGTTTAAGATGCTCAGATTTTCAGTGGGAGTGACCAAGATGGACAAGATAGAAATGAGCAGAGGGACAGCACAGGATGAGCGGTTTGGAGACAACGTTAGAGAGGCAAAAAGGAGATGGTTGAACATGGAGCTGCTGGGCCAGAGTAAGACCTCAGAGAAGATTCATGGATGTAGTGAAGGAGGACATGCAGAGGATTGGTTTGGCAGACGAAGATGCCGAGGATAGGGTGGAGGCAAATGATCTGCTGTGGCAACCAGCCAGAAGAAGGAGGACACTGCTGACTACCATCGGGACCAGCTTGCTTTTGGCTTTCCAGTTGTTCTTTAGTGCTTTTAGCTGTTTTATTTCAGCGTAATAAGCGAAACAGTGAAAGTATTTTTCTGCAATTTGTGTTTCATAACCCACATCTTTGATTTATTTATGTATTTTTGCAATTCTGCAGGTTCGATTTCCCTCTCACTTTAGCTCCGACCTCAAGGATCTGCTGAGGAACCTGCTTCAGGTTGACCTGACAAAGAGATTTGGGAACCTGAAGAATGGTGTCAATGACATAAAGAATCACAAGTGGTTCTCCACAACAGACTGGATTGCCATCTATGAGCGAAAGGTTGGTGTTGTTTTTTTTCCCAGGGAAATTAATCAATGTGTTGCTCGCGCTTCCTTTTTTGGATCAAGAGACGTGATGTGGTTCATATTAAAATGGAAAATTCATATATATCCTCCTAAATTCTCAGGTTGAAGCTCCCTTCTTGCCAAAGTGCAGAGGACCAGGAGACACAAGCAACTTTGATGACTATGAAGAGGAGGAGATCCGTGTATCGCAAACAGAAAAGTGTGCAAAGGAGTTTGCTGACTTCTAGTGAACGAGCAAGAGTCCCAATCAGGGCTCTTGTGTTTTGGGATATTTGCACTCCGATGAGGGTTAAGATGGAACTGAGGCCATCACGTGCTCAAACAAATGCCTAGTTCCTTCAGTCCACACAGCCGAATGAGCTCCTTTTTTTGCCATGATCCTGCGTGCTGTTAGCACTAACCTATACACAGGCACATTATGCAGACACCCCTCGTGCTGCAACACAGAGTACCAGACCACGTTCCTGTTGTGTTTCTTTTTTTTACCTTGTTTTCTATGTTTGCCACTGTCTGTGTCCTGTCGTCCCTTATTTAAGTTCTTATTTGAGAAGCAACTTGAAGACGAATATCAATCTTACTTTGAAGCAGCTAGCTGGTGTTGCACATGATGTGATTTTTAGGCTTTTGGATAACTAAGGGACACTTTTGAGTGTTTTGGGCAGAGCATTTAAATTCCTGATATCTCATTGGCTGTTATACGTTTTCTGTTACATGACTTAGTTTCCTGTAGGATTCAGTTTAGTATTCCTTAATCAGAAACACTGAAAGTAAATCTAAAGCTAAAGCCAGGATTTGAAAATAGACGGCGCCTCTCGCTGCTGCTCTCCGTCTCCGAAGCCCCTCCCATCAGCCGAGCACAGGCTGCAAATGCAAACTTTTGGCTTCACGCAACATCCAAACCCATCTCTACAAGGTGAAAGTTCGATTTCTAACCCACGGCACCATTTTTTGTCTGTATTTCTGTGCTGATGTTCTCCTTCCTTTTTATACCACTTTACCTGGTGTAGTTTGAAAGACCCGTGATAGGCCAGAGTCTCCCGTCACGTGTCGCGTTTCGAGTGGGCTTTAGTGGAGATGCAGCAATAAAGCTCCCTCTAAGATCATTTGAAGCTAAATATGATGAGAGGTTAATATAAATGTTTTCATTTCTTTTTTTTTGTCCAAAAAATGCCGAAAACATGTTGCCTAGCCCAGCTTTAAATATCATTATTTATCACTCTGTTGCCCTCGAGACCTGAAATTGTGTATTTGTGCATATAGATGTATGATTTGATTTCTTTAAAGACCCTGTTTCCTTAGGGCATGACCACAATTCAATGAAGGGAAATAAGCGGTGATGGCTTCTTGAAGTTCTGGCACGCTCAAAGAAGCGGATCAATATTGACAAGTATTATTATGAAGCAGAAACTTGTCAGTGTTGTGCTGATCAATCTGTAGCATCGTTTATCCATATCTGGTCGCAGGACTTTTCCTTTTTACCTCAGTCTTGGTGTGATATTAGCATAATGGAATGAAGTAATATATTTTTTCTGGTACAACTATGTTAGAGAGAAAGGGAACTAAGAAAATTTGAGTATATCACTGTGCACAACACAACATTTACATGGTTTGTTTTATACATTAGTGCGTTTTTCAGTAATTGAAAGGTCAGGTGGTGATATTTTCTTGAGGTTTTATCATGAAGGGGAAGCAGTGTTGGTCTCATTTAGGTTGCTGTTTGTTTGTTTTTTTTGTCTTTTAACTGCTGTGTTGTGAGCAGAACAATCGCAAGATGTTGTGTACCTGCCATATTTGTTTGTCATTTTTTTATGTTTGTATAGATGTGTCACAACAACCTGATAACAGCCTAAAAATGTTCCCACTTTTTTGTTTGTTACCTTTTAAATTGTTTCAAAGCCTCAGGCATTCATAGAGTAAACAAGTAAATTGGATATGGGTTAAGAAAGAAACACAACATTCACAAAGAGTGAAGAGAAAACTGAAATATCACCTTAAAGTATTAATTCAACTCGGCCATGCTTGATGCTTTTTTTCGCTCTTTTTTTTTTTTACATCAGTAACACAGCTGACAAAAATAATAGTTTTCAAAGGAAATAAACTCATAAGACTCAAAAATATCAGTTACTCCTTTTAATTTATTGTTAAATCATATTTTATAAGGTTTTATGAGCAACTTTCATGACCCATTAATTCTCACTCTTTCCCTGCCGCTAAGTAAAAACCAAACAACTCTCCAGTTACAGGTTAACATATCTAAAGGACTTTTCTTTCATCCAGACATCAGAAACGTTCTTTTCTTTGTGAACAGAGGTTTGTCTCTGCTGTCCACACGAATGTCAGAGTTTGATCCTCACAGCTGTGTGAAAATCGAGTTTTACATTTCACATTGTCAGGAATAGCAGTGCACTATTGACAGTGTTTCACTTTATGTCCCTTAAGTCTTGAGAAGCTTCGTCATAATTTGACAAGATGCTCAAGTATTTGTATGCGAGGAAAATGCAATTGAATCAAGTTCAACAATCATAGAAACCAAATGTGAAAAGATTTGCAGACTGAATGCTATTTTGTAGCATTTTATACATAAATATTGGCTACATGTGAACTTTTATTTTAATGTTTGAGCCCAGCATGTGACATTTTTTTATTTACCCTTGTTTTCATTTCCGAGACAGAACTGTTTCGTGTGCTGTTTTATTTATATTTAGAGATAATGAATAAACACTGAAATGTTTAATCGTCTATAGTTCTCATATAAAAGACTCCAAATGTTTTATTTGCAAGTGTTAAAAACAGTGAATACTGAAAAGTTTTATCTGTGTAACTTTTTATTTGCCCTGTTAAGACTTACGTTTATGTACACTGACACCTCAAATGCCTATTTAAAATGATAGCCTTTTGATTTTAACTTTTTTTTTTTTCATTTCCTTTATTTAAAAAAAATCTTTCTTTAGACAATCCTTTAAAAACAGATTTACCAAAAAAGATCCAACAATTTTCTTCTCCTCACTTTGAAGTCTGGACAGGATTTAATGGTAAAATCCAGAACAAATATTCAAACAGGACTTTGAAAAGCACAGTCCCAAACAGCCTCTCTGTGTGTGTGTGTGTGTGTGTGTGTGTGTGTGTGTGTGTGTGTGTGTGTGTGTGTGTGTGTGTGTGTGTGTGTGTGTGTAAATCTTCCCAGAAACTGTGTAGGAAATCCATATCTCTCCACATCTGTATCTCCGTATCCTTTATTTCCCAATCTGTGTAATCTTTGTCAGATTTCATGTAAATGATGGCACTTTTTCCCTGAACCACCTTACACTCCTGACTGCAGGAAATCCGTTTATGAGTTCTCTGTAGCTAGTCACATGTGCCAGTATGGGATCAATAATCTGAAATGTGTCTCTATTTAGTTTGTGGAATTTTTGCACATCATTTAGACGGCTGACACGTTTTTTGTTTTTGTTTTTTGTTTTCCCACTCATATATATTTGTGTTTGCAAGGGGAGTATACTTTGCTGTAGCAGATTTTATGTAACAAAGAATATGTCACAATAATAAATTCTTTTTATTAAAAAGTTTGGTTGTGAGTTTGCTCCTGGTTGATCATCAGCAAGTGTCTAATCTCACTGAACTGCAAACCAAGGCGTTGGGGACGCAAAACTACATTACCCATGATTCTTTGGTGTCCTGTGGGTGATGGAAGCGAAAGCGATGAAGAGGGGGCTAGTTGGCTTTACTTGATTAAATCTTGATTTTATCAAACAACCGCTGTCGTTTAATAATTTGTAAAATATCGCAGTTATTGGAAAACTTTTTAAGATTTAAACTACGTGTAAACGTCGGGCGGGCCATTTCTGTCAAAGCGCGAATCTCTAAAACAAGGTAACTGTTAAATTTTCTATTAGCAAGCCTAGCTAACTACCCCTGGTAGCTTAACGTTAGCGTTAACGCAGAATACGAAGTGGCAGTGATTAAATATCTGTCGTCATTTAACATAACGTTGTTTTCTTAACTCTCCTCTCTGATAAGGTGATTTTTTTTTACTTTATTTATTTATTTTTTATGTTTCTAATGTAATTCTATTTTTTTAATACAGCTAACAACGTGAGTTTTTGGTCGTCATTTTCACACACTACAGCTCTCCCCGTTGTCAGTCAGAAACGATTGGATTTGTTTTGTTCTTTAGCTATGTTTCGGGTTTTTTAAATTAAATGAATTTTGTTAAGCACATTTACTGTACAACTGTTTTTCCTGCAGAAACATCCAGTAAATGGGAGACAGCGAAAGATAAACAATGAGGGTTTTTCAACTGCCAGCACACTAAGTTCCCCGAGAGAAGACGTCTGATGAAAAATTACTGTAACGTTAAAGATCGTAAGTGTTTCCTTACACCTAAGTCAGTGATTAAACTAGCAACGCTTGTGTTTAATCAGGTAGTCGTGTAAGGTTCCTCTGTGAGGTGTTTGGTGGTTTGGGCTTTTCTGTTGCTTGTGTAACCCGTTGGTAGCGGTATAATTGCAAAAAAACCTGCCATCACAATGGTTGACGGAGTAGAGGAGTAAAAAAATAGCTCAGACATTTAGTTGGTTAAGTTAACCAGCTGACAGAGAACAGTTTGATCGCACACGATTAAAATGTGTCATTTTTGCAAGAAAAAAAAACCAAATTCATATTCTTACACGTTTTTAAACAAAATATTTGCAGGTTTCTGCATATTTTTAATAGCAAACTGAATGTCTTTACACTCTGTATCAAGTCATTTGAAGACCAAATGGTTAATCTAGGGCAGGGGTGGGCAATCTCAGTCCACGAGGGCCAGTGTCCTGCAGGTTTTAGATCTCACCGTGGGTCAACACACCTGAATCACATGATTAGTTCGTTACCAGGCTAATTTAGCCATTTAAATCAGCTGTGTTGGTTCGAGGACCTGCAGGAACACCGGCCCTCGTGGACTGAGATTGCCCACCCCTGATCTAGGGTAAACAGGATTACAGCCCTATTTAAAATGCTTAAATGGAAGTTGTTGTATAAAAACTAAAATATTGAATTCTGAAGAATGTGTTTTATGTTGATGTAAACCTCATGAAAAGTATTTAGTAAAACGTCTTGAAAGTAGTAAAAAAAATATATTTCCACTTGCCTGTTTATTCTAATTCGAAAGAGAATTAGAAAATGAAAAGCATTTTAGAAAATACTTGTAATTTTCAAATTGACTGAAGTTTCTTTTTGCTTTTGTAATTTTCTTGTTATTTTTATTTTTTTAAGCTACAGCCGACATGGAAGACAAGGCAAATGGATCAGTTGACACCAAAAGGTGTGTAGTATCTAGCTGATTGACAAACTATTTTAGATATTTTAAGCTGCTCTTAAAATTAAACATACATTTTATATTAAGATGAACACATTTAATTTCACCTTACAGCCCAGTGGAGAACGGTCAGCTGCCGGACCCTTCCAACTGGGCAGTTGCTGATGTTGTCAATTATTTCAAAGCAACAGGATTTGAGGAGCAAGCCATGGCTTTCCAGGATCAGGTTTGACTGTTATTTCTTGCTCAAAATTGCTGCCACATGATGCTGACAAACTAGGGAAAACTAGAATTTCTGTCTTTATCTGACAGGAAATTGATGGTAAGTCCCTGCTCTTGATGACGCGTAACGACGTCCTGACGGGGCTGTCGATAAAGCTCGGCCCCGCACTGAAAATCTACGAGTATCACGTGAAGCCGCTGCAGACTCAGCACCTGAAAAGCAACGCCTCGTAGCGCCGCAGGCCGTCCCAGCACCCACGTCTGTGACAATCATTGTGTCAGGAGAGCCCAGGTTAGCCGTCGTTTCACAGAGACTTTTCAGCCCACAGTGGCTCCTTAACAGGATTTTTGAATGCTGTATTTTTTGTTTGTGTTCTTTTTATATGAGCGTGGACCCCAAAAATGGGTTGCACACAGTGTCCACTCAGCCGTTTACCCTTTCAGCCATTCTTATATCTGCTGCTTGAGATTTTTTTTTTTTTTTTTCGTATTTTTGTATTTTTTTGTTTTATTTAAAAGAAGAAAATTTGGAGAAAATACTCTGCAGGTATGGTTTTTGTGTGAGTGTGTGTATGTTGTGTATGTGTGTGAGTGCAAAGTGAATTAACCCATGAAGGTTTAAAAAAACAAGTATTTGTATATAAGATTATATTATAGTTGAAAACTGTATGTTCTGTCGCATCTAAAGACTTTGATACATGCAGATAATGATTCTGGTGCGTTGCCCTTTTTCCCCCTGAAACTTTCTATGTTTTAAAATGTGCATCTGAGTCAATGAGTCGTCTTTAGCATGTGACTGTGAACCACTTTGTTTTCCCAGACACAACGACCCGAGCAAAAGCCAGCTTGTTCCTGAACATCTACATTATTCAGGCTTGAGACTCTTGATATGGAAATATTTATGTGTATATACTATTATTGTTATTATTATTATTACTATTGTTATTATTGTTATTATTATCTATCAACCTGTGGTGCTTTCAGCATTGTCACACAGACAACTGTTCAAAAGTGTGTATGACCAATGTACATGTGCAGCATAACACTGGAGTTTTAATATCCGAATCAGAGATTTGCAATAAATGGTGCTCTTTTCTCACCAAAGATCAATGTTAGTTTATGAATTTATCAACAGCCGCTGTCTTTAGTTTCATTTTATTTGGGTTCACATCACATCATCACGAGCTTTAGTCAGGCTACAAATATTAACTTGCTGTTGTTGGAATATTCATTTGAAAGGTTAATTCAGATGAACCTTTCTGTTAAACGGCCCACTTAGATTGTTGTTTAAATCCCAGCAGGGCCTTCTTTCTGTGGGCGCCGTTAGAGCCGCGCTCGCTGCTTCCTGCGTACTGTCCCCGTTATGTTCCCTGAGGGATTATCCAGAGGAAGGAGTACCTGTGATGGGGAAAAGATACTAATGTCCACAACCCGATCATTTAAAGAATGTGAAGGGCCATTTGTGAGAACAGAACTTACTTCATCATTGTTGACAATACCCATTCTCGTCATGTCTATGGTGAAGTAATGCTCATTGGGCATGATGATCTCTATTTCATCCACCTAAAAGAAAATGTGTACTTTAGCATGCCTGTTATATACAGTATGTAGCATTTTATTGAATTAATAATTAAGATTGTGAGTTTGACGATTTCACGATCTAAAGGAAGTACCTCAGGAAGTCGATCCAGGACTAGAACCTGAGTTTCATACAGGGTCTTCTGCACTGAGGGCGAGTACTCCCCGCGATCATAGGGGCCAGCAAACTTCTCAATAATCGTCTCCTTCACAGTCTTCCTATAAGAATGAAGAATATAAAGCTTCGGATGTGAACTATATTTATGAACTTTGAACTATATTGGCATACATCAGCTGAGGTCTTTCTTGACGCTCGTAAGTCGGGCGGTTACCAAGCAGCGTCAAAGTCAGTGTCCTGGATCTTGTTGTAGCGCCACCTCGAGTACACAGAGGTGCAGAAAAACCTGTCCTTGGCTTCTTTCAGAGTAGTGAAGCGGTCTCTGTAGAAACCTTCAAAACCAGACTGGGTGGTTTTCAGCACCTTCATATTCTTCACCCCACTGTGGACCACAGGGATGCCTGTGTGGAGCACAGACCAGCCCGTGAGGGTGGAGTGATGTGAAACGTGGCAAACAACTTGTGAAAATGGTGCTAATCATGAACCTGTGATCAACAGTGCCATTGAGCAGTGTGCAAGGGCTTAGTCATAGCTTTAGCTGCCTTTGTTAACAGTATTTGCATTTATTGATTTATTAAACACGCTTCAAGAGTTAAAACTTGACTCAAAGTAAATTGTGGCAGCCATTAACCTCTGATGTTTTTTACATGTATTTGGCAGCTACTGAGCAAGTGGAGGCTGCCAAGGGAGAACGCCCTCTTCAGCAGAACAGAGCTCAGCGATCAGATCTTGGCCTACCTACATGCTGTAGTCCAGGCGTGGGCAATTCCAGGCCTCGAGGGCCAGTGTCCTGCAGGTTTTAGATCTCACCTTGGGTCAACACACCTGAATCACATGATTAGTTCGTTACCAGGCCTCTGGAGAACTTCAGGACACGTTGAGGAGCTAATTTAGCCATTTAAATCAGCTGTGTTGGTTCAAAAAACCTAAAACCTGCAGGGACACCGGCCCTCGATGCCTGGAGTTGCCCACCCCTGCTGTAGTTTGAACTATCATGATAGTGCAGTGATGAGCACCATCACCTCACATCAAGAAGGTTCCAGGTTTGAACCTCTTACTTGGTTGGGGTGTTTTTGTCTGACAAAAGTATGACAACACACACGTAAGTTTAGCTGTAAACTATTGTAACCCTGGTGATGGACTGGTCATCTGTCCAGGTAACACTAAACTTAAAAACTAAAGTAACTGAAATCTAAATAAAAATCTATACTTTTGGAAGAAAATTAAAAACTTAAATAATTGTATGTTAAGAAAACTAATTTAAAAATATAGCAGAAACGTGCTTGTCTGTGTCTACACATTCAGCCTAACCACACTTTGGTCCAGCTATTTATTGAGACTTGGGATCACTACATGGGATTAAACGGTGCTGTATTTGTGTAACATCTTCTGAAAATCTTTAATTTTGTCTCCTGACAAATTGCCTCCATATAATCATAATTAAAACTAACAATGAAAACGTTACTAAAAGGAGCAAAAGTAATTTGGAAACTAAATGAAACTAAACTGGAAACAAAAATTCTAAATTAAAAAATTACAAAACTTGAATTAATATAATAATAATTATTATTATTATTAATACTGTTAATAAACCAGAGTGTATTCAGTCCGTCACTGTCCAATGACAGCTTGGATAGCATGTAAGCAAATACACTGTTTGCGTGTATCTCTCTGTTTGCGTGTTTTTGTGAGAGTGTGTGATTACCACCGATAGTCTGTTCAACATCACAGAAGCGGTAAGCTTCTGGGCTGAATATAAACGCATGAGCATGCTCTACCCCACTCTGAGGGAAAAAAAGACAAGGGCAAACGGGGTCATGTTTTACGATGGATTATCACCTGCAATAGTTGATCGGGTTAATGTGCACTTGATTTATGTTGCTGCTCAAATAGCTGTTAAAAAGGTCAACTCTTGTGAAGCTGCACCGTCCTGTGTTTTACCTTCTCCAGCCTTCTCCACGGAGCTTCCTCCATGTAAACTTTGGCCTTCAGCACATGGTTAAAAGAGGTTAGGAAATGATTGCAGATATCCAGGGAAAACTGTTCGATGTTCTTTATCTGAACAGAGAAACAAGCAGGTTGACAGGCTGTAAAAGACCTCAATAACAAATATTTTAGCAGCTGAAATAGCAATAACGGGTCTTCCCTCACTAAGACTGTCATGTTCCTTAAAACGGTGTTAGACTCACCCCTCTGAGCTTGGCCAAACCGTGGACGGTGTTTTTAATGGTGTCAGTAGGGATGATGTCTGAGTTGTCTCCAGTTAGATAATCTTTGCGTGACTTGAGCGTGAGCTCCACATCAGCCTTCACCTCAATGATAGAATGCTGTCTTCCCTGCCTCCGGACGACCAGCACCTTCACCGTTTTCTTGCCGTAACCTGTTCGCACAAACTCCACTTTCTGCACGTGTGAGAAATAGTTTTAATAAGATGGCACACTTAAACAGTTTCCAGTGGTAGAGGTGTTTCGTGCCACAGTGTCATCTTAGAGCTACAAATATAATATTTCTTATCCCTTTGAAATGTTGTCTTTGGATAGTTTGCAGTGAAGTTTCTTGTGTGCATTTGCAGGAGCTTGTTAAATATATCTCCGTATTCCAACATTAATTAAAAAAATCTGAAATCAGATATTGTCTGAAAGTACACGAGTACTACAACATCAAATAAAAAAAAGACTTTTACTTTGTGAGGAATTAGAAATGTTTTAAAAACTAACCTTTAAAGATCATGGTTTGACCCTGTGGCCACTGAACCGTGAGATAAATTCCAGTGCTATCAATCTACCGTCAGAAACATTAGTCATGTTCTATCGTTTAAGTTCTACTGTTTCCTTCTATAACTTTCCGAAATGTTACCTGATCTGAAGCGTTTGCCATGGTGCCTTCCTCTTCTTTACCTGCTGCCCTTCAAACAGTCTCCAGTAAATGGGGCTCCTGCTACAGGAGGAGGACTTTCTACAGAGGGTGGCACTAACTTTGCACTCAGGCTATTGGAAGTCCAAGCTGAAGTTTAACCTCTTTTATTTGTACTGTGTGATGTACTGTATTCCACTCAGAGAAATGCAGAGGCACGCACAAACACTGTTTACATGTGCAGCCACAAAGAGAAAGATGTGAGTGCGTTTCACATGAATTCATTGTTGCAGTCAGGTTCAATCTTGACGACACCTAATTTCTTTATATTTTGCCAGAAAAATAAGAAATAGGTTTATTGAAACACGTGCAAACATAAACGGAGATACAGTAGATGAAGCAAAAACATTTGAAATGAGGGTTGACTCAGAGTCTGTACAGCACTGTAGTTTGCACTCCCTATGCTTATATAAAGACTATAAACTTTTTTCTTCTAAATATAAAGAACAGTTTTGAGTTTCCACCTTTATGAATTACATTTACATTATGCTTTTTTTGTTTTTACGCAAATACACTTTACATTGCGTGGACTTTAAACCTTTTTTTTTTCTTCCTTTTGCACGTCACACATAAATTTTAATATTAGAAAAAGATCATCAGAGTAAATAAAAAATAAGGTTTTTAAATGATGATTTCCTTTAAGTGAAATTAAGTGAAATAAGCTCTTCAAACCTGCCCGTGTAGGGTTGGAGAGTGAAAAAGTAATTTAGAAGTAAACCTAATAACAGGTTGTGCCAGTCTTGGTATCAAGATCTGTGCTTCCTTGAAGGAGTCTTTTCATTTCCTCAGTAATAAGAAAGTTTGGATGGTTCAGCTCAACATGTACAATAGTGATAAGTTTAAAAGTTTAAATTCAGTTACTCTAATGCAGGATGTTTTCTGTCTGAATGTGCTTTGCTTTAAATTTAAAAGAATATCTTTATAGAAGGATGCTCTATGCACCGTGTGCGCAGCGCAAAGGACTGATCAGTCAGACGCTTCCACTGAGGAACTAAAGATCTTGTTAACATAGTTTTGTTTTTAAGGAGGAAAATAGTTCTTCTGTTTATTCCTACATGTGGTCTGTAAACCCATTTTTTATGTTTACTCTAATTTCAACTTGCTAATGCCTCTTGTTTGTTGTCCTGCTGTCTCACTGTTTGTATTTTATTCCTGCACAGTTGGTGTGGAGCACCCACAATTTCATTGTACATTTACAGTGACAATAAATGTCTATTTTATTCTTTTTTATTATTCTATTTACTTATGTATACATACTTAATTAATTACTTATTTATTGACTTACTCATCTGCTTATATGTTTACTTATTTACACTTATGTTTATGCTCGCACTGTCACATATCTCCTTGTGAAAGAAGTGGGGTCAGTAAGTAAATAAGTACATTTAAGCAGGTACTTAAGCACAGCTGTGAAGTACTTATACTTTACTTGATAGCATGATTCCTAATTGTAGGCCTTTACATTTATTGTATTGCTTTAGTTGCTTCACCGTTTGAATATATTTAAAGATCCATCCATCCATCCATCCATCCATTGTCTTCCACTTATCCGGGGCCAGGTTGTGGGAGCAGCAGCCTAAGCAGAGAAGCCCAGACCGCCCTCTCCCCAGCCACCTCCTCCAGCTTGTCCGGGGGAACACCAAGGCGTTCCCAGACCAGCCAAGAGATATGATCTCTCCAGCGTGTCCTGGGTTTGCCCCGGGGCCTCCTCCCGGTGCTGCAGACCCCCCTGTGAATTGCTACCTTATCGTGGTGGAGGGGTTTGTGTGTCCCAGGAATCCCAGGGGCTGTGTTGTCCATGGGCTTCTGCCCCCTGGTAGGGTCTCCCATGGCAAATTGGTCCTGGGTGAGGGACCAGACAAAGAGTGATTCAGAAGACCCCTATGAGAAGAACACTTCACCCTGCCTAGGGTTACCAGGACCCCGCCCTGGAGCCAGGCCCAGGGAAGGTGCCCGAGAGCGAGCGTCTGGTGGCCAGGACTTAGTCCGTGGGGCCCAGCCGGGCACAGCCCGAAAAAGGGACATGGGTCCATCTTCCTGCAGGCCCACCACCCGCAGGAGGCATCGTAGGGGTCGGGTATATTGTGTGCCGGGCGGCGTCCAGGAGCGGAGCACCTGGCGGACCGATCCCCGGCTACCAAGACTATATTTAAAGAGTTTCCTCAACAATAAACTGGATGAGCTTATGAAATCCAGTTTGGCTTATGCACATTACAAAAAGGAGCTCAGAGATGTGACTTTGTCAGACTTCAACTATGAGTTGTTTTACCAAAGAGACGTTTCCCCTTTTACAGTCAACATGTGCTTTCATTGTAAAATTAAGACCTGTCCAGTACAGTAATCAGGTGTGAACAGGACTTGATGCTGTAACGAGGGCAATTTGCATAATTAAAAAAACAACAACACAAAAAACTTTAACATACAGTACATATATAAATAATACGAGGACAAGTAAAGTAGCTGATCTGTCAAGGTTGGCAAAAAATAAAAATCTATAAACATTCTGAAACATTTAATTGCTGACAGAGTCATTTCAGTATTTTCCCGTCATGTGACAACATCTTATGACTTCCCATTTTTGCATCTAAAAGCAGATGTGCTGGTTTCAAAATCAGAAAGCAGCAGATTTCAGATTTCCCTTTCGTCAGTCGCTGCCGTGTTGACTTCAGCTGCAGGAGTCACTCAGGATGATCTCACACTTTAGTTTATCCTCACAGATTTTTGTGCTTTTTTGTTGCACAGTTTGTGGTGCTGACATTTCATGTAGAAATGAAGATGGCGAGGCAGTCGATTGGTGAGTTAATATGATATTTTTAAATATTAATGCCTCCATATTCATACTGATGACTAATTCCTTCAATTTTCCCAAGAAAAGACACGTGGTTTTCTGTCTCTTTCCTTCTAAGGTTTATCGTCTACAAACTGCCTAAATACAGAATCGATGACATCGGCAGTGGGGTGGAGTACATGTACTTGGATTCATCAAAAGAAGGCTGGGAAATGAGTAAATACACGATTAACTCCAGCCAAGGAGCCATAACAAACACACTGAACCAGCTTTACATGGGAAAAGAGTACAAGGTGAGATTATTCCATCTTTATGTGGGTTTTTATATGATGAGTGAGACTTTAGTTTGTTAATGGGAATTATCAGAGATAATGCTCGTGCCAGTTTGCTGAGTAGGAACTCTTTCATTTAATATGAGGAACTGAGTTGACACTGAACAGTCAGAAACAACACAAACTACCAGTTTGGAGTGTATGTAAGTC
This sequence comes from Perissodus microlepis, assembly GCF_051167445.1. NCBI lineage: Eukaryota > Metazoa > Chordata > Actinopteri > Cichliformes > Cichlidae > Perissodus > Perissodus microlepis. The sequence goes on from NC_140475.1 coordinate 37,369,979, forward strand.
TGTTTTTATGTAAGATCTTAAAGTAATCAGGACCAAATAAACTGAAGAAAAAATATTTATTTTGGGAAATATTTAGTTCAGTTTCCCCAGGCAGACAGAAAACAAACATTTCTCTGAAATATCTTTGCTATAAGAATGGAGCCATTAGCTGGTTATTGTGGCATTCTTCTTCTTCTTCTTTGTTCTTTCAGTTGGTCCCTTATTCCATTTGCCATTAACGTAAACCAAAGTGTAATAAGGTGTAATAAGCATTCTGGTTTTGCAGGGCATCCCTAATGTCACCTCTCAATTATTCTTCTTGTATAAAATAACTTGTATAAATAACTTTCACTTGTATAAAATAACAAATGTTGTTGTTTTTGGGGGTCTTTTGGCAGTCAAACACCTCAGTGTATGCACTCTATAACGACGCCCCACCAGACCTGAAATACATTCAAAAATATGGACACACTAAAGGTACGGTACAGTCGGCAGGAAGCAATCTGCTTCTTTCCTCCTCTTTTCATCTCAAGACTCTTATTCATTATTGTGACCACACAACAAGATTCATCAGGTTTTATTCCCAGAGATTTCAATGTTAGCAGAAAATATAGCAGCACTATGACTGCCATAGTTTTTCTCCACTCTGTTGACACATGTGCAAAGTCAAGGTGGAATGTCCAGTAAAGTCTGTTTTACATTTTCCACCTTTAATACCACGTGGAGAGGCTGTAAAAATGGACATTTGTGGTAGTTTGACAAATTTAAGAACCTGCTATATTAAATTAAGGTAGTTATTGTGTATATATGTAGCCACACTATGTTACATGTAGAAGTGCACAACTATTCTCCATGCAACAGTGCAAGTTACAGCATGTTTTGTGTCTGTGACAGTTACCGGCAGATGCATTTCCAAACTGCTAGTCAAGCTTTGGAAAAAGAAAAAATCAATAGGGTTTGGGTTTCCTCTGCCTGCAATAGGGTGTTGTAGGGGGAGGACACGGGCAAAGACCATCTGTCCGATAGCTCCAACTGCACATTTGACTCTTATCAGCAACACAACTGATGGAAATCTTTCTGCATCTGCGTGCTGGTTCGCATGTATCTGTGTGTAATCATTCCACCTTTCGTATGTTTGTGTGTGTCCTGCAGGGGCACTGCTCTTTGACCGCGCTCAAGGTTTCTGGTTGTCGCACAGCATTCCCCATTTCCCTTCCTTCCCCGAGAAAGGGTACCTATACCCGTCCTCTGGCAAAGTCAATGGCCAGACTGCACTGTGTGTGACCTACCAGTACCAACAGTTTCTTCATATAGGTGAGCTCTCATGAAGCACAGAGGTTGGCATACAATCGTCAGACTTATTACATTTAATATTCTGCTTGATAGAAAGCCGGGCCGGACCAGTGAAACTACTTGATAGATTCTGGGAGTTCATTGCCCAAACTGGTCCACAATTACAACATATAAAGTTTTCGTTAATTCAAAGAAAATGTCCTTTTTTTCTGTGAACCCACTGAAAAAAACCTACAAATATGTAAAAAAACCCTTTTAATAGTTGATCTATTACTTAATTACTTTGGTGTCGTATGAATGAGGGAGATTCTTTACCAACAGGAAATACTGTAAAACTTTGAAAATCCTGTTAAATGTTCAAAATTATGCAGTCCTTCACATTTTCCACAGCCTAATGGTGGGCCGGACTCAGCTGGGCCGATTCTGGACCCCGAGCCTTATATTCAGCACCCCTGGTTTAATGCAAAGCAGTCATCAGCTTTTTTCTTTTACATGCATACACACAGTTAGGTCCATAAACATTTGGACAATAAGAGAATTTCTGTAATTTTGCCTCCGTTCATGATCACGATGTAATTTGAATCAATGGGTCAAGATGTGAGTGAAATCCAGACTTTCAGCTTTAATTCAAGGTGATGAACTATTTGTTCAATTGTTGAATTACAGGCAGTTTTATACACGTCTCCTCATTTAACTGTACATATAGATTCAAAAATCATTTTAAATGTGCGCAGAGTTTTAAATTATTTGGAGTTTTTATGCTGCTCTGCTTTTTTCTGGATTTCTCACTGAGCAAATGTGTAAAATGAAATTTTAAGGTTATTAATAAGGTGATTTGTTTCTTTTGTTTGGAAACCCCACATTGCACACAAGTATTATAATGAACCTGTGAAATTGTTTTTGCTATGAAGCGTGTCTGAAGGGAAACTTTAGGGGATTTCCTCACACGTGTTCAGCTACTCGGAATTATTCTGTGTTTCTGTGGTGATCATGACAGTTTCAGTATAATAGTATTTTATTTGAATTACTATGTTTTTTATTAATAATCAATTTTTTCACATTTTACCAACTAAGTTAATGTGTCAACAAAGTGCTTACAAAGAAAGACTGGAGGACATTTAATTTAGCTAAATGTAATATCTGCTATATAAAAAGCCTTGAATGCGAAAATTCGATATTTGCCAAGAATTTAATTAATAAACTTGATGAGACTAACAGTGAAAGAATCAACATCAGTGTCATTATCGTAAATGCTCATTGCAGCTGTAAGGAATACTCTCGCTATACGACCATCTAATATACATTATCTCTTATTTCTCTCCTCTTCAATCTCCAGCAAAGCAGTTGGTCTACCTTTACCCACGTTTCTATAACTGCTCTGTTCCTGCTGCATTCTCGGCTGACCTGCCACAGCTGGCCCAGTTATGTGCGGACTCCAAACCACAGCTGTCCTCCAATAAGAGAATGGAGCAGCTTTTTTCAGCTGGAGGGGAAAAGTTTGTCAGTTTTGCTAAATCTGAAAACTTTGTGGATGGTAAGATACCCCGCATGCCCTTTTTTACTTTTAGGCATTTACTTGCTCATCATGTACATTTTAGAAGAGCAGACTTCTTTCCTGTAGCCTGCTGCCATGTTTGCACATTTCACTCTTCGACCACAGTCACTGATTATCAGGCGCAGACACGCTATCGTCTCTGAACAGTGACGTGCATTATCACCTCCCAACCGGGGCCTTCAAAGTATACTCACAGCTGCTTTGACTTTTGGATCTTAGTATGAATAGTTACATGCAGTATTTTGTTTCTCAGTTTGTGTATATGTATATTTTTATTATTTAGAGAGAATAATTATCCACACAAAGATTTATTTATGCATGAAAACAACACAGAGCTCAAAATGTATTTATTTTACCATAATCATACATAATGCAAAAGGAAGTGTGAGCTTATCATGTTTGCATTTCCTTTATTCTCGTATCATTTGGCAAATTGCCAAAACAACTTGAAAAATGGTATTTAATGGTATAAAAACATTATATGTTTCATTTAACACAATGATTCGAGTACAGACTACTCTAGTACCTGACATGTTTTTCTGTTTGCTTTCATTCAGATATCTACACAGGCTGGGTGGCTCAGGAACTGGGCGCCGACCTTTTAGTGGAGTCCTGGCAGAGACAAGGTCACGACCTGCCCTCCAACTGCTCACTGGCCAAACACACCATGAACATTAAGAAAATCCAGCTTCCCAGATCAATCCTGTTTTATTCGCACTACGACCACTCAAAGTGGTGCGTGTCACGACTTTATGAGGACCAGGTGACCTGCCTCGGAGACCTGAACAGAGAGATGGGTCAGCTGTGGCGAGGTGGCGGTCTGATCTGTTCCTCCAACCCTTTGATTTATAAGGCCTTCAGGCAGGTGGTGGATTGGTACATTCACTGCTAATTGAGAAGGAAAATCAAAGTGATTAAGAATCAGTGTGACACTGGCTGACAGTGGCAGAGCGAGACACTATGATTCTGTCTCCAGGGTTGACTGCTGTGTAGAAGTAACATAAAGACTCACAATTTTCACTTCAATTTTATATATACAGCTCCAAATCACAACAACAGTCACCCAAAGGTAGACCCCACAATAATACATACAGAGAAGAACCCAACAATCATATGGCCCCTTATGATCAAGCACTTTGGTGACAGTGGGAAGGAAAAACTCCCTTTTAACAGGAAGAAACCTGCAGCAGAACCAGGCTCAGGAAGGGGCGGGGCCATCTGCTGCGACCAATAATAATGTATTTACAATTTAAACTGGTGAATAAGCTTTTGAAAAATAGCAGTGACTGCATGTTAATTATGTGGTGGATACACTTAGTTATCCACCTTTGTTTGAGTTAAAGCAGCTGTATGGAACCAGCAGCCCACAAGTATAAATAGATTAAAAAAATAATACTTTCAATTCAATAAAACAAAACAGAAATAAGATTAGTAAGACTGTAGATCACAGCTGCACATTGTTTCAGGAGATGTCAGCGGCTGTGTGTTTAAACAACAATGTCTGCACAATGACTGCACAATGTCTTGTTCCTTTTACAAAAGGAGCAAGAGACAAAAATATTGATCTATGTCGCTTCCTTTCATCCAGCAGAGATGAAACTATAACACTATTAGTGCTACAGATAAAAGGTTTTGTAATTTTCTTTTGAATCTTTGGGTGTTTGTATTCATATTATTTTAGCACAGTGTGTGCACTTGTGTTATGATGCTACATATTTGAAGTTGTTTTTAAGTTTCATAAGTTCTGCAATAAATATATGCAACCATATGTTGTAGTATGATGTGCAACATAATAAAGACTGACAACATTAAAATCTGGTCTACTGCTCAGTGAGACTGAGGGACATGTAGTCTAATCAAATCTATTTTATTTTATTTTATTTGGTGCCTCTGGAGTAGTCATCATCATGTTTGTTCAGTTTCTATTTCCACTGAAGAGGCACTTGGCCTGTGACTGTGTGTGCGTTTAGTGTTTGGGGGTAAATAGTGTCACCTACTGGCCAGACCAGGTGACTCATACAATTCATTCAAATGATTTTCCGACAATCTACAATTCGATACTACTCATGCAAACTAGAGCAGGCAGTAGAGAAGAAAGAGTACAGCTAAAATCCAGTAAAGTGCAATAAGTAATATGTATTACACACAGTCGTGTGAAAAGGAGAGTACAGCCTCTTTCAACAACAAGGTTTTGTTTATCGGGGATATTTAAAAAACACATCTGGTCCTTAGCAGGTCTTAAAATTAAGTTAATACAGTGTCAAATGAACAAAGGTGAAGAAAACTAAGTCAAAATGCAGAAACAGCAAATGAAGAACTCAGTATGCTCTCAATGCTTTCATAGGTAAGGTAAGATCGGGTAACATAATGGCAAGAAAGAAAACATCAGCAATGATAGAGAAGCAAATGTTTCTGCTCATCAATCTGGGAAGAGATATAAGAAATTATACAGTGAGAAAATGGAAAATGTTTAAGACAGTTGACAATCTTCCCAACAGTGGATATCGAAGTAAATTCACCCCAAGGTCAGACTGTTCAGTGCGCAGAGAAACTGCAAAACACTCATGAGCTACATCTCCTGCTCTACAGACCTCGGTTAGCATGGCAGATTTTTAAAGTTCATGGCAGCACAGTTAGAAAACAAGCCGTACTTGCTCAGCAAGCCATGAATACAAGTTATACATTCAGTCGTTTTCTTGCTTAGAAAAAGACTGAACAGTTTTGTTTGGAAGGGTTGCCGGGAGAAAGCCTTTTCTCTCTAAATTGAACAGCTTAGCTTTACAATGTTGCCTCTGAATAAACCACAAGACTTCTAGAACAGTGTCCTTTGGACAGACAAGGCCAAAGTGGACATGTTTGTCCATAATGCACAGCGCCATTTTTGGCAAAAACCAAACATAGCATATCAGCACAAACAGATCATGTCACCTATCAAGCATGGAGGTAGACAGGTGATGACAGGATCTGGGCTTCTTCCAGTCACCGAGTGGACGATGAAGTCTTTTGGTACCAAAGTATTCTGAGGTCGTCTGCCTGACAGCTTGGACTAGGTTGAGATCGGGTGATGCAACAGGACAACAACCATATTCGAAGCAGCAAATCAAGAACAGAATGAGTGTAAAAATAAATAAATAAATCACGGTGGCCAAATCTCAATCCAGGCAGTCAACCTGACTGAAATACTGTGGCGTGACTTTGAGAAAGCTGTGCAACAAATGCCCGCAAACCTCAATGAAGTGAGGCAATGTTGTAAAGAAAAGTGGGTTAAAATTACTCCACAGTGACGTGAAAGACTGATAAAGTCATACAGAAAATGATTATGTCAACTTATTGCTGGTAAAGGTGGAGAATTTATTATTTTTGCACGCTGTTTCCGAATTCAGGTTTTGTTTCAGTTCAATAAAAAATGTTCTTGTTCATCTCAAATTGTATTTATATAATGATAAGACAAGCTAAGGGTCTAAGTCCGCTTTTTTACTTGAACTGAACTTTCTTTTTCACCTGACTCTGATATATTTCTACATATACACTATGTGCATGACAAAACTGGTTCTAAGAGCGCAGCAAACAATTTTGTTAACTGATTGAGGATCTGGATGCTTAAACTGTTGCCATGTGGTTGCAGTAATTGAGATTGTGCTAAACCATGCATCAGTTTCACAATGACTACACTTTCTCAGAAACATAAGAAAAACAAAGTCACATATATATTCTTTCAAAAAGCAAGTCAAACTGGAACATGCAGGGCTCAAACGGCACAAAGCCTCGTGACAGCGTCACCTGGTCAAAACAGGCATGGCAACATTGTAAAAAACAAAAAAGGAAGATCTATGGTGACGGCTTTGAGCAACAAGGAAGTTGTTGCTGACACGTCGAATGCAGATATGGGTGATGGTTTCAGTTAGCAGTAGATGTGACAAAGCAGCTTTGTGAAACACATCTAAAGCTCACTGAGAAGGAAAATGGAAACAAATAGATATGTAAGTAAATGTTTACATATTTCAAAATATATTCTACAAATAATAACAACTGACCCGGGTGTGTTGCATAATACTGAGATGATCTATTTACATAAACAGACTGAACACAAAGTAAATGCATAGTTATCCTGTGTATAAAAACACAGTACATGAGTACAGTGTGTCATAGCTTATCAAACACAATGTGAACAGAATATTACCACATGAAACTAGTATTGATGCATTTATCATGAGCCTAGATTACACCCACCAATAAGCATGCTATTATAAAATGCAACAAACTATTTTATACTGCTGCATGATTTGGCATTATTGGCATTACAATACAATGTCCATGGTGTGTTTGACTTGCAAATATATTTTTCAGTAGTGGACGACTGACCTCTTGTAAGCTGAGGAAGTGGCTTGACAGAAATGCAGAAGTCTTACACACTTACAGATTGTTTACAACAAGGATCTTTACTTATAGCGTCCAACATATAGCTACAATAAGAAAGAGAAAGTGCGTCAGTGAGGATGTGTGGGATCACAACAGCAAACCTGATAATGCAGCCTTCATAAAACAAACACAGATTAGGTCACGTGATGTCAAGTTTTCCAGATAAGACTGTAAACCCTGTTCATATTTAGAGATGTTTAGAGTCTATATTGTGTTACTCGAGACTGAATGATTGAGGTAGATCTTGAGTTGTATTGCCGCTGTGATGAACTGATACATCTTTCACCATTTTATAAACTAAAGTGTGTTGGGGGCGGCGGAAATGTCAGAAGGAGAAATTGAAAATTTGTAACTTCATAGGCTGCCATGCTGGGAGGCTGTGTTTGGTAAATGATGTGAGCAGAGACGTGTTACATGTGTGGTAAGTGGTGCAACTTAAGTCGTCTGTCTAAAGTAGCTTGCAGGGTTTGCAGAAGTAAAGATGTAACTGACATAAGTTTATGTCAGTCAGATAAAGTTTATCAGTGTTTAAACAGAAGCTGCAGGTTCACTGGTGGCTTTAATTATGTTACACTGTATTAAAGACCTTCTGCTTTGTGACGGTGTTGTTGAATGCAGACAGCCTCCTGTTTTTGTGGTTCTAGCAACGGTTATGTTTGACTGTTTCAGACCAGTGTGATGGGATTCCTCTTGAGTGTTGGGATCCTTTTTCAGGGGTGTGACTCAGCGGTAAAATGCAGGAATGACAGAGGAGACGAAGTTGACTGGTTTGTAGACATTTTGAATTTCTGCCAATGGGTTTAATGTAAATGCATAAGAAAACATCTTTATTCAAAGGAGCTTGCAAAGAAAAGCGTCTGGACTTCTTTAAGTTACTTGAAGACGTTTCACCTCTCATCTGAGAAGCTTCTTCAGTTCTAAGGTCAAATGGTGGAGAAGAGCCACCTCCACAGGACAAGACTCAGCAGTCCATCTGCATCTTAAGGATAAAGGTCACTCTTTCGAGGATGCCAACGTTCACATTTTGGACAGAGAGGACAGATGGTTTGAAAGAGGAGTGAAAGAAGCATCTATGTCCACTGTGAGCGACCATCTTTGAACAGAGGCGGGGGTTTACGACACCAACTCTCTGCCATCTATAATCCAGTTTTGAGATCCCTTCCCAGACGCCTTAACGCCCACTCACATCCTGGGCCATCTGACCTCAGGAATTCGCATGATAAGGTGGGGCCAGGTTTCACAATGAACACACCCGAAACTCTGGCTGATTGGGACCCACACCCAGTTTCACACCTTGGCTCAGGCGATTAGAGGATCATCAGGGGGTCCTTTTGTCCCTCTGTGGGGGGATACTCCCACTAGGTTTATATCTGGGACTCTCCACCATTTGACCTTAGAACTGAAGAAGCTTCTCGGATGAGAGGTGAAACGTCTTCAAGTAACTTAAAGAAGTCCAGACGCTTTTCTTTGCAAGCTCCTTTGACTACGATGACCTGGATGACTGAGAACCTTCACAGACAAAACATCTTTATCTACATTCTTTAGGTATATTTTGTACAAGCGTCCCAATGAGGATAAACTTGGATTGTCATACTTTTACATGGATGAGAGCACCAACGGATGGATACTCAGCAAAGAGAACATCAACAGTTCTTCTGGCACTCTCGCAAACACCCTGAAACCTCTTTTTGACTTCTATGACAGAAAGGTGAGGTATTATAGGATATATGTCTCATTAGCATGGCACAGTGAATAATCTGAATACCATTTCAGAGTTGTTGTGGTGTTGCTCGTCTATCCAGATCGAAGGCTTTGGCTACATGCTCTACAGTGACCAGCCTCCAAAGCCGTATGTTGCTCCTCCATCGTTTGGTCACAGTAAAGGTGGGCACAACATTGTCTCAGCTGACGGCGTCCTCTGTCTGAAAGACCCAAATGTAGCAAAGCTCAGTTTGTGTTTCTGACTTTCTACAGGAGTTGTGTTGTTGGACAAAGCGTCTGGAGTTTGGCTTTCACACAGTACACCCAAATTTCCAGTATATCACAGTAAAGCCTTCTGGCCTGATAATGGAAATGCAAACGCTCAAGCATTTATGTGCGTGACTTACCCGTATAAGCAGTTCAAAGAAATAGGTATGTAAACAGGTAAACAGCTCAAATCAGTTTCATAGATCTAGTGAAAGCGCACTTTAACAACTTGTATCTGAATTCTTAGGAGTGCAGCTCAAGTACATCCATGCTTATTCGTATGACTCTGAAATCCCAACAACCTTTCACAATGAGCTGCGATGTGTGGCACAGCGAGACTGCTACCCGAAAAAGGAACCCTGGTTTAGTCAGGCGACGCTGACTTCTTCAAGCGGCCGTAACTTCATCAGCTTTGCAAAATACACACGCTTTGGTGATGGTAAGTGTTTTCAGAAAGAAGACATATTTCAGGAGGGATGAATTCATGTTGTATTGATCACAAACATAAGACCCTGTAGATTGACAGTTAAACACACTGTACTCTCCACAGTACGGGCAGAGCGCACTCTTAATAGTGTTGTTTTCCTGTTTTGTTTTCCATACTATTGCAGATCTTTACTCTGGTCTTGTTACAAAAAACATTAGGGGGAATCTGTATGTTAAGAGCTGGGGAAAGATGCACCACAATCGCGGTCTGCCTTCTAACTGCAGTAAAAGCATCCCTAACCATGTGTACAACGTGAAAGAAGTAAAGCTTCCAAACAGGAAGGCCTTCAGTGATACTGTGGATCACTCAAAGTGGTGCGTGACTGCAGACGGTGACTGGATCTGCATCGCTGATATGAACCGAGAGGAGAGTCAGATGAAAAGAGGTGGAGGAGCAATATGCACTAATGACAGAGTAGTTGGGATGGCTTTCTATAGACTGATACGCAATTTTGAACCATGTAAAGATCCACGCTCTGTTGGTAGACGAGAGCTGTGAAGGAACAACCTGAGTGTTGGACCAATATTATAAAAACCTCCGTTTAAATAAGCACATCAGCTCAGCTGTCCAGTCTTGACTCGTGCAGCTTTAGGTTCAGTTTGTTTCTAAAAGGAATCCAGAGATGGTTACAGAGTGCCTGCTTTTGTCTCTTCATTGTTTGCACAACTGGACCAAAATGCAGCAATCAGAGTTTTTAAATGTCTTGATCATGTTGTTTCATTTTTTTTTAATCTCTTATAAGTTTTGTTTTTATTTCCTATCATGTCCTGTGAAGCGCTTTGTAACTTTGTTTTGATAGGTGCTATATAAATAAAGGCATTATCATTATTAAGAAAAATCGATGGACTATTAAAAACTTGATTTTATTACACAAACTTCTGTATCTGGTAGAAAAACAGTTTTGACCTCAGGGTCCTCTGCAGTGTCCTCCGTGTACTGTTACTTCAAACTAAATGAATTAAATGTGAATGATTTAACGCCCACTTGGAACTTATTGCCAGCTGTGCAAACCAAGCTCTTGCTGCAGCTCCACACATTGAAAAGCCTTTTGTACACCCTGAACCCTGCATGTTGACGTTCCAGTGGAAGGACAGGTGGAATGCCAGATAGCACGGTGTTTGTGGCTTTGTTTGTCTGTGCATGTCTATTTTCTACTTTTTCACTTATATTTTTTGGTTTTTGACATTGAGCAACTTCCACTCGCCTCCTATGTAAAAATGAAGTTCTTGTCCTCTTTGGCAGCGCCTGCTTGCAACAGGTTTTCAACTTTCAGCTGTTTCTGTGGCACCAAAATGTTGCACCTGTAGATTAATTTCCAGAATCTTTCCAGCTTATTAATTTTTGTGATGCGGTGTGTTAAATGCAAAACACCTTGTCGTTCGAGTTGAGGTGAACAAAAGAAAAACATCTCTTTTTGGTAACAGTGCAAAAACTGACAAAAATAATGGAAGTTCTTATTTCTAAAATTTACCATAAAGTGTCTTAATTGCATTTTTTGATGTTAACACTCCAGGAAGTGGCTTTTTAAAATAACATGATCAGTCCTTGCCCACACCACAGCTTCCTGTTCACACCACATGTCACACTATCATGCTTAAATTTAAAGACCTACATTACTGTAATTTGTCTGTGACAGATTACTGTAATTATTATAAACTGTGCTATTATATCCATATAGTATAATCTCAATTTTTAGGCAGGTGATTAAAGATGTAGGACAAATATTGTAATATTGTATTTGTTGAATCACAAATATAATATTATTCCTCATAAATGCAACTTTGTGTTCACTCATTTTAACTGCGAAACACTAAAAAAAATACTCAAATTAAATGTGCTGATGTGTTAATGATCACTTCTGTGGTTCCTGGTGCAGATAAACTCGTGTTGTCTCTTTCTGGCTTTGTTTAATTGTATTTAAGCTGTCAAATGATCACAGCCTCCTCTTCCTCCTTTAGTCCTGAAGGTGATAGTTAGACCTTCATCACTGATATGAACAGGCACAGTTTCACTGTTATTTCACCAGTTTTGAGCTTTCAGTTTAGATGCCCTCATTTACTGGCGTGCCATCGAGCCATATCTGGCATTTGCAGCAGTTTTTATTTGTGCCCCCACCTAATGTAAGGTTTATGCCACAGCTTCCCTAAATTAAGAGTTTTTGTAATTACAAAAACATTTTTATGTTTCTGTAATGATTAACTATGAGCTAGATCATAGGTGTCAAACTCTGGCCCGCTGGCCAAATTTGGCCCGCAGCCTAATTACATTTGGCCCGCGAAGCCATACCAAATTATTATTAGAGCTGGCCTACTGGTATTATACAGCTAATATATATTGTTTAGTATTAAGCTTTGCTTGTTCCACATTCAGTTTTTCAGTAAAACTTGTTTGAGTCCATAAGAAGAGATTCATTCTTAAATCTGGAGGAAGATTTATTTTTCAATAAATATTAACATTAGCCCGCGACCTTGTCCCAGTTTTGAATTTTGGCCCACTGTGTATCTGAGTTTGACACCCCTGAGCTAGATCTTTAACTGAAATTATATTTCTGATGCTAAAATATAATTATTGTTATCTATGAATTTTCAAATGTATGGGTTTATTTAAAGAAGCAGAAAAACATAGTAGAGTATGTTATTATGCTCTAACAAAAAAAATCAATTCAGTCTTTTTTAGCCACTTAAATTGTCTTTATAGGTTTGGGAGTTTATGTATGTTGTGACTTCTCCTGCCTTGTTGGCCAGTTCACTCCTGAAAAAAGACATTTTTAATCTCAATGAGACTTTTTACCTGGATAAAAAAGATTACAGATTACACTGATTACAGCTTCCAACTCCTTTGAGGAAGGTTTTTTTCTGGCTCTAAATGACTTGATATCATTCATAAGAGATATGCTTGACAGATTATAGGTCAACAAGTCATTTATAACAGCTTTCCAAGAAACAACAGTGATGTGTGGAGACGTAGCAACTACAAAGGTATAAAGATCATGAGCCATATCAGAAGATACGAGAAAGAGTTCTTGAAGTGCGATGTTTTTGTGGATCTGTAGAAAGCATATGATAGGGTGTGACACTGTACGAGGAAGTAAGGGTGGTGCAGGACATGTATGAGGACAGCTATCAGTGGTGAGGTGCGTGGTAGGAGTGACAGATGGGTTTGGATTACGTCAGGGATCGTCTCTGAGCATCTTCTTGTTTGCAGTGGGGATGGATGGATGGCCAGATGAGGTCAGGCCGGAGTCTCTGTAGACTGTGATGCTCACAGATGACATTGTGTTCTGCAGTGAGAGTATGAAGTAGGTGGATGAAAGCCTGGAGAGGTGGGGGTATGTTCTGGAGAGCAGAGGAGTGATAGCCAGCAGAAGCCAGACAGAGACGGGTGTTAACAGTGAAGATGATAGGACTAGAGGTTTGAATAACTGGGGTCAAAAAAAAGCCATGGACAGTGCACAAGAGAGGTGAAATTGAGAGAGTGTAGGCAGGGTGGAGTCGGAGGACGAGTATCAGGAGGGTTTCTGACAGAACATTACATAAAGCTGTGGTATTGCAAAAAACGGCTGTTTAGGTTCTGCTCTATTTCCCTACTTTACAGTGGGACTCTGTCTCCTCCTCACCACTAGAGGTCATACTTTTTCTTCACCGAGTCTTCATTCGGCCACTTCCTGTCCCACCGGAAGTGAATACGCGAACGGGGCTGCTGCTTCCAGTACACACACGTGAGAAACAAGCCAAAACAGACAGCAGATACAAGATGGACATTACAGAGGTCTCAACAAGTCAGGACGGCAAAGGGAAGAAGGGCAAGAAAGCGAAGAAGAAGAGCGCGGAGGTTGATGGGGAAGGCAGCGCGGGGGAGGAGAAGAAGATGGTGAAGAGCGAGCTGGCTGTTGCCTTTCCTCCCACCTTCAGTGTGTCAGAAATCAAGAATAAACAGCGAAGACACTTCATGTTCATGAAACTCAAGCAGGAGAAGAGAAAGGTACCGATACTGGGTCATGGCTGGTAATGGGGGGAGCTTCCGGTACTTGGGACACTCACGTGCCAGTTTATTAGGTACAGCGGTGCGTTAAAACTGCACCGTTTTACATGAGCAAAACTCCAGTGTATTTCAGTAGAACTGTTAATGTAAGCGAATACAATAGAATACAATGATCAACATAAAAATATCAATGTCTCGTTTTAGCACGTGTTTTTTCATTAAACGTCAACATGTTACGTCTGTCGTTAGGCTGCTTGTTTTGCTTGGGTCCAGTTTATTTAGACTCTGACTCCTTATGTGCTGCTTAACTCACCACTCACCATATTTTATTAAAGTGAAGTATAGTCAGGGTGGGTCTCCTTGTACTTCTATTTATGAGGGGAAAAAAACAACCAAACAAAAATCATTAGGATCAGCATTTGCTGATATTAAAGTTGGACCATAATCATCGCATCCCTAAATATTAAGCACCCCTGTTAATGTTAATAACTTAAGAGTAGGCTGGTAAATATCTAGTTACCTATTTATTTTGTGTCAGTATTGTGAGGCCTTTAGAGTTTTTAGTTTTTTTTTAAATACTGTTATTTATATTATAATCAGGTGCAGCTTCTGATGATACTTGTATGGAATCACAATAAATTTTATGTGAGGTAACAAATGGCCAGGTTTACTAGTTGTGACACACAGAAAAAGGTACATCTATAATTTTATTTAAAACATCACTGCTTATGTTACAGTTCAAGTAGGACTAATCGATAAATCACTTTATTGACTTTGAAAACCTCCTTGAAGATCTATTAACTTCTAAATTTGTATTTCAGCAAAAGATGCAGCTGAGGAAAAAGAGAAGAAAAGAACGTGAAGCTTTAGGTGATAAGGTGAGTCTTCTCTTTGTTTGTTCTTCACTTATGACTATATGTTAATTCTACCAATAAATTGCTGTCATGGGGATTTGATGGTAAAGAGGGGCTCAGATTAGAGCCACTAGTCCTCCAAATTAAAAGGAAGCAGTTGGTGAGGCATGTCCTACTGGGAGGGGCTGGGGGGCAGACCCAGGATATGCTGGATAGATTATGTTTTGGCTTGGGAATGCCTCTGTGTCCCCCTGGATGAATTTGAGGAGATGGCAGGAAAGAGGGAGATCTGGGCTTCTATGCTTAGACAGCAGTGACAGAGAGTGAAAGGATAAAATAAGGCAACAGCTGTAATATTTATTATTTGTACTTTATTTTATTCTGTCCCTAATGTAGGCACCACCAAAGGAGGTCCCCAAAACAATAGAAAACCAGAGGGTGTATGACGAGACAACAGTCGACCCAGAGGATGAGGAGGTATGAACTGGGCTTCATCAGATTATTGTTATCTTTATTTCTGAATTTGGATTAAGTTGCATATGTTTGTGTACGTTATATACAGATTGCTTTTGACGAGGGAACTGATGAATTCTCCGCCTACTTCAACGGGCTGACAAATCCTAAAGTGCTCATCACAACATCAGACAGACCCAGAGGGGTGAGGGCTCCTGCTGTCATTAGTCATTTTTATTATTCTTTTATCATTAAATATGCAGAATCTGAAAAATTATAATTTGCTGGTAAATTTTGGATCATTTGAATATTATGCAGAACAAAGAATTTTCTAAAAATCTCTACATATTTGAATATTCTTGACTTTGTTACAAAATCGAGCAGAACAGAAGCTACAAGCTTACTTTTAGCTTTTGTTTAAGCGTTTGAAGCTGGTTTTGTTGTTACAGTTTAATTTCTGCACTAAAATAGGATTTACTGTCACAGTAGTTAATAATAGTTTGGCAGCCTTCTTGGTGCTAACCACTCTTCCACCTAAAGTGTTGAACGCACAGTGATTTGTGCCACATCATCGGATTTGTGTCTTGCAGAGGACGGTGAGGTTTTGCGAGCAGCTGGCCACAGTCATCCCAAATGCCCACGTGTACTACAGAAGAGGTTTGGCCCTGAAGAGGATCATACCGCAGTGCGTCGCCAGGAACTTCACCTATCTCATGGTCATCAATGAGGATCGACAAGTGCCCAGTATCCTTAAAGGCAGCTGTGCAAGCTCTAGCTCTTTCTTTGGTCAAAAGTCTCATTTTGACCAAATACTGCTGATAATTATGAAAGTTGCACAAACCATGGAAATCTTTGATGCATTCAGCTGTTTTCTAATGCCGAGATCCTTAACCATTAATTAAAGATGGCATGGTTCTCTGTCACTTACCTGACGGGCCGACTGCACACTTCAAAGTCAGCAGTGTTCGACTACGCAGGGAGATGAAGGCAAGATGATAAGTCCAAACTCTTTTTCAAAATGATCCTACTTACTCACCTATACTATAAACACGTGAAAAGGAAAGTACACCCTCTTTCAATTCTGAGGTTTTACATCAGGACATAGTAAAAATTTAATCTGGTCTTCAGCAGGAGATAAAATCTCAGATGAAGAACAGCACGTAATATTACTCCGTGTACTGTTTGTACAGGGGTTAAGTTACCTGCAGGCAGGTGCAGCTGATAAAATGCACTTGATTAACTGATCAATAGTCAGTGTGGGCACTCCTATAAAAGGAGAAGCATTTAGATGTGTGTTAACACAATGCCAAACACGTCAACAGTGACCTTAAAGAAGAAATTGTTGCTGCCCAAGACTTTTGGAAGGACTATACAAGTCCGTCATTCTGCTGTGAGAAAGATTATTCACAAATAGAAACGTTCAGGACGGTTCAAAGTTTTCCCAGGTAAGTGACATCGCAGCAAATTCACTGCAAGGTCAGACTGTGCGATGCTCAGACTCACTGCAAAAAAGCCAAAAGCTACATTTCAGACTGAAGGCCTCGGTTAGTAAAACATTTGAAGTCCAAAACAGTCCAGTTAGAAAAAGACTGAACAACTACAGGGAGTGCAGAATTATTAGGCAAATGAGTATTTTGTCCACTTCATCCTCTTCATGCATGTTGTCTTACTCCAAGCTGTAT
Source organism: Perissodus microlepis (assembly GCF_051167445.1). NCBI lineage: Eukaryota > Metazoa > Chordata > Actinopteri > Cichliformes > Cichlidae > Perissodus > Perissodus microlepis. The sequence goes on from NC_140475.1 coordinate 37,386,650, forward strand.
AGGCTCGAAAGCCTACTACCAATTAAGCATATTAGGTGATGTGCATCTCTGTAATGAGAAGGGGTGTGGTCTAATGACATCAACACCCTATATCAGGTGTGCATAATTATTAGGCAACGTCCTTTCCTTTGGCAAAATGGGTCAAAAGAAGGACTTGACAGGCTCAGAAAAGTCAAAAATAGTGAGATATCTTGCAGAGGGATGCAGCAGTCTCAAAATTGCAAAGCTTCTGAAGCGTGATCATCGAACAATCAAGCGTTTCATTCAAAATAGTCAACAGGGTCGCAAGAAGCGTGTGGAAAAACCAAGGCGCAAAATAACTGCCCATGAACTGAGAAAAGTCAAGCGTGCAGCTGCCAAGATGCCACTTGCCACCAGTTTGGCCATATTTCAGAGCTGCAACATCACTGGAGTGCCCAAAAGCACAAGGTGTGCAATACTCAGAGACATGGCCAAGGTAAGAAAGGCTGAAAGACGACCACCACTGAACAAGACACACAAGCTGAAACGTCAAGACTGGGCCAAGAAATATCTCAAGACTGGTTTTTCTAAGGTTTTATGGACTGATGAAATGAGAGTGAGTCTTGATGGGCCAGATGGATGGGCCCGTGGCTGGATTGGTAAAGGGCAGAGAGCTCCAGTCCGACTCAGACGCCAGCAAGGTGGAGGTGGAGTACTGGTTTGGGCTGGTATCATCAAAGATGAGCTTGTGGGGCCTTTTCGGGTCGAGGATGGAGTCAAGCTCAACTCCCAGTCCTACTGCCAGTTTCTGGAAGACACCTTCTTCAGGCAGTGGTACAGGAAGAAGTCTGCATCCTTCAAGAAAAACATGATTTTCATGCAGGACAATGCTCCATCACACGCGTCCAAGTACTCCACAGCGTGGCTGGCAAGAAAGGGTATAAAAGAAGAAAAACTAATGACATGGCCTCCTTGTTCACCTGATCTGAACCCCATTGAGAACCTGTGGTCCATCATCAAATGTGAGATTTACAAGGAGGGAAAACAGTACACCTCTCTGAACAGTGTCTGGGAGGCTGTGGTTGCTGCTGCACGCAATGTTGATGGTGAACAGATCAAAACACTGACAGAATCCATGGATGGCAGGCTTTTGAGTGTCCTTGCAAAGAAAGGTGGCTATATTGGTCGCTGATTTGTTTTTGTTTTGTTTTTGAATGTCAGAAATGTATATTTGTGAATGTGGAGATGTTATATTGGTTTCACTGGTAAAAATAAATCATTGAAATGGGTATATATTTGTTTTTTGTTAAGTTGCCTAATAATTCTGCACAGTAATAGTCACCTGCACACACAGATATCCCCCTAAAATAGCTAAAACTAAAAACAAACTACAAACTACTTCCAAAAACATTCAGCTTTGATATTAATGAGTTTTGTGGGTTCATTGGGAACATGGTTGTTGTTCAATAATAAAATTATTCCTCAAAAATACAACTTGCCTAATAATTCTGCACTCCCTGTATGAACTCCTCCACAATGATGTGAGAGACTCATAAAGTCAAGTAGAAATACATACCTCATGTTACTGCTGCTAAAAGACACTGAATCACGTGGAGCACGCGGTGTTTCACACACTGCTTCTGCATTTTGGTTTCTTTAAAAAGAAAAAAAACAACACATCGTATTATGACATGCGTTGTTCGTTTGAGGTTATATTAAAATAACTTTACAACCCGGTACAGTCTAAGTTATTTTTATCATGTTTTATACTTAATAGGTTGAAGAGGTGAAACTGAACGAGGGGGTATTTCCTCTTTGCTTCTGTATGTTACTCCAAACAGTGGGACACGCTTTCTTGAAGTTTAGTCATTTGAGATCATCTGGCTCCTTTTCTTTGTCCCGCAGAGACGAGGCAAAAATCCAACTGAACACTACCCAGAGGTGATCCTCAACAATTTCACCACTCGTTTGGGACACACCATCGGCCGTCTGTTCGCAGCTCTTTTCCCACAAGAGCCACACTTCGTTGGCAGACAGGTCGCCACCTTCCACAACCAGCGAGACTTCGTCTTTTTCAGATTTCACAGGTAAATATTTTTCAACCTTCTATACTAACACATCCGTCTTTTTTAAATCTTAAATTTAGAAGGCTAAATAAATCTCTAAAAATCATCTGTGAAAGGTACATCTTCAAGAATGAGAAGAAAGTTGGTATTCAGGAGCTGGGGCCACGCTTCACCCTCAAACTCCGATCTCTACAAAAAGGCACGTTTGACTCAAAGTACGGAGAGTACGAGTGGGTGATGAAGGTGAGTCATCCTCACAGATGGTTGTTTTTGCAGTAAAACTGTCATCAAGCCACATGCACATTTGCCTTTAAGCAACCTATTTGCTGTTAGTTTCTACTTTGCCAGTCATGTTATTACAGTCTAGTTCAACATTTAATTGTGGAAGATTAAAAGAAAAATGTGGTTTTTTTGTCACACAAGCTTAAATATCTTTTTTTGATTTCAGCGTCATGAGATGGAAGCCTGCAGACGAAAGTTCCAGCTTTGAGAAAATAAAACTCTTTTCCTGGTCAGATGGGAATGATCTCGTCTGTTATCCAAGATACTTCAGCTGTTTGTGGACTTGCTGAGATTGACTTTACAATGCCCTGGCAACTGTTAAATCTTCAACAACAGCTCAAATTTCCCTTAAAAGTATAATTTCCCCTCTTTATCGTAACATGACCTACTCATGGACATCAAAGGGCTGAGTCTAATTCTTGGACACATTTTCTGTTGGACCGTGAAATGCCCGAGAAGACATGCAGCATCCTGATTCTCTGTAAATGCTGCCTGTGTGTTAAAAGCTTTAAAAATGTGACCTGCTCTTACCACATATGCAAACATACACCTGGTCCATCCTGGTTTGTGCGACTGATAGAAGGAGCTTTGAATAAAGTGCATTGTGTGACTGGAGGTGGTCAAATTGTTTATATTTAACACATGAGCACAGTGCAGATGCTTCTGTATTCAACAGGATTCTCAAAAATCTTCTTGGATAATATGTGTGTATATTGTTATTCCAATAAAACATTTACTGTGTCTTTAAGTTGTGAATAAAGGTATTTATTTTTGTTCAGGCATGAAAAATACACATTTCAAAAGGCACATGTTAGTATGGGTTAGTTCTATGCAAATAGCTTAAGACGCATTTGTGCTAAAACCACTTGGAAAGGTTTCCACGTTAGATTTGATAAAAGGCAAAAGTTTAAAAAAAAAAAAGTCAGTCGTTTGGCCCAAGTTCCCTAACGCTCCTGAGTCGATTCCAGTCCATGATGCAGGATCCTGATCCTGAAACCCCGTTCCACAAAGCACCACAATGTCCAACACCTGCAGAAATGTTTACGATCATTAGTAATGCAAAAATTTTATTCATACAGCACCAACTCACGTCAACAGTGGTCTCAAGGTGATTTATATTGTAAGGTAAAGACCCTAAAAACAGACCCTGTATGAGCAAGTACTTGGCGACAGTGGTAATAAAGAACTCCCTTTTAACAGAACGGGGCTCAGGGCAATCAGAGATGGGACAAAAGGCAAATTACAGGGGCCACAGCATTTAGGCTGAGGGTGTGAAAAGTTTGTTTTCCCTATAAAGCAGGCGGCAAAGCATGTAAACAATGCAGAAATGCACAGTATTTTATAAGCATTACTGCAAAAGCAAAGTTAAACCACTCTGACCTGCTTATAAATGATTTTAGAAAAACTGAACGTGAGTGATGTTAAAGCTCTACCTGAACTTCACAGGTGAGAAAAGTCTAGAAATTAAAGGTGCGAGTCCAAGCACTGTAACTTTAATGATTTTCAGTTTTCTATAGTAGAGCAGCCTCGACAAGCTGACTGGAAATGGTTAATAACTGATATTTTATGGAGGAGTTAATTTTAAACTACCATTGAATTATAAGCGTTTGATGTTAATCGTTTAAAATTAGGCTACTTTTTAAGAAAGTGCATTTTGTACTGGTTTCAGTTTCGTAACTTGTTGCCATTACTCAACGTTATGTCTCTTGGCCGTACAAAACATCAAAACGTACTTTATGGATTCTCCACAGAACTTGAGGTTATTTTAATCGTACAAAAATACAAAAAAGAGGCAGCCTGAGAACCAGCTGTACTCACACAGGCGGAGGGTCGGCCTGTTGGTGCTATAGGAAGGAGCAGACTTTCTGCGGTCTGAAGGGGTTGTTGCTGGACGACATGCCGGTGAGCAGAGGGTCCTGTTGGGCGTTCTGGAGGCAGAACTGCTGCAAGTCTGCAGCGGCCTGGGACACCTGTGGTTGAGAAATAGTTGAGGCAAGCTACTGCTGTGCAACTACAACTACAATCGCTATTCAAATGAAGAGAGACTCCTTTAACAGACGACAGAGAAACAGTACACGCCCTACAGCAATTTTAACCGTTACCTTAACTCTGTTAATGCCAGCTTCAAGGCGTAACTGCTGGACCACTTTCTTCATTGCTACGACGTTGGCCGATCCAGACATTGCTGAGTTGAACGTTTTAAGGCTTTAAGCGACGAATTTAAAAGTTTTACCTAGAAAATTGGTTGTTGCTAGCTCACTTGCTAACTACTTCATCAACAACGAGCTTCCGGTTTTCTATAAAGGCGTGTCAAGTACTGCTGCCTTCGCGTGAAGTTCGAAAATGTCAACTTTTCGATCTCTTTACTTCACTGTTTTGTAAACAATAGAAACCTCACAGTAGAATAGTTTTTCGTTACTTTGAAAACTGTAGTAGTGAAAACGAGATTCATAAAGCATATATCATCGCCTTTGTTATGCATTTCCAGACGGTTTCTCTGATAATCACCAACAACAAAAGTTAAATTTAAGTTTTAAAAATTACAACTCCCACAAATACAAGAAAGGAGCGCCAGATAAATGGAAATTCCGCCCCCTGGTGTTGAAAACGCTTCCATACTCTTTCCACGCATCTATCTATCTATATATATATCTATATATCTATATATATATATATCTATCTATATATATCTATATCTATATATATATATCTATATATCTATATATATATCTATATATCTATATATATATATATATATATATATATATATATATATATATATATATATATATATATATATAACATTTTATTAGGGTAAATACGGAAGAAATTGCGCCCATAGTGGTCATCGCAGATGAGCGGCTTCATGTGTTTTTTTCTCTGCAGCTATGATCCGCAGCAGAGCAACCACTGCTGGCACTCTCATAAAAGAAACTTCACTGGACAACTGAGGGTGTTTTATTACTACAGACTGGAACTTAGCAGTGCACGCCTTCAGAGCACAAGAGCAGAAATCTTCCTGTGTTTCTGTTCCTTCTCTGATGGAGCTGTCTTGCGCGTCAGCGAGATATACAGAGGACAGGAGACCTCACAGCTGCAAGGTATTTTCTTTTCTTTCTTTTTTCTTTTTAAGGATGAAATAAAATGACAAAATTATTTTTTCAAGCAAGCAGACACATGCCTGATGATGTAAACCGACCGTGTTATCATGTTTGCATTCGTGTGCAGCTTCTGGAGCTCCATGTGCTGTTTGTGCCAGCTGACCAGTGGAATGTGAAGCTCAATAAAGTCCCTGCTGAAGCCACAGAGAGCTTCATATCAGCCGGCTTCATCAGGTGAAACTGCCGCAAATGTTTGTTTTAATATAGAAAACTCAAGATAAGGATTGTTTAACACTTCTCGACTGCACGTCCACTGTGCAGACACATCAAAGATACTGAGATATGTTGTATTGCTTAGGCTTTGTTCTTAGGAAATTCAGTAACGTAATTGTCTGATAACAATGTCAGACTGCTTTAACATTGTTCAGTGCTTTAAAAGTGTTGCAATGATACAATTTTTCCAAGTCTCAGTTGAAAAATTACAGTATTACAGTTGCTGAACGTGTCATTTTGCTTTTTAAACTTGATAAGTCAAATTTATTTGAGCACTCGATAGGTGACATGTAGCTTTGTTCTTGAACAATCCTGACTATCATTCTTTTTTTAACGTGGACACCACCTCACCTTTTCTGTGACCTTAGGGTTTATCCTGATGTTACCCTGAAAACTCTTAGGAGTGAGCTGGGCGCTCTCCTTGGTGCACAGAGGAGCGTCAACAAATTCTCCTTCCTTAAATGTGTGGGGCGCAGTCTGGCGCTGGTGAGTGCAGCTGGCTGTTTAGTGCTCTTTTGTAGAGCTGATTGTATTTCACCAGGCACACAATAGAGAGAAACTGCACAGACAGTTTACTGCTCAGAGTAAAGGGTGTAAAACGTGTGTGCGGGCGAGCGGGGAACACACTTTTTACTGCCGTGCCTTTTACAGCTTCCAAATTCTTGTCTGCTGCAGGTCAAAAGCAAACAGGAGCAAGACCTGAAAGTGAAAGTGTTCGCCCCACCCTATGTACGTAGAGTTAGTGTTGGATACTTAAATCTAAACATTTAATCGGATAATGCTTCTCTTTATGTAGTGGGTTGGTTCCAGTAACACGTTGTTGTCACCTGTCAGCAGGCCACGCAGCCGGAGCTGTACTTGCTGCCCGCTGTGGAGAATGACAGCAGCGTTTGCTCCCGGTCTCTCACCCCTGACACCACCAGCACCTCCCCAGACCACCAGGTCTATTACCACCCTCCCAAAACGTGCAGCCGGGCAACAGGAACAAAGGAGCCCATCAAATTCCCCCATATCCCCCAGTATTCCCATCAGCCACCTCCCACACACCGGCTAGAAGAAGAGGAGGAAGAAGGGGATGATAGGAGCTACAGCTCTTCAGAAGGAGGCGGGGAGAAGGAAGGTGAAACTCTCTCCTTCATCAGGAGAGCAGAGCAAGAGTGTTTTCGAGGGCAGAAGCAAAGAGCACCCCAGCTTGCTTTGCACACACCCCAACTGCAAGGCTGCAGAGGTGGAGGTATGCTCTGGAGAAATGAGGCATGAAAGTCAGTTGAAGCAAGACAGAAAACATGTGAATGAGAGGGAGAAAGGTGTAAGAGTGAAGGTGGAGGAGTTTAAATACCTGAGGTCAACCATCCAAAATAGTAGACGGTGCACAAGAGAGGTGAAGAAGAGAGTGCAAACAGGGTGGAGTGGGTGGAGACAAGTGCCATTTGTGACAGAACAATGAAAGCAAGAGTGAAAGATGGACAAGATTAGAAATGAATACATTAGTGGGACATCCCAGATTGAGCAGTTTGGAGACAACGTTAGAGAGGCAAAGCTAAAATGGTTTGGATATGCGCAGAGGAGGGACAGTTGATATATGGGACAAAGAATGTGCAATATGGAGCAACTAGAAAGGAGGAAAAGAGGAAGACCTCGGAGAAAGTTCATGGATGTAGTGACGGAGGACGTGCAGAGGGTTTGTGTAACAGAAACCCTCTGCAGGGTGAAATAAGAGGCAGATGAGTCGCTGTGGTGACACCTAGAAGGAGCAGCCAAAAGAAGAAGTCGTCGTCTTGTATTTGATGCAATAAAATATCCATTTGCTGAAACTCTTAGAAAAGACAGATGCAGTTTTTCTGCTTACAGATTTCCAGCAGTGTGTGGCTGATTCAGCTCAGGTGAAGGAATTGCCAGAGAAAGAAGAAACCTGCAGAAAGAAGAAACATAACCAAAGAGGAAACAGAGCAGCCAGACATTCAGGAGTGGCGGAGTCCCTGGAGGACAGAGATTCAGGCTTCTCCCTAACAGACGGGTACCGAGCAGCCAGCATACTGACCTAAAAACTTCTTACTCCATGGACACGACTGAAACTACTTGTGTGTGTTTTTCAGGGTTGGGAAATCAAAAGTGGAACACGTGCTGAAGTCCATCAGAAACAATCGAACAGCCAGGGTAACGTGTGACATTTAGAAAAAACACAAAGTATATCTTGGGTTGGTTACATGATCATCTCCTTCTCAGTGCTCTTTGTAAAACATGGATCCACAAAAGAAAAACACTTTGCAGGATAATCTTCTGATGTTTTTCTGTGAAGCTGTCAGAAAGTCTAGCTCCGTTGTCTCAGCCTGCCAGATGCGTATCACCACCTTCAGGTTTAGACTTGGCCACAGTCACCCATGAAACGGCTGCTTCTCCAGTCCTTCACACAAACAGTAAGCCGGACGTATCTGCAGGCTTTATGCTGATTGTTATTAGTACAACTGACGGGCTTTTTATTTAAAAGGGGAAGAACTAATCAGTGAAATCAAGCTGGTACGGGAGGAGAGAAAGCAGCTGGAGAGGACGCGACAAGAGCTGCTGCGAAAGGGGAAAGACTTGTTAGCCCAGAACAGACACCGCAGGAACCAAGGTCAGCACCAGTCACCAGAGGTTTTTAATTATTCTCCAATCCGAGTTAAAGCGCTAACAATTTAGTGAAACTTTTTTTTGTTGAAGTTGTTAACCAATTTGTCTCCGTCCTTTTAACATAAAGCACGAGACAGCTGGAAAAAGAAATATTTTGAAGCCAAGAAGGCCACAGCGCCATTGGACGAGAACTTGAGAAACTTGAGACAAGAACTGGAGTCGTTTTACAACAAAGTCCTGCATCAGCTGCAGGCCCGAGATAACAGAGCAAAGCCCAGACACCAAGGAAGATCCTCCATGAAGGTACAATCTAACCACACGATTCCCTTCTTTTTTTTTTAAATGCATCTTCAGTATTAATATTAAAATCTCAGTGGCTCAGTTTCAGGTCTGTACAATGAACCAGTCATTACTTGCACCTTGCTAGTTCGGGGCTGGACCCTCTTTTGCTTTCAGAACTGCTTTAATTCTTTATGCACAGATTCAACGAGATGCAGGAAACGTTCCTCAGAGTTTTTGGTTCATATTCACACAGTTCTGCAGATTTATCGGCTGCACATCCATGATTTGAATTTCCTGTTCCATCACATCCCAAAAACAACACTCGGCTAGGCCGTGGTGTTTAAAAAATGATGAAATGGTACTAACAGGGGCCAGTTTCTGACCCTACCATCCAAGCGTTGCAGCAGAAATAGAGTTGAATCAGACCAGTCAAAACTGTTCCAATCGTCTAATGGTTCCATTTTTGGTGTAGCCTCAGCTTCCCTCAGGAGAGGCAGCCGGTGTGGCGTTCTTGCTGCTGTAGCCTTCAACCAAGCATATAATAGTTGAAATAATTTGTTGTCTTTCTACCAGCAGTCAGGTAGTAAATGATAAATCATCTTTTTTCCCTATTCTGACGCTCAGTTAGAATTTCAGCAGCTCATCTCGACCTTGCTTACAAGCCTAAACGCACCGTTTCTGCCATATGATTGGCTGATTTAGATATTTGTGTTAACGGGTAGTTGAACAGGTGTATCTAATTCAAATGGCCACTCACCCATAAACAGTTTTCCACCCATAAACTTAATGACGGACTATCCCTTACAGAATGAGCTCATCATTCAGATCATGACTGAGAGCCACGAGATTGACAACCTGAAGAGGAAGGTAGAAGATGGCAAGATGAAGCTGGTGACGGAGATAAAGGTAAGTGATGTATGAAAACTGTTAAAATACCTGAGCTGGTTGGTCAAGAGACATATCATCAATAAAATCATCTAATCACGGAGCACAGCAGAGCTCATTTTCTTGTGTTTCCCATGAATATTTTTCTAGTTGAGAAAACAGGCGGCCACTGAGCTCAGAGCCCTGAAGGCTGAGCTGGCTCAGAAGAAGAGTCAGTCATCTCATCCCGGCCTGATGGGAAATACTCCACGGCACGGAGCACAAGTCCAGAGCAGCGCCACCCAGTTCAGAATAAACTGCACGTGAAAAACACGTTTTCTGGTTTAATTATTTTGGACTTGAATGCGTCTTTCTAATTAGTTATGTTATTTGATTGGACCAAAGTAGTTTGCATTGTTTTATAATGTCGATTTAAGTTTGGGTTTCTCAGATGATGTAAACTCTGATGTGCTGAGATAAAAAATTCCACTGCTTACTCTGTAATTTCATTCAAAGATTTATTAGAAACAAGTTTTATTTATTTAAAAAAGTGCATAAATCTCAGTAAGCTCAGTGTAGGTTTAAAGACTGGCTTTCCTTTTTAGAGAATCACAGTTATTTCGCTTAGCAAAGAGGAATGTAACCCAGTCAAAGGCAGCAGCAATAAAAGAAACAATTAACTCTCAAGTGCAAGTATGCCTCGAATACCCCCTTTACTGCTACAAAGGGAGGTGTTGACTTAGCAACAAACAGAGGCGGGCTCTGGGATGGTGGACATTTTTGCAGCTTTGTCACGTGCACAGCTAGCATCCTAAAAGAGCGTTCCACATCATTGTTGTCTGTTGCCTGGCGACCGGATCATCACTGTAGTCCAAGATGTTGGCGTTCCACATGCCAATACCCCTCAGGCCCTTAGACATCACCGAATCCGCCTTTGGGCAAATACTCTGTGGGTCATCGTACCAAACTTGATGGATTTGTCCGTCCTGGTCCTGAGGAAAGAAGCAACAACATAAATTTGATAATAGCGCCATCTTGTGGTCTGAAAAGATTTGTCCATCCACCCTGAGGGCAAATAGCAGAAATGTTTATAGTTGTTTCAGAAGGTTAATTCCTTCCGTTTGGGAAGTGACACTGCTGTACTTTAACAGTGCATCCAGATAAACGGCTCTTCCCTGAAATACAAGCGCCACGCAGGCATGAAGCTAGTCAAACTTAAACTTAAAGAACACAAGCCTGAAAAGATGATCATATATATGAGTCGAAATCTTGGTTTGCATATTAATATTTGTTTTAAATATTAACTGGAGCTAAACAGTGCACAGATCCTTTCTTGCACATATTGCCTTTTTGGTCCGAGACCTAAAACATTTCGCCTGGAAGCAAAAGAACTAAAACCCAAATATTTAAATGCACATTTAATTTTATAATTAATTGAACACCTTATCCATGCATTTGTATACTTCAAGAAGAAAAAGAATTTATCCTTAAAATATGAAAGAAAATTGAGCACCTTGTAATTGAAGTAGGGAGCCTGCTGCTCGTCGTCCCAGAGCCTGCCTGACATCGAGCTGTTGACCTGCTTCATGAGCCACTTGTACGGTTTCTGTTTTCCAGCAGCATCGCTGCAAGGAACTCCACGGAAAGGCACTTTCTCTATAGAGCACACGCCCTCCTGGTGTGAGAAAAGAAATGACGGCGTGTTATAATAACAGGCAGAAGTGGCCTCGTATTATATCACATATGGCCCACACTGGGCAAGGTTAGTAATGCTATCGGCTAATAACCTATACAAATGTCATTATCCCACCTTTGTTCAGCTGAATGAACAAACATCGTGTCCCCATTCGAGGAGACACCTTTTTTAAACATTCTGTTCAAAGGTGATTCCTAGTTTCTGTACTTATCAGTTTCAAATAATCTCAATAAATATCTAGAAGACACTCAACATGCATCGCAAATAAGAGCTTAAGGCTCAGGAGAAAAATATGTTGCAGTTTTTGTTGCAGAGTCCCACACCATCTGTTTGACACAAACAAAACCAGACTTTACATTTTTAGTACTACTTTGAGCTGATGAGGTTTTCCAGTAACAGCACAGCATGTGCAGGATTGGAACAAGAAGAGATCATCATCATAGCATCACGATACAGACGTGTGACATCCAGTTAAACTATGGACTAAATGAATGACAGTCTGAGACAAAGTAAAATAAATAATAGCATTTAAAGGATCGCGAGTGTGTTTATCAAGTTTAACTGCAGTTCGTCTGATAGTTGCTGTGACATTTTATATACAAAAACACCGACATTACAGTGGCACTGTGAGAGAAGTCAGAGGACTGCCACAGTCCAGTCTAAAGCAGATCCACGCAGAAGACGTTTCAGAAGAGAAATCGCTGGTCTTCAAAAACCTTCAACAACAAACTAATCCTCACTTTTATTTTTTTAATGAACAATCTCTTACCTGGGAAAAGTTGAGGCATGGATAGTCATAGCCGTACCACGGCACTCCCATCACTATCTTCTTTGGACTGATCTTCAGATTCAAATACTGGTCATAAGCTACAAAGAACGACACCGAGTATTTCATGTCATTGTCTCAAGTAGATTTACAACAACATGCCTTTCTCCTGTTCTACTATAAAACCACAAACCATCGAGAGTCTGACGGAGAGGAGCGTTTGCCATTGCAACGCAGTCGCCGGTGATCTGGCTCTGCTCGTCGTAGGACATCACAAACAGCAAGTCGCAGGATTCGGCAATGGTTACGTAATCATAGCAGCGCTTATCAATGCATTTTGGTGACCAAGCGACATCAAATGAGACCTGAGGAATCAGGAAAAGGTAAACATCAACGGGATGATGATTTTAAAATCACTCAGAAAGTGCTCATAGGCCTTTATTCATTTACCCAGTCTTACCAAAAGACTTTTTATCTGATTTAGTGCTCAGCTCAGATAAAATAATTATAGTGGATGATGTGTTTGTAACGATATAGAAAAATAAGCACGTCCTGTGAAGACTGGTGAAGCTGGGTTTAGTATGGATTTCAAACTGAGAGACTGGCCTTGGAAAATGACCGTTGTCTCCGAGTGCCCAGTCATTCCGCTTTACCTGAGATCCTGGGATCTCCCTGTGAAACATCTCAGTGGTCTCTTTGACCAGAGATGTTAAGGCATAGTACTCTGGTGAGCCCTCTTCCACAGCTTGTTCAATGTCTATGTTAATCCCGTCCATAAACTGACTCTTGGCCAACATGACCTTGTCTGTTATCCACGCAGTTCTGTTGTCCTGGTCCACAATGTAGGAGAGGGGGACGTCGCCTTTACCCAATAACACAAAAAGATAGACAAATGTACAAAAACTCAATGAGAAGAAGCACCACATACAGTACCGTGCAAAAGTATTGAGCCACGCCTGGTTTCTTTATATCCAGACTTTCTTGCAATTTATTTAAGTTGTCTTGAGCAACAGTCTTTCTTTGGACATTGGCTGATTGTTCCCTCATCAGTCCTTGTATCTGATCGTTTTCAGACGCTGACCTATGAATCACTCGGGCATAAAATGCAGCTAATTCAAGGGATGAACCGGGGTTGTGTCTACACATAACAATTTGTCAGAAAAAAAAAACACATTTTAAATATTATCTTTAGGCACTTTGTTACCAATCTACCAATCTGTGACAAAGACGCACAAATTGTTCTAATTTCTTTATCTACAACTATGAATCCAAATTTGAAATTTGTATTTTGCTTCAAACCATCACCAGTATGTACAGGAGGAGGTCAGGAGAGGTGTAGAGCAGTGATTGTTGACAGAAAGAAATCGTGTTTAAGGAAGTTCAGGTTTTTTTGCTGAGAAATAAAGGTGGTAATACCGAATATTGACTTTCAAGCTTGTTAGAATTTGAAAAATCTATTTTTTCTTTGTGTATTGTGATTCCATGTATGTTTGCATATGTTTCAATAAATTTCCTATTAAAATAAAAAGTAGTGAGGGGTGCTGCTGTGAACTGAACAGTCACAGGACGTAAATAGACGTAAATGGACAAATGAAATATGGAATTATCACAACATCAGTGCAAGTATTGAGAGATATTTAGTTACATGTAGGCAAACTCCAGTCAGCTCTTAGTATAATAAAGAAAGTTATCTTACCTTTGAGGACGACCCGTGCGCCTTTGGAGTGAGCGTAACACATGAGCTCAGCATCATATTTTCCAAACGCTGCCACTGTTGTTACCGTGCTCCAGTTGTAGGATTTCCATGTCTTCCCACCCACGTCAAATATAAACACCTGAAAACGACGCACACACGCACACAATTAAAACACACACAGTGGCATAATAGCAAAGCTAATGATGAGGATTTACTGAAAGTAATTTACTGAAAGGTCAGAACTGTTAAGTACTACATGTGTAAAGGAACATCTGGTATACCTACTGAACAGCTGTCTAAAAAAATAATCAGAAACTGAAGATTAAAGTAGGATTTACTGATTATCTGAGAGTTATATGGTCGAGTGTATAATTTTGTAACCTTATGATGGTGTTCATTCTTGGTCAAGCCTCCCCTGAAAACCAGATTTTAACCTCTGGAGACTTCCTGGTTAAATAGGTAAATGTAGACAAATACCACCCTCGTTCTTCTGCACTTCTTCTGTACTACTGATGTCAAATAAACTGTTATTGAAACTATTTGCCTGAATGATTTTTGGTCAACAAAATCCTGCATTCAGCAGAGCAAACATAAATACATGTTTATAGACAGCACTTCACTGTTTCACAGTGGAACTTTATGAAGTTGAATATATTTAGCTTTAACAGAAAAGCCCCTGGTGTTCCAACAGGGCTTTGATGTGCCTTGTAAATGGGAACTGAAAATACTGTGTTTAGAGTATTATTCCAACAGGGGCGACCTCCAGGCAGGTATGGACACATTCTTATCAGCACGGAAGAAACAGAAGAGCTAAAAAGTTCTATTTATATGTTTTATGGCATAAAACAACAACAACAACAAAATAAAGTGTTGGTGGGATTGGTTTGTTACCCTTACTGGGGAATACTGAAGTTTCCTCAAGCTCCTAAGTAGAAAAAAATTCTGGGGGTGTTTTCTTAATTTTTAATGGCCTGTGGTTAATAGATGCAGCATTAACCACAAGCATAAAATTAAATTAAATTAAATGAACAGACTATGTTACCCAGATTTATATAAACTCAGCACAAACAGTAAGGAAATTTGTGTTTGTGCGATAGCAGAATAAACTGTTTGGTATTGGTGGAGAAGATTTGACAAGTTTTTCATGGGCACAACCCACAAATGCACAAATATCCCTTACAAATGTTTCACCATTTACGAGGAAACAATCGTGCTTTTCACTGATATTAGATTTATTGCCAAGAAGCACTGTTACAACAAAGAAATAATGAACCAAACACAAACTTTAAAGGGCCACATATTCACCGTGTTCTCCTGAGAGCAGGTAACGAGAACAGTGTGTGATGATATGGGGCTGGACTGCGATTATCTGGAAACCAATACGAGGTTCAGTGTGTGCGGACTATTGAGCTGGTCCCTGGACACACATACGAGCTGGGAGCTCGCCTAACTGGGAGCCCTGTTAGTTTCACCTGAGGATGGTCTCTAAGAGAGAGAGTCAAACAGCTGTCAAACGAATCTGGGCCACGAGCCTTATAGTTTTACACCTGTAAGCGACACTAAAGAGGACTGGTAGTGTCATGTAATTAATATATCCTTAGTGCTTATTTTCTTTATTATATTGTTTTATGTACTTTAATAATGAAGGTTTGTAACGCAAGGCCACTTTTGACTCATAAACTGTGCTCAGCCAGACTGAAAAACAGGACGTTAGTGTAGAAATATACAAGTATATTAACAAATACAGGAAGCCAGACAGAAAAGAGGAACTTGTACCATATAAGGAGTGCTTGTATCGAAACTGTGTGACGTGTAAAGTACCGAAATAACACCTGTATGTGAGACGTTTTTAAATTCTAATGTTAGAGCTTCTGCAACTGGCTTTGGGCTGTGCAGGGCTCTCTCTCTCTCTTCCGGAAGATGATTGAATAAAAAGAATTATAAATGTTTTGACCACTATGAGTCGGGCTTTCTCTGGTCTATCATGGGGATCAAAGAATCGGGTTTTAATAGTAGCTACTGAGTCACACCTCCATCATAAGACCAACTTTTATTATTACAGTGGCGACAGCACCAAGCAGCAGCCTTAGCTCATTGCAGTTGTTGCCATTTGTAATTAGAGTAAATCCGCAACGTTTCACCTGTTTCCGATGAGCTTTTACATCAACAGCACCAACACTTACGTGATTTACGCCACCGCACTGTTTGTAAAGTGTCTCAAATGTCTCTGGCTGCGAGCGATGAGCGGAGGGTTCAAAGGTTTTTTGTTTTTTTCGGCCAAGTTTTAGCAGCAACAGGTTGGTCAACTAAGTTTACCTCGAAGTCTTTCTCCTCGCGGATCTGCTGGCAGAGCTCCGGTCTCTCACACGGACACACGCTGGACCTACAGGCGGTCAGGAGCGAGCACAAAATCACAAGAAAGCTCAACATCTTTAGCAGAAAGAGGAAATTTTTAGCGCAGAGTGAACCCGTGCGACTGTGAGCTGCCCTACGGCGTGCGAGATGGGACAAACTTCTACTGTCATTTATCCGTACAGCTTCAGAAAACAAAGTAATCCAAGTCGCTAGAAAAATTTCAAATAGATATATTTCTATATTACAGAAAAAGCGGGTCAGGCTGCCAACAGAGGTCAAAGCAAACCAGGCAAATATTGACAGATTTGAGTTCAGGGGCAGAACACATCTCCAAATGATGAACTCTGATCTAACCTTCCCAATTATGATATGGGTCAATCTGACCCATTATCACCCTCTCTTCCTTTGATCGGTTACACAATGTGTCTTTGTCGCTGCATCAAGTGTTATTCTGTTCGGATCATCATAAAGTACCACATAAATACTTTACAAAGAAACTCTTGAAAGCTTTGATATTTAATGTGAGTCATCTCTTTTTATTTGCAGGCTTTTAAGGGAACTTAATACAGGTATTTCGAGTGTCGTGCTTCCTTTGGCCTTTTATTTAAAAAATAAAACAAAAAAACACTATATACATTATTTCAATTGAGATGGATCCCAGTTATAGTTATCTGTGAAGCCAGATTACAACAACCATATGTCTTGTTTATGTCCTAAAGACATAAAGGTCTGAATGGTTTGTTGTAATTGGTATATAGCTGTGCTCCAGTGCTATTGTGACACATCTTTGAAGTAATTTTTTAGTGACATTTATTCTCTAAGATGCATGTAAAACAAGTTTCTAGGACTGTCTTCATTTATGTGTGCAGAATTGTCAAATAATAGCAATATCGTAACTCCTTATCATCAGTGTTTCCTTAAAAGTCCCTTAAAAAGTTGATCCAGGGCACTGCATCAAGAGCACTCCCTCGCTTTTCACAAAACTCAGCACATGTGAACTAAAATCATCTGTTCATGAACAACAGAAAAGAAGAATTTAAGGATTTTGAAGGTAATTTAACTGGTCGAAATGAGGAGAAGACCTTTACTGTAACAAAGAGAGGAGAAAAGAAACATCCAGCAGCTAGGGGAGCAATATCAGCATGTGATGACCTGCACACCATCTGCCAAGCAGGCCATCACAGGAGAGCCAGCAGATGTCAGGAGTCCAATGAAAACCCTCTGTGTGTACGTGAGGAGGAGGTGTTTGCTCCCAGTGTCACCCTCTGCATGTTGTTCCCAGCAATCAGCACGCTGTGTCCAGTTTTTAGTGCATCCGAATGAACAACTGTCTGACATTTTGGCAAAAGCTAACCTGCTAAAGATGTTGGGCACCAGATGAAACGATGATGTGTTTTGGCTCGGGGTGTAATAATGTGGCATTACGTGAACATTACAAATTGTGGTGTGTGTTCAAACGTGAAATGTGCAGCTTTTGTTTGGCTTCAAGAACAGCTGGTCATGAGCAAAACACTGAATATCTCTAAAAAGCAAAAATAAATAAATACATTTGGCTGAATTGATGTTTTTTTCTACCCGATTTTAATTATTGAAAATATAAAAATGAGCTGGTGAAATAATTTTGGAATTAATTTTTCTTTAGCAGAGATTCAGATCTACTTACAGTTTTATCCACCATTGCTGAGCATCGTTATTTATCAATTTATTCTTTATAATTGTATATAGAATAATAATTGTATCTCAACAGTATAAATAACCCTGTAACACTTGGATTAATAATTTTGCACACAGTTTACTCACACAAACGCACACAAAAGTTAAGTTAAAAACAATCAGAGGTGTTGGGGTGGGGGATACCAGATTATTAGAACATGTGAATTGCTTGTAGAACTTCATTTAAAATACTATAAATTTATTGTGTGTACAAGTCAAAAAGGGGAGGGGAGGGGGGCAGACCTGAAATTAGCCTGTGTCTCATAATGGCTGGGAAACGTGACCTCGTCCTCATTCACTGACAGAGACAAATGTAAGAGGTACCAACAAACAGGCCAGGACTTGTTTACACCGGCTGGTATCAGCCTCAGGACTCACACTGAGGATGATAAGAAGTGTGATGCAGAAGAATAGGTGTGGTGATTTCATTGTCACACTTTGTGTCTGATGCTTGTAGACATGAACCTTTTCCTTTTCCCCTTTGTTAATAATAATAATAATAATGGATTGCATTTATATAGCGCTTTTCGGGGCCCTCAAAGCGCTTTACAATTCCACTATTGATTCACATTCACACACTGGTGGAGGCAGCTACAGTTGTAGCCACAGCTGCCCTGGGGCAGACTGACAGAAGCGAAGCTATCTATCAATCACATTTAAAAAACATATGGCCTTAATTTATTGAATTTTTTAAAATTACACTGCATTTGAATTTGTCACTCGACTCTCACTTATTTTTCAAGTATATTAACAGCCTCTGAAAATGTGTGCATGAGCTTTTATATCTGTTGATGCCTTATAAGCTGTTCCTGGCATCCCAAATCCACCCCAAGACAAAACAGAACTCACAATTTCAATATAAATTTTTTTATTGCTCATTTGAGTTTTATTAAATTACATAATTTCTTTTCTTTTCTTAAAAAAAACCTGTGACAGCGGTTGTTAAGTCAACATGTGTTGGCTTATTGACTTTTGAAAGGTGCTCTTGGTCATGACCAGTCGCAGGAGCAAGATGACATGACTGTGAAAAAGTCGCCTGCCAGGGCACACTGACATTTCACTGAATTACTAAGTGGAAACAAATCATATCTGCGTGAGATAATTATTTAACCTTTGTCCAGTAATTGTTGTTTAAAGCATCTCACCAAAAAACCAATGGTTTGAGATAAATCGCTTATTGAAAACAGTGGACACATAAAACTAATTCTACAGGATGTTGAAATATTGGTATGTTAATATTTCTATTCATTCATAAATTAAAATACCTATGAAAATAGCGAAATGCTTAAGATTAGAAAACCGATTGTGTTTAAAATGTGTGAAGTGCTATAGAAGAAAAACATATTCTTGTAATTGCGACATCTCTGGAAATCTCTGGAAATTTGTGAAAGGTGAGAGCCAGGTCAATACAACTTGTCACATCTGTGATGTTTCCTATTAGTTTATTTACTTTGTCTAATCTGTATGATCAGGGCATGGTCACATCAACACCAAAGACAGCCGGCATTTAGTTAATGATACATTTGATGGGCAACGTCAGCAAAAAATCTGCTTAAAAAGGACGCCTCTGCCTGCAGATCCTCACATCCACCAGCCATGAGGGTGCTTGTACTAGCTCTTGCTGTGGCTCTCGCAGGTGAGTAGGAATTATTTACAACTAAATGTTGTTAAATTGAACTAAAAATTCATCTTCTGAATAAACAGCCTTTTTTAAGAATTAGATAACAACTAAGAATAAGAATTTCAATAGACTTGCAGCTGAGAAGAATTGTTACTGCCAGTGCTAGCAGTTTAATGCTGCCAGAATATAACAATGCTAATTGCCAAATGTTAAGCACATTCTGGCAAAATAGCATAAATTTTATATAAATTAGTATCACTATCCCTTTACAAATTCTCTTCCCTATTTCTTGTCATTTGTGACACCAAATTAACATTTATTCTTCTCATGTTACAGTGGGGGACCAGTCCAACTTGGGTATGTTGCTGTCCTGTTACGTTAAACACAAAAGGCACTGTCAGTTAATAGAGAAAGCTTCTCCCTCATCTTAGAAATGCACTTTGTTTCTTTTTCTGTTTTTACAGCCCCAGGATTCGCTTCTGTTAAGACCTACATGTACAAATATGAAGCGGTTCTTATGGGCGGCCTGCCTGAAGAGGGCCTGGCTCGAGCTGGGGTTAAAATCCAGAGCAAAGTTTTGATCAGTGCAACAAGTGCCAACGACTACATTCTGAAGGTACAGATCACTAGGCAGAATTAAAATGAAAGATTATTGAAACAGACAACTTGAAACATAGCTTGTTTCTCTCTCTTTCTCCTCTTTTTTTTGCAGCTTGTAGACCCTCAGTTGCTGGAGTACAGTGGCATCTGGCCCAAAGATCCTTTCCATCCGGCGACCAAGCTCACCACAGCCCTGGCTACTCAGCTCTCGACACCGATCAAGTTTGAGTATACAAATGGTGTTGTCGGGAGAGTGTCTGCACCGGCTGGTGTCTCCACAACAGTGCTGAATATCTACAGGGGAATCATCAACCTCCTGCAGCTGAATGTAAAGAAGACACAGAATGTCTACGAGATGCAAGAGGTACAAAAAAACTCGCTTTCATCAGGTCCTTCATACAAAATGCTTGAACGCTGACGGAAAATAACAACAATCTATATTTTGATTGTATTTTGTGATCTAGTCTGGAGCTCACGGTGTGTGCAAGACCAACTATGTCATCAGGGAGGACATGAGGGCCGAACGCATTCATCTGACCAAGACCAAGGACCTGAACCACTGCCAGGAGAAAATCATGAAGGACGTCGGCTTGGAACACGTAGAGAAATGCCATGATTGTGAAGCTGTAAGGGCATTTTCTAGTTGTTTCATAATCTCTCTTCTAGAAGTCTTCATGCTGTCAGTTTGAAGATTGCGTTGGTTTTATAATTGCAGAGAGGAAAGAGCCTGAAGGGAACTGCTTCCTATAACTACATCATGAAGCCAGCACCCAGTGGTTCTCTGATTATGGAGGCTGTTGCTAGAGAGGTCATCGAGTTCTCACCTTTCAACATTTTGAATGGCGCTGCTCAGATGGAGTCTAAGTATGTGGTTTAAACTAAAATAATATGCTTCATTACAGATTTATAAGCATTGTGCCACATTGATTGAATGATTATCTCCCCTCACAGGCAAATTCTGACCTTCCTGGATATCGAGAACACCCCCGTGGATCATGCCAGATACACTTATGTTCACCGCGGATCCCTGCAGTACGAGCACGGCAGCGAGATTCTCCAGACACCCATCCATCTTCTGAGGGTCACCCATGCCGAGGCTCAGGTACTGCAGCATTTACTTGGAAAAAGCCTTTTCTGAATTCACCCTGTATCCACAAACCTTTTCATCTGTATTGTTTGTTTCCTCACAGATTGTCAGCACTCTGAACCACCTGGTAGCCTCCAACGTGGCCAAGGTCCATGAAGATGCCCCTCTGAAGTTTGTTGAGCTCATCCAGTTGATGCGTGTGGCCAGATTCGAGACTATTGAGTCCCTCTGGGCTCAGTTTAAATCTAGACCTGATCACAGGTAAGTGCAGCTTTGATTCAATTCAATTCAATTCAATTTTATTTATATAGCGCCAAATCACAACAAAAGTCGCCTCAAGGCTTTGATTCAGCAAAGGCCCAAGAAACTAGCATGACACGGATAATGGGATTGTACTCCTCTTTCCCAGGTACTGGTTACTGAATGCTGTCCCCCACCTTCGCACTCATGCTGCTCTTAAGTTCCTCATTGAGAAGCTCCTTGCTAATGAGTTAAGTGAGACTGAAGCTGCTATGGCTCTCTTGGAATGTCTGCACTCTGTGACAGCTGACCAGAAAACCATTGAACTTGTCAGAGTAAGTCTTTTTTTTAAGCTTTCCTATATATTTGCAGTGACATGAAATCAGTTTTATATTGTGTCTTCACCACTTTTCAGAGCCTGGCTGAGAACCACAGAGTGAAACGTAACGCTGTGCTCAACGAGATTGTGATGCTGGGCTGGGGCACTGTAATTTCCAGGTTCTGTAAAGCGCAGCCATCTTGCTCATCTGATCTTGTGACAGTATGTATTATTTGAACATGTTTTATTCTGCTAAAGTTCAATTTAGACATCAGTGACTTTAATGTTTTTTTACATTCTTGCACAGCCTGTACATAGACAAGTTGCGGAGGCTGTTGAAACAGGTGACATCGATCAGCTCACTGTCGCTCTCAAATGCCTGGATAACGCTGGACATCCTGCTAGCCTTAAGACAATCATGAAGTTCCTGCCTGGCTTTGGCAGTGCTGCTGCCCGAGTCCCACCCAAAGTTCAGGTCGACGCTGTTCTAGCCCTGAGGAGAATTGCAAAGAGGGAACCCAAGATGGTGAGACTACATTTTCTGATTCCTACCATCAATAGCAATAAATATACTTGAGACCTATTTTGTGTGCAGTGTTCAGTTGGGGCTATAGTAATCGGTCTTTCTCATTAGGTCCAGGAAATAGCTGCTCAGTTGCTCATGGAAAAGCACCTCCACGCAGAACTCCGTATGGTTGCTGCCATGGTGCTCTTTGAGACTAAGCTCCCCGTGGGTCTAGCAGCTAGCATTTCCACAGCCTTGATCAAAGAAAAGAACCTGCAGGTCGTTAGCTTTGTCTACTCTTACATGAAGGCCATGGCCAAGACCACATCCCCTGACCACGCTTCTGTGTAAGAACCTAAATGATTTTCATGTTTCTAAGATGCTTTATATCTATGCATGCTAGTCTATCGAATCTCAAACATCCCCTTGTTCTATTTTAAGTGCTGCAGCATGTACTGTTGCCTTGAGGTTCCTCAACCCCAAATTAGGCAGACTGAACTTCCGCTACAGCCGAGCCTTCCATGTGGATACCTATAACAGTAAGAAGATAGCAGATAAATAACCTGCTGTTGCACACCTTAGATTTGTGCATGTGGTGTGATGATGTTTATCCATTTGCCTGCCAGATGCCTGGATGATGGGTGCTGCCGCCAGCGCTGTCTTCATTAATGACGCTGCAACCGTGTTACCAAGAATGTTTATGGCCAAAGCCCGTACTTACATGGCCGGAGCTTATGTTGATGCTTTTGAGGTAAGACGTTTAAATGTTAAGTAAGTAACTAAAACAAACACTCAGCAATGCAATTCAATGGCTTCAATATGTAAACCATACATTTTTCAGTATCTGCACTCGAATGCATTCAATAACGTACTTTTCAGGTTGGAGTGAGGACTGAGGGAATCCAGGAGGCTCTTTTGAAAAGACGACATGAAAATTCTGAGAATGCAGACAGGATCACCAAGATTAAACAAGCCATGAGAGCTGTAAGTTGAACTACTGTGGCAAGAGTGAAAATGGGATTCTGAGGCACATTTTCTTCATGAGAGCTGACTTTTCTTTTACTTGTTTTTAACCTAATTTATTCCCACAATAGCTTTATGAGTGGAGGGCTAATCCTTCGAGCCAGGCCCTGGCCTCTATGTATGTGAAGTTCTTCGGACAAGAAATTGCATTTGCCAACATTGACAAATCCAAGGTTGACCAGCTTATCCAGGTATGGTTTCTCCCACAGCCTCATATGGTTTCTTAGTAATGATGCATTATGTTAAGTTGAAACTAATAAGCAACTTTGTCTTCACAGTTTGCAAGTGGACCTTTGAGAAACATGTTCAGAGATGCTGTGAATTCTGTGCTGTCTGGTTACGCAACACATTTTGCTAAACCAATGCTGCTCGGTGAGCTCCGTCGCATCCTTCCCACCACTGTTGGGTTGCCCATGGAGATCAGCCTCATTACATCCGCTGTGACTGCTGCATCCATTGAAGGTAAGTTTCATTTGGACAGTTTACAAGTTTACAAAAGGGAAAAATATATTGATATTGATATGAAAAATATATTGTTCTCTTGTGTTCTTTTGCTAGTCCAAGCCACTGTGTCACCACCTCTGCCTGTCAACTACCGGGTTTCCCAGCTTCTGGAGTCCGATATCCAACTGAGGGCTACAGTTGCTCCAAGGTACACAACAGCTTGAGAAGCTTCTTTTCCGCAGTTTAATGAATGAATTCAGAGATAACTCTTAATGAATAAATATTTTCTGTCTTTATGCAGTGTTGCCATGCAGACCTATGCAGTCATGGGTGTGAACACCGCCTTAATCCAGGCTGCAGTGATGACAAAAGCCAAAGTTTACACAGCTGTTCCTGCACAGATGAAAGCAAGGATTGACATTGTTAAGGGCAACTTCAAGGTTGAGTTCCTGTCTCTCCAGGGCATTAACACAATTGCATCTGCACAGTATGTACATGCCTTGTCACTAATTGCCATGCATTTCAAAGATTTTTGGTCCTTTTCGGCATCTGTTTTTATTGGGTGGGGTTTTTTCTCTCATACAGCGCTGAGACGGTTGCCATTGCAAGAAATGTGGAAGACCTCCCAGCCGCAAGAAGCACACCACTGATCTCATCTGAAGCTGCATCACAACTTTCAAAGGCCTCTCTCAACTCAAAGATCTCCAGGATGGCATCATCTATGACTGGTGGAATGGTAAGTTTGGTTCACTTGCCTCCTATTTTCAACATTTAACTGTTTGAAATAAACGTGGCGATCTCTGCTGTGGTTTTACAGTCTGCGTCATCTGAAATCATTCCTGCTGACCTGCCACGTAAGATTGGGAGGAAAATGAAATTCCCTAAAACCTACAGGAAGAAAGTCCGTGCTTCAAGCAGAACGCTAGGATTCAAGGCCTACGCTGAGATTGAATCTCACAATGCTGCCTACATCAGAGACTGCCCTCTCTACGCTCTGATCGGAAAGCATGCTGCTTCTGTTAGGATTGCTCCAGGTGAACTTGAAGTTGAAGCTTTAACCTAACAAATTTGCAAAACATTGTGGAAAAGTCCTGTTTTTGTTTTTAATTATTATTCTTTAATTTATATTCCAGCTTCTGGACCAGTCATTGAGAAGATTGAAGTTGAGATTCAGGTCGGAGATAAAGCAGCAGAAAATATGATTAAAGCGATTGACATGAGCGAAGAGGAGGAAGCTCTTGAGGATAAGAATGTCCTCTTGAAAATCAAGAAAATGCTGGCACCTGGTCTCAAGAACACCACATCATCTTCCTCCAGCTCCTCCAGCTCCTCTTCATCCAGCTCTAGCTCCAGCAAGTCTTCTTCATCCAGTTCCCGCTCCAGCAGCTCCCGCTCCAGCAGCTCCAAGTCATCCAGCTCTCGTTCCCATAGGTCTCGCTCCAGAAAGTCCCAGTCTAGCAGCTCTCAGTCAAGCCGCTCTTCCTCAAGCTCTTCCTCCTCTTCACCTTCCAGATCATCTTCCAGATCTTCTTCTAGGTCCTCCTCTCGCTCCAGACCTAAGATGGCTGACATTGCTGCTCCTATTATCACGACGTCCACCAGAGTGAACAGCTCCAGTCCTTCATACTTGCTCAGGCCATCTGGCAGCAGCAGCAGCAGCCGTAGCAGCAGAACCAGAGTGAAAAGCTCCAGACCTTCATACTTGCTCAGGCCATCTGGCAGCAGCAGCAGCAGCAGTAGCAGCAGAACCAGAGTGAACGGCTCCAGTCCTTCATACTTGCTCAGGCCATCTGGCAGCAGCAGCAGCAGCAGCAGAACCAGAGTGAAAAGCTCCAGTGCTTCATACTTGCTCAGGCCATCTGGCAGCAGCAGCAGCAGCAGCAGCAGCAGCAGCAGGAGTAGCAAGAACAGCAAGAACAGCAACAGCAAGTCATCAAGCTCTAGGTCCTCTCGGCGCAGTGCTCAGTCCAAGGTGAATCATCCTCTCTTCGCAGCATGCAGAAGTGTGTGGAATTTTATAGAATGTGGGGCACTTATTTTACAATTCTTTTCCTATTACAGCAACAACTGCTGGCCTTGAAGTTCAGAAAGAACCACGTCCACAGGGTAATTATTAGGCATCACATCAAAGCTCCATCATGTCTTCTGTTTAAGCAGGCTAAATGTGTGGTTTCCTTGTTTGCAGCACGCCATCTCCACACAGCGCGGCAGCAGTCACAGCAGTGCCCGCAGCTTCGATTCCATCTACAATAAGGTGATCAGTCAAATGAAGATATTTACGGTGTTACACATTAAACTGCGAATAAACATAATTATTAATATCAACCTCTGGTTTTCACTTTTAGGCCAAGTACCTCGCTAACACACTCACTCCTGCCATGTCCATTGCAATCCGTGCCGTGAGAATCGACCACAAGGTCCAGGGATACCAGCTAGCAGCTTACCTGGACAAACAGACCAACAGAGTGCAGCTGATTTTTGCCAGAGTCGCTGAGAAGGACAACTGGAAAATCTGTGCCGACGCTGTGCAGCTGAGCCCGCACAAGCTGATGGTAAACATCATGAACTTATGAGGAAGTAACCAACTAAAATTAGGTATGATGCTTAGGATTTAACTCACTGAAATTTATTTTAGGCCAAGATATCCTGGGGTGCTGATTGCAAGCAATACTCCATCATGATTATAGCTGAAACTGGTCTTTTGGGCCATGAGCCCGCAGCCCGCATGAAGCTGAACTGGGACAAACTGCCAAGAAGCATAAAGCGCTACGCAAAGAGGTAAACTTGTGGACATTATTTCGATTCATGCATATAATCAGTGCTTTTATCAAAAAGCTTTTGCAGACATTTTGCAGATGGCAGTGCATAGCAATTACTTTCTTCTGACATCCTCTCAAACCTGTCGTTTGTACTGAAAACTGATAAAAGCTTTGTAAAACACTCAGTAACCTTTATGCTTGTCTAGGGCGTTGAAATCCATTGTCCCTATTGGTCAAGAATATGGAGTAAACTACGCAAAGGCCAAGAATCCTCGTAATCAGATCAAACTGACTGTAGCTGTTGCTACTGAGACAAGAATGAATATTGTGATGCACACACCAAAGGTACAGTTTTGTTGCCCCTTCTTCTGTATGCACTGAAAATGTTTGCAATGCACTTTGTCACTCAGAGTGTTTCTAACTACTTTCTGACTGTTTAATATTCCAGGCGATCATTTACAAGCGTGGGATGTGTCTACCTGTTGCTTTACCTATTGGAAACACTGCCGCCGAGCTGCAAGCATCCCGGGACAACTGGGCTGACAAGATGTCCTATTTAGTTACCAAAGCTAACGCAGGTAAAAATATTTTAATGAAACAAAAAACAACAACAAAAAAACCCAAAACAGATTTCATATTTCTGTGATTTGATTTGTGATTTCCTTTTCGTTCCATTTCAGTTGAATGCTCCCTCATCAACAACACACTGACCACATTCAACAACAAGGAAGCTAGAAATGAGCTGCCACACTCGTGCTACCAGGTCTTGGCTCAGGATTGCACACCAGAACTCAAATTCATGGTTCTGCTGAAGAAAGACCAAATACAGGATCAGAACCAGATCAATGTTAAGATTTCAGACATGTAAGAGCAGCCAGGATTTATGTGGAAAAGAAATAATGGTCAGCCTGTGAGCCAAAAAAATAATCACATGTATTTGAACTGCTTCTCAACAGCGATGTGGACATGTATCGGAAGAACAACGCTATTGTGGTGATGGTTAACGGAGTTGAAATCCCTAAAAGCAACCTGCCATACCTGCATCCATCAGGTTTTTGTTTTGTTTTTTTAATTTAACAAAAATATTGAACTGCCAGATTGTGCCATTTGAAACCATGGTTATATATATTTGCACTTACTTTAGGTAAGATACAGATCAGACAGTCAAATGCAGGCATTGCTCTCAATGCACCCAGCCATGGTCTTCAGGAGGTCTTCCTTGGCTTCAACGAGCTGAGGGTAATACAAAAAAATGCTGATAATACATATATCTAATATGTATATTTATTATTTTCTGAAGCAATTTCCTATTTGTATACCTGCTTTAATCTACATTGTACTAATATCTGAACTTTTTTATTTCAGGTTAAAGTTGCAGACTGGATGAAAGGAAAGACTTGTGGAGCCTGTGGAACGGCAAGCGGAAATGTCGGAGATGAGTACCGCACACCCAGTGACCAGGTGACCAAGGATGCCATCAGCTACGCCCACTCCTGGGTTCTGTCTTCAAACACCTGCCGTGATCCCTCCGGTAATCCTTGCAATATTTCCTTGACCTTTCTCTAAGAGAACATTACCTGCAACCTGTCACAACACAAACAATGAATATTTGGCATCAAACAATGCACACATACAATACTTACCTTCACCTTCTACACTCTTCCAGAGTGTTCCATCAAGCAGGCATCTGTGAAGCTGGAGAAGCAGGTGATCTTTGAAGGTGTGGAGTCCAAATGCTACTCTGTTGAGCCTGTGCTGCAGTGCCTGCCCGGCTGTATCCCAGTGAGAACCACTACCGTCAACGTTGGCTTTCACTGCCTGCCCAGTGGTGAGTTGCAAGAAAGCTTCTTTGAAAAACATTATCTCTGTTTTGGTATCACGTACAGTCTCCAATCACTTCTCTTTTTTCACTGTTGCAGAAACAACTATGAACCGTTCTGGTCTGAGCAGCTTCTTCGAGAAGAGCATCGACCTGAGGGATACTGCAGAAGCCCACCTGGCCTGTCGCTGCACTCCTCAGTGTGCTTGATCTCATTGCCTTCGGCCACATGACATTTTGTTTTCTGTTTTAGACAGGTGTTGTTAATTAGCTTTGGCTCAACTTGTAAACTTAAATAAATTGGAAAAGCATGTGAAGCATGAAACTGTTGTGCTCATCTGTTATTATTATTATTATTATTATTTCCTTATTCTTTATTATAATAAAACATAAATAAGATCAACTTAATTTGTCCCAAAAGTTAGTTACAGAAACCAAAATTTGAAAAAATGCAACATGACAAACAAACGTCAGTGAGGTCAAGTCTACTCAAAAGAAGCAAAACTGAATAGAAAAATTAAAGAAAAGTAAAATAAATAAAATAAATCGAAATCAAATGCAATAAAATGTTATGTAAAAAGCTTGATATAATACAGTAAGGAGCTCAAAATCTTAAAATCTTAAAGAAATGCAATAAATATAAAAAAACAATAAAAATGTAAATAAAATACATCAAAGTGATTTTACAGAGTAAGATTAAACTAGATAAAAATGAATTACTAAAGAAACTCTAAAAGAAATCTGCTCATCCTCTTCTTGTATGTACTTGTTGCACATTTTGCAGTAACATGAAATCTTTGTAAGCACAGTAGTCATGAGCTCACATTAAAATTACATTTGTAATACAACCTAAGCAGTTTAGGAACATTTATCATGGTACAAGTGAAAGAGACCCTTTTAGTGCACTCCTTGATTTGTAGAAGGTTGGCTTATTCACATCCTTATAATGTAGACGTAAACAGGGACCTGGGGACAGCAGATTTTTGTTGTTGTTTTTTTCCCCCAGATTTTGGCCAATGGTCTTTAAATAAGCGGCTTTACGTAGCAGGCATGCAGGGGCGGATCTAGAGAAATATTCTTAGGGTGGCAAAATCAAACCCCCTTTAAAAAACAACAACACATATGCAGGTGTTACATATGATTCAAAAGATTTAAATGCAGTAAGTATACATGTTTCATATAAATATAGTCTTTAACTTAATTATTAATTATTTTCTGTAGCCCACATAGTAAAAAATTCAGTTACATGAGTTTATGTACTGTATAGCCTGTATAATAAACAAATATGTAGCCCAATAAGTATAGTATGTTAAGTTGCAGAAAGCAACACAACATGTGGCGGTTTGTTTACAAACTCAAGTCTAACTTGTTTTTTGTTAGAAAAAATCTGATTGTTACATGCTTAAATTTACACAAGTTTACACTGTCACGAATAAAAATTTAAACCTAATTTTTTATGATTTGTTGGGTTAACCCTCTGAGGTCCAAAATATAATTGGCCATTTTTGACTACGTCCAGGGCTGGACTGGGACAAAAAATCGGCCCGGGCATTTTGACTAGAGACCGGCCGACCAGGTATTACAGGAAAAGCCCTAAAGCCTTTGAATGAAAACAAACGCTGTTGTGACAGTGATGTACACTGTCTTATTGGTATTTATATATGATTTCTATACATTTTACATCAGATAAAAACTTTGGTTGTAAGATTCAGATAATTATTTATTAAAAACTAGACATTTAAAATGAGAATAACAAAGAAAAGTATTTTGTTGTGCCGCCCTTTCCCTGTTAAAGCTCTACCTGGTCCCCTGGCAGAACTAATCTAAATACTATCTCTCTTTTCTGTCATTGTTTCTATTCAATATTATACTACAGGGTGGGCCATTTATATGGATACACCATAATAACATGGGAATGGTTGGTGATATTGAAGTCCTGTTTGTGGCACATTAGTATATGTGAGGGGGCAAACTCCTCAAGATGGGTGGTGACCATGGTGGCCATTTAGAAGGCGGCCATCTTGGATACAACTTTTGTTTTTTCAATAGGAAGACGGCCATGTGACACATCAAACTTATTGGTATTGTCACAAGTGATGTGACAGTGATGAGGCATCTTGGATACAACAAAAGTTGTATCCAAGATGGCCGCCTTCTAATTGGCCACCATGGTCACCACCCATCTTGAGGAGT
The DNA here is from genome assembly GCF_051167445.1 of Perissodus microlepis. Taxonomy (NCBI): domain Eukaryota; kingdom Metazoa; phylum Chordata; class Actinopteri; order Cichliformes; family Cichlidae; genus Perissodus; species Perissodus microlepis. The sequence continues at coordinate 37,416,925 of NC_140475.1, forward strand.
TTGCCCCTCACATATACTAATGTGCCACAAACAGGACTTTAATATCACCAACCATTCCCATGTTATTACGGTGTATCCATATAAATGGCCCACCCTGTATTTCCTAATTTCCCCACCTCCAACCCTACCAGATTTGAACTGCACATTTACATTTGGTCTTACATGCACACCAGTAAGAATGGGCTGCTTTCAGCTTTAATTCAGAGGGTTTAACAAAAATCTTGCATCAGCTGTTTAGGAATTACAGTCAATTTTACACATAGTTCACATCTTCAGTGGCTAAAAAGTAATGGGACAAACTAACATCATTTTAAAGATAAGATTTGTTTTTAATACTGGGGTACAAATTCTCTGCACTCAATGACTGCCTGAAGTGCAGAACCCATCTAGCAAATGCTGTTTCCTCCTTTGTGATGCTCTGCTAGGCTTTTAGTGCAGGTACCTTCAGTTGCTGTTTGTTTGTGGGCCTTTTTGGGTTGTAATAAATAAATAAAAAACGCCTTCCATTGGGTTGAGATTAGGTGACTGCTGTGAGACTGACTCCAATGACTTTTGAAGGACTATATTTGAAAATGACTGTATTTCCTAAAGGGTTAATTAAATACCTTTATTAAACCACTTAAATGAAAGCTAGGGCTTGGGACCCCTGTCAGATTGGATCGGAACTGTGGAGTAACACGCAAATCTCACGGAGGAAGGGTATGTTTGTATATCAACCAGGGCTGGTGTAATAATTTTACTGTGCGGGAGCGGTTGTGTCTTCCTGACATCGAGCTCCTTTCAGTATCTGTCAGGCCTTTTTACTTACCGAGGGAGTTCCCTCAAATTTTTGTCACTGTTGTTTACGTTCATCCTAAAGCTGACGTTAAAGTTGCTGCTGACGCCATTTTTAAAGTGGTACACAATCTGCAGACTCTCTCACCGGATGCACCTAATTTTATTCTTGGTGATTTTAACAATTGTAATCTTAAGAAATCACTGAACAATTTCTTTCAATATGTCACTTGTCCTACAAGGAATAACAAAACGCTGGATTTGTGTTATGGACCAATTAAAGGGGGCATATAAGTCTGTGGCTGGACCTGCGCTAGGTTCTTCGGATCACAATGTTATTCACCTCCTCCCTGCTTACAGATCTGTGATTAGGAGGGAGAAGGCCTGTGTGAAGCGGACTAATGTCTGGACAAAAGACAGTTGTGTTGCCCTTCAGGGTTGTTTTGAGTGCACTGACTGCTCCTTGTTTCAAGAGAGCACTTCTGATTTGGATGAACTCACTGATGTGGTGTGTAGCTACATCTCTTTTTGCAAAGACTCTGTGGTTCCAGTCAGAGAATTTAAGACTTTCCCTAATAACAAACCGTGGCTCTCTAAAGATATTAAGGATCTGATTCTTAAAAGGAAAATTGCTTTTAACGAGGGAGACGTTCCCACTGTGAGAATATTGAGGAAGGAGGTGAGGGCTGCAATAAAGATTGCCAAGATGAGGTACAGAAATAAGATTGAGGCAGAACTCAGCAGTAACAACCTCAAAAGAGCTTGGCTTGGTATGAAAATAATGGCAGGGCTACACACGAAAGGTAAAAGCAGCATTACCTTAGAGGGGTTTACCTCTGACAAACATCTGGCAGACAGTCTTAACAGTTTTTACCTTCGTTTTGAGAACTATGACTGTTCTAGGCAGACCAGCACACTGAGGGAAAAGACTATCACTCCCCCATCAATTTGTATTGATGAGAGGGGGGTAGCTAATCTTTTTAGACACACCAAAAGAGTCCTGGACCTGACAACATCTGTGGACAGGTACTGAGAACTTGTGCTGATCAGCTGAGTGGGATTTTTCACTGTATCTTCTCACTTTCTTTAGAGCTACAGACGGTACCTAAGATTTGGAAACATGCTATTATTGTTCCTGTTGCTAAGGGCAGTTCTCCTAAGGCACTGAATGATTTTAGGCCTGTGGCTCTGACTTCTTTAGTGATGAAGACATTTGAGAAGATAATTAAGAAGGAGATTTTAATGCATGTTGAACACCATCTTGACCCCTTCCAGTTCGCCTATAGAGCAGGAAGAGGTGTGGAGGATGCTGTTGTCACACTCCTGCATCTCTTGTATAAGCATCTTGGGGCCCCCCACACCCATGCAAGATTATTATTTGCTGACTTTTCACCTGCATTTAATACAATTCAACCCCTCTTACTTGCTGACAGGCTTTACAATCATGTCAAGCTTGACACTAGTCTGGTCGGCTGGGTGACAGACTTTCTGATCAATAGGTCACAATGCGTGAGGGTGAATCATGTATTTTCTGATGTGCTCTCCTCCTCTACTGGATCACCCCAGGGTTGCTGCCTCTCTCCCCTTCTGTTCATTCTGTACACAAATGAGTGTCGCAGCAATTTCACGAACAGACACACCCTGAAGTTTGCTGACGACACAGTAATCATCAGTCTTCTTGTGGGGGCGAGTCAGGCCATGGACAGGTTGTAGATGATTTTGTGAATTGGTGTGATGAGTCCTTCCTTTCACTTAATGTGTCAAAAACTAAAGACATGATTATTGATTTTAGGAAGTCCTCTTATAGCTCATCACCTACTATCATTAAAACTGCCGATATTGGGATAGTTGAGAGTTATAAATATCTGTCTGTGGTACTTGACCATAAACTGTGTTTTGAATCTCATGCTGATGCCACTACTAAAAAAGTTCTTTTTAAGGAAAATGAGATCTTTTAATGTCTCATCTGAGATGTTGTCCTTGTTTTATAGAAGTTTTATCGAATCTGTGATGTCTTTTTGTATCGCTGCCTGGTTTGGTAACCTGACGGTGAAGAATAAGAATCGGTTGGGACTTCTGGTAAAAACTGCTAGCAAAATTTCAGGGCGCTGGCAAGATGGACTTTTGGCCATTTACAATAGAAATGTGCTTAGAAAGGCTCATTCTATTATTAATTGTGTGAACCATCCACTTCACAGTGAGTTTGAGTCGTTGCCTTCCGGCCGCCGTTTTAGAGTACCTCCGAGGAAGACTAAAAGACTCCAGGTCTCTTTTATCCCTACTGCGTCTTGTCTCCTTAATGGCAAATAATTGTCCTTGAACTTTCTATCATTATTATTGTTATTATTATTTTATAGTATTGTTCTGTTTATTTTTATCCTGCTGCTAAACTAATTTCCTCTTGTGGGACAATAAAGAAATTGATTTGAATTGAATTGAATTGAATACTTATTAATACTGTTTACCTCTAGTGTCTGTATGGCAAACACACAGAGGGTATAGTTTAGCTCAACATAGAGTGTGACATGTAGCTGAGTCTCTTATTATTAAGGTAAGGTCAGAAGTTGTTTTTAAAACCATCCAAAAGGCTTTACTGCTTTACCACAGATTATCTGCAAGCCACTGCATCACTGTGGACCCTTAAAGTGAGTTTTAGCTGAATGTTTCCTTTCTTACTTCTTCTATACAAACTTTTTGGACTGCAGCAGGCAGATGGTTTAGCACAGCGGTCCCCAACCCCCGGGCCTCGGACCGGTACCGGTCCGTGAGTCGTTTGGTACCGGGCCGCGAGAGTTTAGGCTCGGGTGTGAAATGTATGGTTTTCAGGGTTTTTATCGGTTTTCAGCGTTATTTTGTTATCGTTTTTATCGTTAACTTGGTTTTCCTGGGTCTTTTCACGTGTGTTATGAATAAATCTTCTTTTTTTCGGTACCGGTACTAGTTTTATTTTGTTGTATTTATCCGCGACACCTTAAAGGCCAGTCCGTGAAAATATTGTCGGCCATAAACCGGTCCGTGGCACAAAAAAGGTTGGGGACCGCTGGTTTAGCACATTCTCATCCTCAAACAGGAGCTGGTGAACAGATTTGAGAATTTAGCATTTACTAATTCAGGTATCTATCACTGCAGTTTATAGAAACCAAAAAAGAACCAACAGAAAGTAAATGCAAAAACAAAAACTCACTTTTATGAATACAGAAGTCACACCTGTGAAGATGCATCTAAACTGCATGTACTTTCCTCGTTCACTAGGTGGTCGTAAAGCGGCGCCCAGTGCTCTACGTGGCCAACCTTCTGATCCCAAGCTCTTTCCTCATGCTCATTGACATCCTTTCCTTCTACCTGCCTCCTCATAGCATCGACCGTGCCTCCTTCAAAATGACCCTCATCCTGGGCTACACAGTCGTCCTGCTCATCATGAACGACCTGCTGCCGAGTACGGCAAATGGCACTCCCATCATAGGTGCATAATATTATAAACCACCTTATAGATAAGTAGAAGAAAATGGCTGGAAGGCTTATAGGTCCCAAATTTAGCTGCCTGTTAAAAGCGCTGATAAACAACTCAGCCAGCATCTTAAAGGTTAAATGTATGACCACTTTAACGTGTGTCCTTTGATTCTTCAATCTAGGTATCTATTTCTCAGTGTGTCTTGCCCTCATGGTTATCAGTCTACTGGAAACAGTCATCATTACCAACGTCCTCCACCATAACTCCTTGAAATATCGTGAGGTTCCAAAATGGGTTTGGGTTGTTGTGCTCAAACGTATAGCAAACCTCATCTGCTAACACTGGCCAAAAGATATCCAGCCGCCTTATACACCACAGAAGGATAAACCTGGAAACTCCAGTGTCAGTTCTGGTCCATGGATCATTCAACCAGCCAGCCGGGCACCTGACCAGCACCCAGTTAGTAACGTTAACCAAACCTACACAGTGCTCTGTCATTACATTGGCCAATTGGTGCTGAAAAATCTTAAAAGTATTTGAGAAAACACACTGGCAGGCATCATTTGGTTCACTCAGATACAGAACAGTTGTGAGGGCAAATGTTCTTTTCTTTATTAAAGTGAAAGATGATATCTGTGGTGTAAAATATATTATGGGGTGCTCTTTGTTTGACGTTTTAATCTCCACTCTTCTGCCAGGTACATCTGCTCTGCCTGAACTGCAACAGATCTGTCAGTACCTTGCTGAACTTGGTGCCCACCTCCTCTCTCTGCAGAAGGAAAGCCAGCTGTTGCACCAGTGGTGCCATGTAGGATATGTCCTTGACTTCCTGCTCTTTCGTATCTATCTGCTGCTCATCAGCTGCTGTGTCATGTTATTGTCACAATGTGGTGCATTTGGATCAGTCAGTCCTAAGTGGATATGGATATGATCCGGGATGGATGTCTTGTATAAAATTTGAAAGAAACAATTGTTCCTTTCCCCTTTGCTGTGTACTGTGCTCATGCTGTTTTCAAAACTCACTTTTCAAACACTCATGTACAGCATCAGTGTCACACTGAGATATTTCAAAGATAACCTGAATAAATACAAAACAAAAAATACAAATAAAGGGAAAGAGCTGTCCAAACCTCTCTCTCTATGTAAAAAGTAATTACACCAATGTGTTAAATCAACAATCAAAAGTGATTAATCACCTTTTTTTAATAGGGATGACTTCATGAGCAACACCCAGCCTGGAATATGGCCAGAATACTTTAGTCAAGAAATCACTTAACTAGAACGTGTCTGACAAAGTGAAGTTGACTGACAACTGACAGGGAGTTTGTTCCATCCTTGCAGGAATCCACTCTGCAGGTGGGGGAGAGTCATAGGAGAGGTGGAGAATAAACTTAACCTGGGTGTCTACTGTCTTGTGCAGTCTGGGAGATGATTAAATGTTAGGGTGGGTACAGGTTCCTCTGCGGTGGGGTCGGGTGGGCTGCCCCGGGTCCTGTGGGGCTGGGCGGTCCTGCTCCGGTCTGGATGGGCCTGGGCTCCCTTGCCTTGGTGGGTGCCAAAGGACGGGGGTGCCTACTGGGGTCAGCGGGGGAGCTGGCCCCAGGGAGGGGCATCTTGCTCCTCCCTTCTTTTCCTCCCATCCCTGGCTGCCTCCCTCTTCCCGCTACAACACACCCACCCACACAAGTAGGGCCTTGGGGTGCGGGTGTGTCACCAGGGTGCAGGGGAGGCATCCCCCCGTCCCCTTCTGGCCACCTGTGCCTCAATTTCTATTCCACAACTTAGACAGCCACATTACTCACACTCTCATAACACATACATATAGGGCCTTGAGGGTGGGCACGTTAACGGCGTCCAAAGGACAGTCTGTGTATTCAACCCCACCTCTGGCGCCGGTGCCCACCTCTCAATTTTAAATCCATGTAGACATTGAGGGTTCTCGGGAGGGGCCGTGCTAACACCTGCTGCTCTCTGGCAGCAGCACCATGGTCTCCCGTGTTTTAAATGCACCTTAGAACAACACGCAGCAACACTACACATGAGCGAGAGGAGGGAGGTTTGGGGTCTTCACACACCCCTGTTCTCTGCTGGCCATCGGGGCGAGGGGGCTGGGAGGAGGTGTTGGCTGTCCGATTGGGATCTGGGATGCGGGGCCTCCCTGCTGCTGCGGAGCCTGGGGCGGTCCGCTTGCCTCCACCCCGGGGGAAAGGGTAACATCTCCTGGGTCTAGGTGCCGTTTCCCCCTCCAGGGGCGAGGGTACCTGGACCTGGGGTATAGAGTTTGTTTGGGGAGTGTGATTGTGTGTACAGTGTCCATGTATGTCTATCCCTACGTTGGGTGAGTGCTGAGTATTTGTATATGTGTGCATGAGGGTGGGAATGCATGTTTGTGTCTGTGTGTGCCTGTTTGTCTGTGTCTATATGTCAGGTCGGGTCTTACACTCCACCTCTCTGGGGACTCCCAGGCCCTCCAAAGTATAGAGGCCTATCTCCCCTCACCACACTCCCTGCCGGTAACTGATGCCCTCAGGGGTTGGTGCGTTGGTGGTTCTTGGTGTCCGGGGCTGGGCGCTCAGGTATGTACCAGCTCACTCCCGGTGACTACTTGGCAGGGCCTGGCGCCTGTTGCCCGGTCAGGCCTCTTCCGGGGCGCGGGGGGCCCTCGGGCCTCCGGCCTCTGGGCCTGCGGCTCGGTTCACTCTGGCACAGCTGGCTGCCGGCAGAGCCGGCGGGCACGCCACTGCAGCCCTCTCTGGCTTCTGCTCCGTGGCTACTGGGTGACCCCTCATCTGGGGCTCTCCTCAGCTCTTCCCAGGAGGGTGGCACGGATGCCCCTCCGGTGGTCCTCCTTGGGCTCTCGCACTCTGGGGCCTCTGGATGTCTGGAGCCTGGATCTCCTCCATGCCTGCTTCATGCCCTGGGGGACGGGGCTATGGCTCTCTACATCCTCTAGCAGATCATTACATGGGGAAACCTTTTGAATACAAGCGCGCTGATCCACACAGGTGTGCACACGGGTGTTCACTGTTCATAGACATAAACTACACCTTTATTGGCTGCTATTTCCAAGCACATTGTGCGCTGTCGGTCCTGCTTGCTACACAACAACATTCAATATTTAGTATTTACTGCTGTTTACACTGAGCTAGATTAACGTGATGGTGTTGTGTTTCTTTGAAATGATTACAATCAGAACGGACAGGACTGGGGATGGGAAAGAGAAAGATGAAGAAAAGAGAAGTTGGGAAGATGCTCAACAGAAGGAGATGGAAAGCAAAAAATAGGAGAAGAGAGACACAGAGAGAAGACACTAAAAATCTGATCACCTGCTGGGAAAATAAAAACAAGCAAAAAGAGAAAAACACAGTAGCGAAACCACAGCAAAAACCAACATAAGCATAAGTTATAGTAAATAATAAATATCTCCACATCCCGGAAGGGGCCTGATCGAGCCACAGGGGCCATAAACTGACAGTTTATTTATAACTAGAAATAATAAAGCAGTTGACGTGTTTCAGGCTGTGACTTTTAGTATCTGTTGGTACTTCATCACTTTGAATAAGTGTAAGTCAACACCAGGCCGCACTTTCAGTCTTTCCATTAAAGAAATGAACAAGAATCCATTATTTTCACCATTAAACAATAAAATGTGCTTCTTGACTCCTTGATGCAGGTGCCCACCTACGACCTGGTTTATTAATACTAAGCTAAAGAGGAAAGCAACTCACTGTAGTTCTCACAGCTCAGGACAAGCAGACACCTGATGTTGAGTGACTGAATGGAACTAAAACAAGAATTCATAATTATGTTTGTCTGCCATGAACACGTGATGATAAAACTCTGCATATGCAGTCAGGAGACTGATGACCTGTGAAATGAGCTGTTAGAAATGTGCAGATATGTGTAAACATTGATCAGCATTTAACATCCAGGATGGAGCAAAACTTCTGACCTGCATGTATGAGAACCTTTAATCACATCATCTTTGTAGTGAAATAGCTGATGACTCATTAAACGTTTCCATGTAATTTATCCACAGTGAAAAATATTCACTTTGCTGGATCTGAAAATCACGTGTTCATTTCATTAGACACTAGCAATACTATTAAACTGGACCTTATCATTATCATATAGCACTAAATGTGAAACTGTGTCATATAACAATCTATATATGTAATATGTGTTTGCCTGAATCTTCCAGCACAAACAGAAAGAGGAGCTGTTGTCTGAGTATCAACGCAAGTACACACCAGAAATCGTTCAGTAAAGACAAATTTAATAAATGAAAGCTGGTGAGAGGGCCTTTGATGTTTCTCTTTGGATCATCCTTCCATCCATTTCTTCTGCTTCACCAATTCAAGATTGGAGCCATCCCAGCTGTTATGGGGCCAGAGGCGGGGGTACAACCTGGACAGGTCAGTCTAACACAGAGAAACAGACAACCATTCACACTCACATTCAACCTAACTGCATCTCTCTGGACTGTGGGATGAAGCTGGAGTACCTGGAGGGAACCACAAAGGCGCCAGGACTGTCTTGCTCTCAGGTGACGGCCGTTCACGCTGCTCTGAAGACCCTCAGTTGTCTTTGGATCATCCTGTTGTTTGTCTCCCAGTGTCGTTACTGCTCCTCTCCTTTCAAAGACAAACACCAAATAACACCAAATGAGAGTGAATCCCTTCAGAACAACGTGAACACTCCTGGTTATTGTGAGCAAACGTCATAACAAGATGAATATATTTACCATTTTACTGAGGCAAAATCTTCTGTGTGGTGTTTCTTCTCATCTTGGCTCTTTTTCCTGACTTTTAGAAACAAGAGGCAGAAAAGAAAGAATAAAAGTTAAAACCTCAACAATTTTTTTAATGTTTGGGATATTTTAGAAACAACCTTCAACACTATTTACTACTTACCACTTTGTTCAGGCTTGCTGACGTTCACTCTCCTCATCTTCTCTCTAAAGGACAAATGACAGAAAAGAGGGAATCATTTTAGTAACTTTATCAACCAGGTGAGCAGAATTTTAGATATTTATCAATATTATGATTAAAAGCAGAGTGAATACTTATCTTTTTACCAGAAAGGGTTCAATCCGTCCTGTCTTAGGTCTTAATGTCACCTTGGCTCCTCTGTTTTCTCTGAAAAACAAAAGACAAATGGGAAGAAAAAAATTAGTAAATGATTTCAGCAACTAGAGGAAGTGTTCACTGAGGAGGAGCTGTCATAATAATATCAAATCAATATATACTTATCTTTTCTTCGCTCCTCCCTCCGCTCCTCTCTGAAAGTTAACTGGATAAAGGATAATAACAATTAATAACATCATCAAAACAGACAAACCTGAAAGAATTGCTGATCAGAGCTGTGACAGAGTCACAGATTAGTTGGATGTATACTTATCTTTCACAATGAGAGCGTTTGCATAGACGTCTCTTCGGGTCTTTTTATTGTTTTCTCTCTGGAGAGGAAAGTGATGAGACTGATGAGGAAATACCAAATACAAAGACTGACAAAGGGAACTGAAAAAGTCAAACCAAAACCTATACTGGGGGAAAACTGTAGGAAACAGAACTACTGAGGCAAGGAAACACGAGGGGACGGAGACTAACACTCTGACAAGGGACAAAGGGAGACTGACACAATATTTACACACAGGAGGCTGATTATGGGAACTAAGGACACATAGAAACACAGCTGAACCGAATAAGAAATGAACAACAAGTCGAAACAAACTCTAATGACAGTTCAACAAGTTTCTAAACACAACAAATAACTTTCAGGATGTTTCAACAATGTGTAAAATGAGTTCTTATCTTTTTTTGTGAGAGGGCCTTCAATGTTTCTCTTTGGATCATCCTTCCATCCATTTCTTCTGCTTCACCAATTCAAGATTGGAGCCATCCCAGCTGTTATGGGGCCAGAGGCGGGGGTACTACCTGGACAGGTCAGTCTAACACAGAGAAACAGACAACCATTCACACTCACATTCAACCTAACTGCATCTCTCTGGACTGTGGGATGAAGCTGGAGTACCTGGAGGGAACCACAAAGGCGCCAGGACTGTCTTGCTCTCAGGTGACGGCCGTTCACGCTGCTCTGAAGACCCTCAGTTGTCTTTGGATCAAACAACACCAAATGAAAGTGAATCACTTCAGAAACACTCCTGGTTATTGTGAGCAAACGTCATAACAAGATGAATATATTTACCATTTTACTGAGGGAAAATCTTCTGTGTGGTGTTTCTTCGCAGCGTGACTCTTTTTCCTGACTTTTAGAAACAAGAGGCAGAAAAGAAAGAATAAAAGTTAAAACCTCGACGATTTTCAAATATTTTAGGACATTATTTTAGAAACAACCTTAAGCACTATTTACTACTTACCACTTTGTTCAGGCTTGCTGACGTTCGACATGCTTCACTGTATATTATAATCTCAAGCGCTTCCTTGCTTGAGTCGGGCTCCGGATGCTGCTCTCTTCCTCCGCCTTCCTCTTAGCACGCTTTGCCGACATATTTAGAACACGGCAGAGCACCGAAGTGAGAACTCTGCCGTCCGCGCTGTAGTCTGTTACTCTCCAGCGGTTCTTCATCTCAGTGTCCTCTGTTCGGTAAACAGTGGAGATGACTCTTGTGATGGGGAGGCCGTCGACAGTCAGGGTGCGGACACAGTTCCTCCGATCTGCCTTCAGCACAGCAAGATCTGCTTTCTCTGGAAGAACTGGAGTCAGGAAGCGTGGATGAGAGCTGGAGCCCGCAGGCGGCAGCATCATGCCAGCTGGTGAGTCTGTAGGAGGAGAAGGAGTGGTGTTCTCTCTCTGGCTCTGCCTCACATCGACAAATGGTGTCGTCACCTGGTCCCGGTAGGACCATCCTTTAAAAGGTATGTCAGGAAAGTCCTTGGACCCAGTCACCAGGTTATGGTAAAGAGTGAGGACCAGGGGGGGCATGGAGTCCAGATGGCTCCTGTTCAGTTCACGGTTCCTCAAGTTAATGACGACCATCTGAGGTGCAGTGACTGGACTCACCAGATCAGCTACGAGAAAGCAAAGCGTGCGTCTACGTTAATCATGTGATCACACAAATTAAAGCCTGAATTTAAATTGTCCAGACATGGCTTTACATCATCATAAGCTCTTCCACACACAAACAGTAAGAAGCTCCCAGCAGAATTCATTGTTTATGAAAGCCTTCACATTTTTCACCTGGTAAAAGTTTTCATGTTGTGTAAGGCTGCATGGACTTTCACTGAGGTTTTAATACGCATTCACATTAAGGAGTAATATCTTCATATTAGTTGAGCATCGATATTTTGAGAATAAAGCAGCTACATTTAGGTGAGAAACCTCCCACCTCCTTATTGCAGGCACACACTGTTTCAATCTCAAACTCATCCAGCGACTCTGTGAACTTTTAAAACTCCATTCTCCAGCTTTACACATTCACAATCTATGAAACTTTCACGTATAACTCAGCGCCAGCAGCCCAAACATGTCAACTCAAACCCTCTACATGCAAAAACGGCCCGCGCGCTGACGTCAGCGTCCTCCAATGCCTTAGCAATTAAAAAAAAACATGGCGCCATCTTTATAGTGTACTGGCACACGTTAAAATTGATGTTACTCAAGTATGAAACATCTCATCCTAAATGTTAACACTCATGAAGTCCTACTTCCAAACAATAAAAGACAAAAATCTAAGTTGTATTTGTTTGCTAGCACTCTGACATATTAGCCTGCTGTACTCACCATAGCGTTGATCTATCACCTCCTCAATGAAAAGGGAGATCAGGTGCATCTCGCGACTGAAGTTTGAAGTCATTTTGCAAATCCTTCTTGAAGATTTTCAAACGTTAGCTGTAGTTTGAAAAATCCGAGTTTTCACAGCACTAGTGGGAAAAAGCTCCTGTTTGCGCTCAAACGTGAAACCCGAATTCCCATTTTGCCTCCTGCTTTTATACCTGCACTCAAACACGTCATCATCACCATGACACCCAGTGTCACCGAAAATCAATTGTATATATTTAAAATAAAGTTCGTCTAATTATCATAGTTTTTAAAAAATATATATATTTCTCATTTTATTTTACTGTTTTATTCATCCTTTTCAAAAAATATATTGCCAAACTTTGTCGTTTTAATTCTTTAAAAAATCATTAATTCACCAGTTTACAAAAATGAAGATCGATATCTGAAATTTAAATTAATAAATAAATAATTACAATTGATAATGGATTTTTAGCATTAAAGAATAGTTTTTCAATGTGCTTTAAATGTTATCAGAGCCGATGTTGTGCCAAAAAGTGATCGCAGTCCAAAAAGTGATTTACGGTATTGAAACGTTTGTTTGTGTCATGACATTTGTAAACAGTTGATGTTTAAGGTGCAGTTCATGTGGAAGCCAGAGGAGGGTGGTGTTGTGCGCATAATACAAAGTGATGGCGAAACCTAAAAGACGGTGTCATGTCTGCTCCCTGAAGTAATCTCATAACAGTTTCGATCTATTTCAAGCCAGTTAGCACATTTCTGGTATGAAGTGCAATCATTTTTTGGCAGTAAACTTTTAAATCCTTTTATTATGAATATCACATTCTCAGACTTTCAAGAGAGACCAGACCAATAGGGCAGCAGAAATCACAAAAATAAATAAATAAATAACAGTTTTATAAAGATTAAAACAGTAAAAAAAAAAAAAAAAAAAGACTGGAATGATTATGATGTATAACACAGAATATGTACAATAACAGAGTTATAAACACACCTAGAAAACACGTGATACTTTTATTTCATCTATAACCTCTGTGCAAATTTTGTTGACTGCAAAGTGTTTATGAATATGTTTTTAAAAGCTGGTTATCTGACTGTCAGGTAATAGCAATTAAAAAGAAAGCTGATTCTTATTATTCCTGAATGGAAAAAGTCCATTATGAATTTTTGTTATGAATTTCATTTATCAATCCACCTCCTCACTGCTCTTTCCCGGTGCAGCAGCCAGAGCTGGATCAAGCAGCCAGATGGCTTCTGGTGTCATGAACTGGCTGTGTGGAGGCAGAAGAGGACCCAGACGCAAAACTCACGGAGACGAAAAGTTGAACTCAAAATCACTGCTTTATTGCAGGCTTCACAAAGAAACAGAACTAAACTGGGAATGCTAACAGAAGACCGAGGGAACACAGAAAGACACACAGGTTTGGGGAGGAGACATGGACGACGCGACACTGAACTGAGGGAGACATGCACATAAATACACAGAGGGTTAACGAGGGAAGTGGGAGCACACGGGGAACACAGCTGACACAGATAATCGTAACGAGACGCGGCAGGAGTGAACACAACATGACGCATACTGACGAGAGACTGTCAAAGTAAAACAGGAAGTACACAGAGGTTCAGACAGGAGGAGAGAGAGCACGGGGAGAACACAGACATAACGGGCTGGGGAAAACATGGAATAAAACACAAGGAGAGACGAGGGCTCAAATACACAGAGGGGCACACAGGGGGTAAGAGTCACAAGGGGAAAACACATAAGGAACAACGTAACAGGGCAACCCAGGAAGCATGGCCTAAATAAGGAACAAAATACAAAAATACATGAAAACTAAGAATACTGGGCCAACATGGCCCAGGACCATGACATCTGGAGGAAGACTAACTGCAACAAAGGGTCTCTGGGAGGCTGCTCAGGCACAGCAGCTGAAAAATCAAAGATGAAATAAAAACTGGACCTGATCATGGTGCTGGATGAGACAAAAAGTCTAGATGATAAAGCAGTGTATGAATTAGTAACACTGATTATGATGATCATGTTTAGGTGGAAACTAGCGAGCTAACTTCCTGCTAACCTCTAACTCAGTTAAATTGAATAAACTCTGTTTTCATGGATGCCTGGATGTTAAACTTAGTTGTTAAACCTGGTAAAGCAGCAACACTGATCATTTTATTAAAGATGAAAGAAGTTAGACCGTTTTTAGCTCTCAGTGATCCCTCAGTGTTCGTTTGACTTTGGGACCTGAAATATGGCAGCTTTTCACTTACACATTTTTGAACCACTCATTCATAGAAATAGTTTCCAGTCAAAGATCTGGACAGATCCACCAAGTTCACAGTAGTTTTACAATTTTCTGCAGCGCAGAAAAAACCCCCTGAAAACATCACACCTCTGAAGTAACACATTGTGATTCATGTACAAACAACCAGTGTTGGTCAAGTTACTTGAAAAAAGTAATCAGTAACTAATTACTGATTACTTCCCAAAAAAAGTAATCCCGTTACTTTACTGATTACTTATTTTCAAAAGTATTTAATTACTTAGTTACTTAGTTACTTTTTAAAAACACGATTTACTACCTGAATAGGTGAGAAGACGATAGATCTTTCAGCCCAGTCCTACTTTTTCTACATAATCCATCATACAAAATGTAATCAAATGGAAAAGTCTCATTTTAAAACTTGTTTTATTAGTTTTAACCTTTTAACTATATGCATCAAGCAAAAATTTAATTATATGCAACATTCTCTGACTGGAAGAAAATTGTTTAACATTTAAACCTATTTTCTGCACATTCCAGCACATAAAATAAAATATTTTTTGTGTTTACACTCACGCTTTCAAATAGATGCAAGTAAAACACAGCAGAAAATAAATAAAGTCAAAGACTAGCGGTCCTTTTGCTCTATTTTCACCTGTAAAGCAGGAGTAGGATAGGCGGAGGTTTACCCTGGTGCAGGTTTGCCGCAGCGGTCAGTTGAAGAATCCGCGAGTTTCTCTGTGAATTTCCCATTACGTGGTAGCGCACTCGGTGCTTGCTTGGAAGTTTAGGGTTTTTTTTCGCTGTAAAAAGAAGTTTTCTTCCCACGCACAACGGACACTAATGTTTTTGTAACTTTTTATGGAATCAAACTCAAAGTAAGGTCAGTACTTCCACGCTTTAAACGCTGCACGCTCATACTCTCTCCCGCACTCGATATATTATCCATTGTTGATCTGCACACAGCTGTTGTCACAAACGTCGCACTCGCTTATGTCACTGTCATGAGACATTCTCGCAAAAAAAAATCACGGTTTTAGTAACGCAGCGTTCCTACGGGAAAGTAATGGTAATCTAATTACCATTTTTGCAATAGTAATCCCTTACTTTACTCGTTACTTGAAAAAAGTAATCGGATTACCGCACATGACAAAGCTGATTCTTATTATTCCTAAATGGAAAAAGTCCATTATGAATTTTTGTTATGAATTTCATTTATCAATCCACCTCCTCACTGCTCTTTCCCGGTGCAGCAGCCAGAGCTGGATCAAGCAGCCAGATGGCTTCTGGTGTCATGAACTGGCTGTGTGGAGGCAGAAGAGGACCCAAACGCAAAACTCACGGAGACGAAAAGCTGAACTCAAAATCACTGCTTTATTGCAGGCTTCACAAAGAAACAGAACTAAACTGGGAATGCTAACAGAAGACCGAGGGAACACAGAAAGACACACAGGTTCGGGGAGGAGACATGGACGACGCGACACTGAACTGAGGGAGACATGCACATAAATACACAGAGGGTTAACGAGAGAAGTGGGAGCACACGGGGAACACAGCTGACACAGATAATCGTAACGAGACGCGGCAGGAGTGAACACAACATGACGCATACTGACGAGAGACTGTCAAAGTAAAACAGGAAGTACACAGAGGTTCAGACAGGAGGAGAGAGAGCACGGGGAGAACACAGACATAACGGGCTGGGGAAAACATGGAATAAAACACAAGGAGAGACGAGGGCTCAAATACACAGAGGGGCACACAGGGGGTAAGAGTCACAAGGGGAAAACACATAAGGAACAACGTAACAGGGCAACCCAGGAAGCATGGCCTAAATAAGGAACAAAATACAAAAATACATGAAAACTAAGAATACTGGGCCAACATGGCCCAGGACCATGACATCTGGAGGAAGACTAACTGCAACAAAGGGTCTCTGGGAGGCTGCTCAGGCACAGCAGCTGAAAAATCAAAGATGAAATAAAAACTGGACCTGATCATGGTGCTGGATGAGACAAAAAGTCTAGATGATAAACCAGTGTATGAATTAGTAACACTGATTATGATGATCATGTTTAGGTGGAAACTAGCGAGCTAACTTCCTGCTAACCTCTAACTCAGTTAAATTGAATAAACTCTGTTTTCATGGATGCCTGGATGTTAAACTTAGTTGTTAAACCTGGTAAAGCAGCAACACTGATCATTTTATTAAAGATGAAAGAAGTTAGACCGTTTTTAGCTCTCAGTGATCCCTCAGTGTTCGTTTGACTTTGGGACCTGAAATATGGCAGCTTTTCACTTACACATTTTTGAACCACTCATTCATAGAAATAGTTTCCAGTCAAAGATCTGGACAGATCCACCAAGTTCACAGTAGTTTTACAATTTTCTGCAGCGCAGAAAAAACCCCCTGAAAACATCACACCTCTGAAGTAACACATTGTGATTCATGTACAAACAACCAGTGTTGGTCAAGTTACTTGAAAAAAGTAATCAGTAACTAATTACTGATTACTTCCCAAAAAAAGTAATCCCGTTACTTTACTGATTACTTATTTTCAAAAGTATTTAATTACTTAGTTACTTAGTTACTTTTTAAAAACACGATTTACTACCTGAATAGGTGAGAAGACGATAGATCTTTCAGCCCAATCCTACTTTTTCTACATAATCCATCATACAAAATGTAATCAAATGGAAAAGTCTCATTTTAAAACTTGTTTTATTAGTTTTAACCTTTTAACTATATGCATCAAGCAAAAATTTAATTATATGCAACATTCTCTGACTGGAAGAAAATTGTTTAACATTTAAACCTATTTTCTGCACATTCCAGCACATAAAATAAAATATTTTTTGTGTTTACACTCACGCTTTCAAATAGATGCAAGTAAAACACAGCAGAAAATAAATAAAGTCAAAGACTAGCGGTCCTTTTGCTCTATTTTCACCTGTAAAGCAGGAGTAGGATAGGCGGAGGTTTACCCTGGTGCAGGTTTGCCGCAGCGGTCAGTTGAAGAATCCGCGAGTTTCTCTGTGAATTTCCCATTACGTGGTAGCGCACTCGGTGCTTGCTTGGAAGTTTAGGGTTTTTTTTCGCTGTAAAAAGAAGTTTTCTTCCCACGCACAACGGACACTAATGTTTTTGTAACTTTTTATGGAATCAAACTCAAAGTAAGGTCAGTACTTCCACGCTTTAAACGCTGCACGCTCATACTCTCTCCCGCACTCGATATATTATCCATTGTTGATCTGCACACAGCTGTTGTCACAAACGTCGCACTCGCTTATGTCACTGTCATGAGACATTCTCGCAAAAAAAAATCACGGTTTTAGTAACGCAGCGTTCCTACGGGAAAGTAATGGTAATCTAATTACCATTTTTGCAATAGTAATCCCTTACTTTACTCGTTACTTGAAAAAAGTAATCGGATTACCGCACATGACAAAGCTGATTCTTATTATTCCTAAATGGAAAAAGTCCATTATGAATTTTTGTTATGAATTTCATTTATCAATCCACCTCCTCACTGCTCTTTCCCGGTGCAGCAGCCAGAGCTGGATCAAGCAGCCAGATGGCTTCTGGTGTCATGAACTGGCTGTGTGGAGGCAGAAGAGGACCCAAACGCAAAACTCACGGAGACGAAAAGCTGAACTCAAAATCACTGCTTTATTGCAGGCTTCACAAAGAAACAGAACTAAACTGGGAATGCTAACAGAAGACCGAGGGAACACAGAAAGACACACAGGTTCGGGGAGGAGACATGGACGACGCGACACTGAACTGAGGGAGACATGCACATAAATACACAGAGGGTTAACGAGGGAAGTGGGAGCACACGGGGAACACAGCTGACACAGATAATCGTAACGAGACGCGGCAGGAGTGAACACAACATGACGCATACTGACGAGAGACTGTCAAAGTAAAACAGGAAGTACACAGAGGTTCAGACAGGAGGAGAGAGAGCACGGGGAGAACACAGACATAACGGGCTGGGGAAAACATGGAATAAAACACAAGGAGAGACGAGGGCTCAAATACACAGAGGGGCACACAGGGGGTAAGAGTCACAAGGGGAAAACACATAAGGAAAAACGTAACAGGGCAACCCAGGAAGCATGGCCTAAATAAGGAACAAAATACAAAAATACATGAAAACTAAGAATACTGGGCCAACATGGCCCAGGACCATGACATCTGGAGGAAGACTAACTGCAACAAAGGGTCTCTGGGAGGCTGCTCAGGCACAGCAGCTGAAAAATCAAAGATGAAATAAAAACTGGACCTGATCATGGTGCTGGATGAGACAAAAAGTCTAGATGATAAACCAGTGTATGAATTAGTAACACTGATTATGATGATCATGTTTAGGTGGAAACTAGCGAGCTAACTTCCTGCTAACCTCTAACTCAGTTAAATTGAATAAACTCTGTTTTCATGGATGCCTGGATGTTAAACTTAGTTGTTAAACCTGGTAAAGCAGCAACGCTGATCATTTTATTAAAGATGAAAGAAGTTAGACCGTTTTTAGCTCTCAGTGATCCCTCAGTGTTCGTTTGACTTTGGGACCTGAAATATGGCAGCTTTTCACTTACACATTTTTGAACCACTCATTCATAGAAATAGTTTCCAGTCAAAGATCTGGACAGATCCACCAAGTTCACAATAGTTTTACAATTTTCTGCAGCGCAGAAAAAAAAACCCTGAAAACATCACACCTCTGAAGTAATTCAATTCAATTCAATTTTATTTATATAGCGCCAAATCACAACAAAAGTCGCCTCAAGGCGCTTCATAGATACAGAGAGAAACCCAACAATCATATGACCCCCTATGAGCAAGCACTTTGGCGACAGTGGGAAGGAAAAACTCCCTTTTAACAGGAAGAAACCTCCGGCAGAACCAGGCTCAGGGAGGGGCGGCCATCTGCTGCGACCGGTTGGGGTGAGAGAAGGAAGACAGGATAAAAGACATGCTGTGGAAGAGAGACAGAGGTTAATAACAGATATGATTCAATGCAGAGAGGTCTATTAATACATAGTGAGTGAGAAAGGTGACTGGAAAGGAAAAACTCAATGCATCATGGGAATCCCCCGGCAGCCTACGTCTATTGCAGCATAACTAAGGGAGGATTCAGGGTCACCTGGTCCAGCCCTAACTATATGCTTTAGCAAAAAGGAAAGTTTTAAGCCTAATCTTAAAAGTAGAGATAGTTTCTGTCTCCCGAATCCAAACTGGAAGCTGGTTCCACAGAAGAGGGGCCTGAAAACTGAAGGCTCTGCCTCCCATTCTACTTTTAAATACTCTAGGAACAACAAGTAGGCCTGCAGAGCGAGAGCGAAGTGCTCTAATAGGGTGATATGGTACTACAAGGTCATTAAGATAAGATGGGGCCTGATTATTTAAGACCTTGTATGTGAGGAGCAGGATTTTGAATTCAATTCTGGACTTAACAGGAAGCCAATGAAGGGAAGCCAAAACAGGAGAAATATGCTCTCTCCTTCTAGTCCCTGTCAGTACTCTTGCTGCAGCATTTTGGATTAGCTGAAGGCTTTTCAGTGAGTTTTTTGGACATCCTGATAATAATGAATTACAGTAGTGCAGCCTGGAAGTAATAAATGCATGAACTAGTTTTTCAGCGTCACTCTGAGACAGGATATTTCTAATTTTAGAGATGTTGCGCAAATGGAAGAAAGCAGTCTTACATATTTGTTTAATATGTGCGTTGAAGGACATGTCCTGGTCAAAAATGACTCCAAGGTTCCTCACAGCGTTACTGGAGGCCAAGGTAATGCCATCCAGAGTATGAATCTGGTTAGATACCATATTTCTAAGATTTTCAGGGCCAAGTACAATAACCTCAGTTTTATCTGAATTAAGAAGCAGAAAGTTAGCGGCCATCCAGGTCTTTATGTCTTTAAGACATTCCTGCAGTTTAACTAATTGGTGTGTGTTATCTGGCTTCATGGACAGATAGAGCTGGGTGTCATCTGCATAGCAGTGAAAATGTATGCTATGTCTTCTAATGATGCTGCCTAAGGGAAGCATGTATAATGTAAACAGAATTGGTCCTAGCACTGAACCCTGTGGAAATCCATAATTAACCTCAGTGTGTGAAGAGGACTCTCCATTTACATGCACAAATTGGAGTCTATTAGATAGATATGATACAAACCACTGCAGTGCAGTACCTGTAATACCTACAGCATGTTCTAATCGCTCTAATAGGATATTATGGTCGACAGTATCGAACGCTGCACTGAGGTCTAGCAGGACAAGCACAGAGATGAGTCCACTGTCAGAGGCCATAAGAAGATCATTTGTAACCTTCACTAAAGCTGTTTCTGTGCTGTGATGAGCTCTGAAACCTGACTGAAACTCTTCAAATAAACCATTCCTCTGCAGATGATCTGTTAGCTGTTTGACAACTACTCTTTCAAGGATTTTTGATATGAAAGGAAGGTTGGAGATTGGCCTATAATTAGCTAAGACTGCTGGGTCTAGAGATGGCTTTTTGAGTAAAGGTTTAACTACAGCCAGCTTGAAGGCCTGTGGTACATAGCCGATTATTAGAGATAGGTTGATCATATTTAAGATCGAAGAATTAATTAATGGCAGGACTTCTTTGAGCAGTTTTGTAGGAATGGGGTCTAAAAGACACGTTGATGGTTTGGAGGAAGTAATTATTGAAGTTAACTCAGAAAGATCAATTGGAGAAAAAGAGTAACTTAACATCAATGGTACTAAGAGTAGCTGTAGATAATATTACATCTGTGGGATGATTACTGGTAATTTTTTCTCTAATGATAAAAATTTTATTTGTGAAGAAGTTCATGAAGTCATTACTAGTTAACGTTAAAGGGATGGTTGGCTCAACAGAGCTCTGACTGTTTGTCAGCCTGGCTACAGTGCTGAAGAGAAACCTGGGGTTGTTCTTATTTTCTTCAATCAGTGATGAATAGTAAGATGTTCTGGCTTTGCGGAGGGCTTTCTTATAAAGCAGCAAACTATTTCTCCAGGCTAAATGATGATCCTCTAAATTTGTGACACGCCATTTCCTCTCCAGATTACGAGTCATCTGCTTTAGGGTACGTGTTTGAGAATTATACCACGGAGTCAGGTACTTCTGATTAGAGACCTTAGTTTTCACTGGAGCTACAGTATCCAGAGTCGTACGTAGTGAGGAGGTGAAATTATTAACAAGATAATCGACCTCTGTTGGGGTAGCGTTCAGATAGCTGCTCTGCTCTGTGTTGGTACAGGGCATTGAAGATGATAACAGTGGGTGGATTATATTCTTAAACTTAGTTACAGCGCTTTCAGAAAGACATCTACTTTGATAAAATCTACTCTCCACCGCTGTGTAATCAATTATTGTAAATGTAAATGTTATCAGGAAATGATCAGACAGGAGAGGGTTTTCAGGAAACACTGTTAAATGTTCCGTTTCTATGCCATATGTTAAAACAAGATCTAGAGTGTGATTAAAGTGGTGGGTGGGTTCTTTTACATTTTGAGAGAAGCCAATTGAGTCTAATAACAGACTAAATGCCATGTTGAGGCTGTCATTTTTAGCATCTACATGGATGTTAAAATCACCCACAATAATTATTTTATTTGAGCTCAGAACTAAATTAGATATAAAGTCTGAGAAATCAGACAGAAACTCTGTGTAAGGCCCAGGTGGACGATAGATGATAACAAGTAAGACTGGTTTCTGAGTTTCACAGCTGGGGTGGACAATGTTAAGCATCAGGCTTTCAAATGAATTAAAAGTCTGTCTTGGTCTTTCATTAATTAATAGGCTGGTGTGAAAAATTGCTGCCACACTGCCCCCTCGGCCTGTGCTTCGAGGTTTCTGGTAGTTAGAATGACTCGGGGGTGTTGATTCATTTAAACTAACATAATCATCCTGCTGCAACCAGGTTTCTGTAAGGCAGAGTAAATCAATTTGTTGATCAATTATTAAGTCATGTACTAACAGAGACTTGGAGGAGAGAGACCTAATATTTAATAATCCACATTTCACTGTTTTACTCTTTGGTTCAGATGTGGATACTGTACTGTTCTTTCTTTGTAATTGTTTATGTTTAAGTTGTTTGTTGCTGGTTTTTAGTTTGTTTTTTGTCTTTTTGGAAGCTGACACAGTCTCTATGGAGATGGGTTTTTGGGGGGGTAGCAGGAGGAGAGAAGCTGCAGAGAGGCGTGTAAGACTGCAACTCTGCTTCCTGGTCCCAACTCTGGATAGTCATATTTTGGGGGGTTTAATAAATTTGTCCATATTTCTAGAAATGAGAGCTGCTCCATCCAAAGTGGGATGGATGCCGTCTCTCCTAACAAGACCAGGTTTCCTCCAGAAGGTTTGCCAATTATCTATGAAGCCCACATCGTTTCTGGGACACCACTCAGACAGCCAGCAATTTAAGGAGAACATGCGGCTAAACATGTCACTCCTGGTCTGATTGGGGAGGGGACCAGAGAAAACTACAGAGTCCGACATTGTTTTAGCAAAGTTGCACATCGATTCAATATTGATTTTAGTGACCTCCGATTGGCGTAACCGGGTGTCATTACTGCCGACGTGAATTATGATTTTACTGAATTTACGTTTACCCTTAGCCAGCAGTTTTAAATTTCCTTCAATGTCGCCTGCTCTGGCCCCTGGAAGACAATTGACTATGGTTGCCGGTGTCTCCAGCTTCACATGTCTGAGAACAGAATCACCAATTACCAGAGTTTGACCCCCGGCGGGTGTGTCACCGAGTGGGGAAAAACGGTTAGACACATGAACGGGTTGGTGGTGTACCTGGGGCTTCTGTTTAGGACTATGCTTCCTCCTCACCGTGACCCAGCCGCCCTCTTTCCCCAGCTGCTTGGGGTCTGCCGGGGAACAGCTAGCGGGGCCTACGCTATCTTCGGCTGCACCAGCTACAGGGGCCTGGCTAGCTACGGGTGAATGAAGGGTGCGAAGCCGAGTCTCCAATTCAGTAATCCTGGCCTCCAGAGCTGCAAATATGCTACATTTGTTACAGATATCATTACTGCTAAAGGAGGCCGAGGAGTAACTAAACATCTGACACAATGAGCAAGAAAGTGCAGGAGGGACAGGTGAAGTAGCCATGGTGCTAACGAGTTGGCTACGAGCTAAGCTAAGCTAGCGAAACAGTACAGAGACAGTGAGTGAATACTTTGGCTATAAATTAGGTAGTGAGTACACAGAAAGTGTGCTTCGGATGAAGCACGTGAAGATTATACTATGAAAGAAGAATGTATTTAAAAGTTGTTAATTAAATTGCTAAGCAAATAAGCTACTCAGAAACACCACTGTGTTTGAGCAGGAACAGGAAGTGATACTCTACCGCAGAGCGAGCGAACACCAAGTAACCGAGTAACACATTGTGATTCATGTACAAACAACACACAATTATTGTAGATTCTTCAAAGCCTCCTTATATTCAACACTTGGGTAGGTGGTGTTATACATGCCCTCACAGCACCGGCACATCAATCATCCTATTTTCACCTTGTCACCTTCATTAAGTTGCTCTCTTTCTACAGAAGGCCCACCGCATGCATGGGGGGGATACCGTGGGCCAGGGCTGTGGCATCTAATGTCTGGTTGTCAGTGTCCTTTGGAAAAGCAAGTGATTGTCCTAAAATCAGATGTCCCAGCAGATTGATCTAGTTTGCCATGCTGGCAAAAGACCAATACACCAAGACAAACAGCCATTTATGCTTTTTACACAGACAGCCCATTTAATCAGGGAACTTGACACAATGTATTTTTTTTCTATCCTCTGTTAAATAATTCTTGTAGAATAACGGGCTGGGGAAAACATGGAATAAAACACAAGGAGAGACAAGGGCTCAAATACACAGAGGGGCACACAGGGGGTAAGAGTCACAAGGGGAAAACACATAATTCTTGTAGAATTATTTAACTAGAAGAATTGTTGTACCACACATTAAAGTTTCAAATCAGTGAAAAAGCAATCGTGCCAAAGAAATGTCATGTTTGTTTAAGATGACTGCAATTATGGTATTAACAGAAAACACACATCTCTGTCTCTTTTCTTTTCAGAATCAGAATCAGAATCAGAAAGGGTTTTATTGCCAAATGTTGAGCAGGTTTACAACATTAGGAAATTGCTGCGGTGCTTCAGTGCAAACATACTGTCATAAATTACGCTTAAATAGACATGAAAATAAAAATAAGAATAAGAATTAAAAGTGCTAAGTAGATAGATATATACATGATATATACATGAGTGCAGGTGGTGATCAGTGCCAAACATGGAATGATGCAGTGAACACAGCGTAGGGTCATGTGTTAGTGGTGGGAACAGTCATATGGTTATTGTTCATGTGTCCAACAGCAGAGGGGAAGAAACTGTTCTTATGGCGAGAGGTTCTGGTGCGAATGGACCGGAGCCTCCTGCCTGAGGGGAGCAGGTCAAACAGACTGTGTCCAGGGTGAGAAGGGTCAGCTGAGATCCGAGCTGCACGCCCCAGTGTCCTGGAGGTGTACAGGTCCTGCAGAGATGGGAGTCTGCAGCCAATCACCTTCTCAGCAGAGCGCACAACACGCTGCAGTCTCTGTTTGTCCCTGATAGTGGCTCCAGCGTACCACACGGTGATGGAGGAGGTGAGGATGGACTCGATGATTGCAGTGTAGAATTGCATCATCGTCCGTGTTGGCAGGTTGAATTTCTTCAGCTGCCTCAGGAAGTACATCCTCTGCTGGGCTTTCTTAATGACGGAGGTGATGGTGGGCTCCCACTTCAGGTCCTGGGTGATGGTGGTACCCGGGAAGCGGAATGAGTCCACAGAGGTGATGGGGGTGTCAGTCAGGATGATGGGGGGGAGTGGAGCTGTGTGCTTCCTGAAGTCCACAATAATCTCCACTGTCTTCTGGGCATTCAGCACCAGGTTGTTGTGGCTGCACCAGGACACCAGACGTTCAACCTCCCTCCTGTAGGCAGACTCATCCCCGTCCGAGATGAGTCCAATAACGGTGGTGTCATCTGCAAACTTGATTAGCTTGACAGACTGGTGGGTGGAGGTGCAGCAGTTGGTATACAGGGAGAAGAGCAGAGGAGAAAGAACACAGCCCTGAGGGGAGCCGGTGCTGATGGTCCGGGAGTCCGAGACATTCTTTCCCAGCCTCACATGCTGCTTCCTGTCCGTCAGGAAGTCAGTGATCCACCGGCAGATGGGATCAGGCACATTCATCTGGGAAAGCTTGCCTTGGAGATGGTCTGGAAGGATGGTGTTGAATGCAGAGCTGAAGTCCACAAACAGGATCCTGGCGTAGGTTCCTGGGGAGTCCAGATGCTGCAGGATGAAGTGTAGAGCCATGTTGATGGCGTCATCTACAGACCTGTTGGCTCTGTATGCAAACTGCAGGGGGTCCAGGAGGGGGGCCGTGAGGGTCTTGAGATAGGAGAGAACCAGGCGCTCAAATGACTTCATGACCACAGATGTCAGAGCCACAGGTCTGTAGTCATTTAGCCCAGTGATCCTAGGTTTCTTGGGGACAGGGATTATGGTAGAGGACTTGAAGCAGGCAGGCACATGACATGCCTGCAGTGAGGAGTTGAAAATGCCAGAAAACACTGGGGCCAGCTCGTTTGCACAGTGTCTGAGGGTGGCAGGAGACACACCGTCTGGGCCGGGAGCTTTTCGAGCATTCAGACTCTTAAACTGCTTCCTCACACCTGCTTCATGAATATGAAGAGTTGTGGTGGGAGGAGGTGGTGTGAAATCCTCTTTTGTGTGGGGTGAGGAGGGGGGTGTTCTAGGTGAAGTGTTTGAAGGTGGTGATGGCTCTATGGAGGGGGGAGAGGTGGGGGAATGAGTGTCCAAAGTGTCTCTATTGTTGGGGCCGTTGGAGGTGTGAAGGCTGCCTGATGGCTCGTCAAAACGGCAGTAAAAGTCGTTAAGGGTGTTGGCCAAGAGCAAGTCATCAGTGGAGTGGGGGGTTTTAGGCTTGTAGTTGGTGATATTCCTAAAACCTTTCCACACAGAGGCCGAGTCATTCTCTGAGATCTGCTGCTGCATCTTCTCAGAGTGCTGGTGTTTAGCAATGTCCACTTCGTTAGTGAACCTGTACTTGGCCTCTCTGTAGCAGTCCCTGTCTCCGCTTCTGAACGCCTTTCTCTTTTCCAGCCACAGCTTTTTGAGTTTAGGAGTAAACCAGGGTTTGTCATTGTTATAACTCACCCTGGTGCGTGATGGCACAATGCTGTCCTCACAGAAGTGGATATAGGAGGTGACAGTGTCCGTAAACTCGTCCAAGCTGTTAGAAGCAGCCTTCATTGTGTCCCAGTCTGTAGACTCCAAACACGTGCGAAGCTCCTCCACAGCCTCGTTGCTCCACAGTTTTTTGGTCCTCACGACAGGTTTGGAGAGCTTCAGCCTCTGTCTGTACGCGGGGATTAGGTGGATCATGACGTGGTCAGAAAGTCCGAGTGAAGCGCGGGGCACCGCACGATAGGCCCCGCTGATCGTGCTGTAACAGTGGTCTAATGTCCTCTCCTCTCTGGTCGGGCATTTAATATACTTCTTGTATTTGGGAAGCTCATGGCTCAGATTGGCTTTGTTAAAGTCCCCAAGAGCAATGATGAGAGAGTCCGGGAATGTCCGCTCCATGTGCAGTATCTGCTCCGCGAGTGCGCACTGAGCTGCCTGCGCATCCGCATCTGGCGGGATGTAAACAGCGGCCAGGATGAATGAAGCAAACTCCCGCGGAGAATAAAACGGTTTGCAGTGAATAAAAAGGTATTCCAGAGAGGAAGAGCAGTGCTGAGCAATCACTGTTACATCTGTGCACCAGCCACTATTAATGTAGAAGCAGACACCTCCACCTTTGGTCTTACCAGAGAGAGAGGCCTGCCGGTCCGCGCACAGCAGATGAAAGCCCTCCAGCTTGAGCGCGCTGTCCGGGATGTCCTCACAGAGCCACGACTCCGTAAAACATAAGACACAGGAGGAGGCAAAGTCTCTGTTCATGCTTCTCATCAGGGCCAGCTCGTCTATCTTATTCCTGAGTGAGCGTACATTGGAAAGGAAGATCCCAGGAAGAGCAGTTCGCAGTCCGCGTCTCCTCAGACGCACGAGTGCGCCGGTGTTCCAGATCTACTGGCGTTTAGATCAACTGGCGTTGGTCGAACAGATGTGTGGCAGTCTTGCGTTTCAGGAGCTGCTACCGACAAGCCAGCAAAAAAAACGCCAAATGTGTCATCTGTGACACTTGTGAGGTTATCTCAAACACACTCCGTCAGTCTTGATGCTGTTGAACAACAAAATGTTTAAAAATGTGGCGAGTTTACCTGGTGATATCCTCATGCGCGATGCGATCGCGAAAACAGCAAACAATTAACACCACGCCGATGTTGTTCACAGGACAGCAAGAGTAAACGATCGGGAGACTCTTGTCGTCGTTATCGTTCCCCTCGCACGTTTTATTTCTCCGGTTTCAGCGTTTTTGCTTCACAACTAAAGCGAGCAGTTTACTTTGTGCACTAACATGGACTTGAGTCAACCAGCGCCACCTCTGGCCAAGTGCCACAGCCTACAGCCAGATCAACTTGTGACACACATCTGCAGCACGTTTGAATTCGTTTCATGCACAACACATTTGTACCTTTCAATTGTGTCGCGGTGACTATCAAAATCGTCGATGACTAATTTAATAGTCGACGCGTCATTTGAAGCTTTGTAAGATCACAAAAGACGCAGGAATAAGTAGTAGGATTTAAGAGTGTAATAACGGACTGAAACAGAAGATGGCAGCACTGCATATACAAGGATGCCAGCTGCCGTTAAACCCCGAAGAAGAAGAAGAAGAAGAAGCAGCTTTGTCCCAGAATTCATAGCGCAGCCCAGCTCAGTTTCCAACAATGGCGGCAGCTAGTTAGTTTTAATATTACTCTTATTATTCTTTATGGGTCACAAAATAAACGTTTAACATATTTTCAGGCGAGACTGTAACTGTGTAAACCTCAAATATCTGCTCAGTTTATCAAGACACCACATATTTTCAAAAGCGCTCCGACGTTTTCGGAGACGTCTGTTACCCACTAGCTCGATAGCTAGCCGGGGGCAAGGCTCACTAGAGCCCGTGAGAACACCGGACTCCCGGCAAATCGTTTTCAAACCCACCGCAGTCTTTCGCTACTCAGGTTAAACATATACAAATCACTTAGATAACTTAAAAATGTTATTGTTTGGCTTTTTTTTTAGTGTTTTATTTGTTCCTGAGTAAATCGGTTTGGCTGAGATTAAAGAGATTAAAGTTCTAGTTTCTGTTAGCAAAGCAAAACTGTTTATGTGAAAAACTGTAAAATATAATTTCAGTGTTCTTTTTACATTTCATAAGAGTAAAATCCTTGTAGGAGTAAATGTATCCAAGCTTCTGACAGATGTTTAACTTATTGTTTACTTGTGTACAATAAATAATCAAAAACACAGGATTATTCTGCAATGCTTCATTACTCACTAATGTTACAAATGTTGAAAGGTAAAAGTGTTCAATAAAATCCTAAATATTGCAAATTGCTGTAAGAAGTCAGTTCTTCTTTCGCTGCTTTAGGACACATCCCATTATATTGACTACTGTACACACACTACTTAATATTTAAGGTACAAAAAATACTGGTTTCTGTGCATGCATCTGCAGTGAAGGTGTGTGTTGTTTTGCCATGCAGCTTTTACTTACTTAGGCGCAATCAAGCACTCTTCTTCATTTTGCCTACCATGAAGTCAAGCCAAAGAAACAAGAAAAGAAAACGATTTTTCTGGTATCTGAAGTATAACAGTTCCCTGAACTACCTCTGATAGTGTCCTCATCATCATAATATTCCCTTTATTTATGATTAGTTATCTTTATCTTCAGAGGTGTGGGTGACAGTTTTAGTGTTTGCTTTAAAAAATAAAAAACAACAAAAACTCAAAACAAAAACTTGAAATATATATATTCTATATACATATATAGAGATGCTCACTCCTGATTGGACACTGAGCTGCACCACCTTCTCCTTCACTCCTCCACCTTGCTGTCCTCTGTGCTCTCTCTCCTCCATCTCCAGGGAACAAATCAGAGTCTGAGCACCAAACCTGTGGACTGTTAGTCTGCAGATAAGAAGGAAAACACACAGAATTCTCATGTTTGCCATTTTTCATACCGTATTATTATCGTATATTAGTTTACCAGTCCAACAGATTTATTTTCCCAAATGGATCATTACAGCTTTTGCCACACTGGTCCACTTGATTGTCAAAGTGTATTAGCTCTTTATTATTTCTTTCTTTTCTTTGAAATGATTACAATCAGAACGGACAGGACTGGGGGATGGGAAAGAGAAAGATGAAGAAAAGAGAAGTTGGGAAGATGCTCAACAGAAGGAGATGGAAAGCAAAAAAAATAGGAGAAGAGAGAGAAGACACTAAAAATCTGATCACCTGCTGGGAAAATAAAAACAAGCAAAAAGAGAAAAACACAGTAGCGAAACCACAGCAAAAACCAACATAAGCATAAGTTATAGTAAATAATAAATATCTCCACATCCCGGAAGGGTCCTGATCGAGCCACAGGGGCCATAAACTGACAGTTTATTTATAACTAGAAATAATAAAGCAGTTGACGTGTTTCAGGCTGTGACTTTTAGTATCTGTTGGTACTTCATCACTTTGAATAAGTGTAAGTCAACACCAGGCCGCACTTTCAGTCTTTCCATTAAAGAAATGAACAAGAATCCATTGTTTTCACCATTAAACAATAAAATATGCTTCTTGACTCCTTGATGCAGGTGCCCACCTACGACCTGGTTTATTAATACTAAGCTAAAGAGGAAAGCAACTCACTGTAGTTCTCACAGCTCAGGACAAGCAGACACCTGATGTTGAGTGACTGAATGGAACTAAAACAAGAATTCATAATTATGTTTGTCTGCCATGAACACGTGATGATAAAACTCTGCATATGCAGTCAGGAGACTGATGACCTGTGAAATGAGCTGTTAGAAATGTGCAGATATGTGTAAACATTGATCAGCATTTAACATCCAGGATGGAGCAAAACTTCTGACCTGCATGTATGAGAACCTTTAATCACATCATCTTTGTAGTGAAATAGCTGATGACTCATTAAACGTTTCCATGTAATTTATCCACAGTGAAAAATATTCACTTTGCTGGATCTGAAAATCACGTGTTCATTTCATTAGACACTAGCAATACTATTAAACTGGACCTTATCATTATCATATAGCACTAAATGTGAAACTGTGTCATATAACAATCTATACATGTAATATGTGTTTGCCTGAATCTTCCAGCACAAACAGAAAGACGAGCTGTTGTCTGAGTATCAACGCAAGTACACACCAGAAATCGTTCAGTAAAGACAAATTTAATAAATGAAAGCTGGTGAGAGGGCCTTTGATGTTTCTCTTTGGATCATCCTTCCATCCATTTCTTCTGCTTATCCAATTCAAGATTGGAGCCATCCCAGCTGTTATGGGGCCAGAGGCGGGGGTACAACCTGGACAGGTCAGTCTAACACAGAGAAACAGACAACCATTCACACTCACATTCAACCTAACTGCATCTCTCTGGACTGTGGGATGAAGCTGGAGTACCTGGAGGGAACCACAAAGGCGCCAGGACTGTCTTGCTCTCAGGTGACGGCCGTTCACGCTGCTCTGAACACTCTCAGTTGTCTTTGGATCATCCTGTTGTTTGTCTCCCAGTGTCGTTACTGCTCCTCTCCTTTCAAAGACAAACACCAAATAACACCAAATGAGAGTGAATCACTTCAGAACAACGTGAACACTCCTGGTTATTGTGAGCAAACGTCATAACAAGATGAATATATTTACCATTTTACTGAGGGAAAATCTTCTGTGTGGTGTTTCTTCTCATCTTGGCTCTTTTTCCTGACACCCCGTCAAGTCTGTGACAAGTCTGTGACTTGACAGGCCCACCACCCCGTGCGGGTGGTGGGCCTGCGGGAGGATGGGCCCATGTCTCCTCTTCGGGCTGTGCCCGGCCGGGCCCCATGGACTAAGGCCCGGCCACCAGACGCTCGCCCTCGGGCACCCTCCCTGGGCCTGGCTCCAGGGCGGGGCCCCGGTAACCCTATCCCGGGCAGGGTAAACTGTTCCCTCGATATTCTTTTCATAAGGGTCTTCTGAATCGCTCTTTGTCTGGTCCCTCACCCAGGACCAATTTGCCATGGGAGACCCTACCAGGGGGCAAAAGCCCCCAGACAACATAGCCCCTGGGATCCCTGGGACACACAAACCCCTCCACCACGATAAGGTAGCGATTCAAGGAGGAGAAAATCCTGGATAAAGGATAATAATTAATAACATCATCAAAACAGACAAACCTGAAAGAATTGCTGATCAGAGCTGTGACAGAGTCACAGATTAGTTGGATGTATACTTATCTTTCACAATGAGAGCGTTTGCATAGACGTCTCTTCAGGTCTTTTTATTGTTTTCTTTCTGGAGAGGAAAGTGATGAGACTGATGAGGAAATACCAAATACAAAGACTGACAAAGGGAACTGAAAAAGTCTAACCAAAACCTATACTGGGGGAAAACTGTAGGAAACAGAACTACTGAGGCAAGGAAACACGAGGGGACGGAGACTAACACTCTGACAAGGGACAAAGGGAGACTGACACAATATTTACACACAGGAGGCTGATTATGGGAACTAAGGACACATAGAAACACAGCTGAACCGAATAAGAAATGAACAACAAGTCGAAACAAACTCTAATGACAGTTCAACAAGTTTCTAAACACAACAAATAACTTTCAGGATGTTTCAACAATGTGTAAAATGAGTTCTTATCTTTTTTTGTGAGAGGGCCTTCAATGTTTCTCTTTGGATCATCCTTCCATCCATTTCTTCTGCTTCACCAATTCAAGATTGGAGCCATCCCAGCTGTTATGGGGCCAGAGGCGGGGGTACTACCTGGACAGGTCAGTCTAACACAGAGAAACAGACAACCATTCACACTCACATTCAACCTAACTGCATCTCTCTGGACTGTGGGATGAAGCTGGAGTACCTGGAGGGAACCACAAAGGCCCGAGGACTGTCTTGCTCTCAGGTGACGGCCGTTCACGCTGCTCTGAAGACCCTCAGTTGTCTTTGGATCAAATAACACCAAATGAGAGTGAATCACTTCAGAAACACTCCTGGTTATTGTGAGCAAACGTCATAACAAGATGAATATATTTACCATTTTACTGAGGGAAAATCTTCTGTGTGGTGTTTCTTCGCAGCGTGACTCTTTTTCCTGACTTTTAGAAACAAGAGGCAGAAAAGAAAGAATAAAAGTTAAAACCTCGACGATTTTCAAATATTTTAGGACATTATTTTAGAAACAACCTTAAGCACTATTTACTACTTACCACTTTGTTCAGGCTTGCTGACGTTCGACATGCTTCACTGTATATTATAATCTCAAGCGCTTCCTTGCTTGAGTCGGGCTCCGGATGCTGCTCTCTTCCTCCGCCTTCCTCTTAGCACGCTTTGCCGACATATTTAGAACACGGCAGAGCACCGAAGTGAGAACTCTGCCGTCCGCGCTGTAGTCTGTTACTCTCCAGCGGTTCTTCATCTCAGTGTCCTCTGTTCGGTAAACAGTGGAGATGACTCTTGTGATGGGGAGGCCGTCGACAGTCAGGGTGCGGACACAGTTCCTCCGATCTGCCTTCAGCACAGCAAGATCTGCTTTCTCTGGAAGAACTGGAGTCAGGAAGCGTGGATGAGAGCTGGAGCCCGCAGGCGGCAGCATCATGCCAGCTGGTGAGTCTGTAGGAGGAGAAGGAGTGGTGTTCTCTCTCTGGCTCTGCCTCACATCGACAAATGGTGTCGTCACCTGGTCCCGGTAGGACCATCCTTTAAAAGGTATGTCAGGAAAGTCCTTGGACCCAGTCACCAGGTTATGGTAAAGAGTGAGGACCAGGGGGGGCATGGAGTCCAGATGGCTCCTGTTCAGTTCACGGTTCCTCAAGTTAATGACGACCATCTGAGGTGCAGTGACTGGACTCACCAGATCAGCTACGAGAAAGCAAAGCGTGCGTCTACGTTAATCATGTGATCACACAAATTAAAGCCTGAATTTAAATTGTGCAGACATGGCTTTACATCATCATAAGCTCTTCCACACACAAACAGTAAGAAGCTCCCAGCAGAACTCATTGTTTATGAAAGCCTTCACATTTTTCACCTGGTAAAAGTTTTCATGTTGTGTAAGGCTGCATGGACTTTCACTGAGGTTTTAATACGCATTCACATTAAGGAGTAATATCTTCATATTAGTTGAGCATCGATATTTTGAGAATAAAGCAGCTACATTTAGGTGAGAAACCTCCCACCTCCTTATTGCAGGCACACACTGTTTCAATCTCAAACTCATCCAGCGACTCTGTGAACTTTTAAAACTCCATTCTCCAGCTTTACACATTCACAATCTATGAAACTTTCACGTATAACTCAGCGCCAGCAGCCCAAACATGTCAACTCAAACCCTCTACATGCAAAAACGGCCCGCGCGCTGACGTCAGCGTCCTCCAATGCCTTAGCAATTAAAAAAAAAACATGGCGCCATCTTTATAGTGTACTGGCACACGTTAAAATTGATGTTACTCAAGTATGAAACATCTCATCCTAAATGTTAACACTCATGAAGTCCTACTTCCAAACAATAAAAGACAAAAATCTAAGTTGTATTTGTTTGCTAGCACTCTGACATATTAGCCTGCTGTACTCACCATAGCGTTGATCTATCACCTCCTCAATGAAAAGGGAGATCAGGTGCATCTCGCGACTGAAGTTTGAAGTCATTTTGCAAATCCTTCTTGAAGATTTTCAAACGTTAGCTGTAGTTTGAAAAATCCGAGTTTTCACAGCACTAGTGGGAAAAAGCTCCTGTTTGCGCTCAAACGTGAAACCCGAATTCCCATTTTGCCTCCTGCTTTTATACCTGCACTCAAACACGTCATCATCACCATGACACCCAGTGTCACCGAAAATCAATTGTATATATTTAAAATAAAGTTCGTCTAATTATCATAGTTTTTAAAAAATATATATATTTCTCATTTTATTTTACTGTTTTATTCATCCTTTTTAAAAAATATATTGCCAAACTTTGTCGTTTTAATTCTTTAAAAAATCATTAATTCACCAGTTTACAAAAATGAAGATCGATATCTGAAATTTAAATTAATAAATAAATAACTACAATTGATAATGGATTTTTAGCATTAAAGAATAGTTTTTCAATGCTTTAAATGTTATCAGAGCCGATGTTGTGCCAAAAAGTGATCGCAGTCCAAAAAGTGATTTACGGTATTGAAACGTTTGTTTGTGTCATGACATTTGTAAACAGTTGATGTTTAAGGTGCAGTTCATGTGGAAGCCAGAGGAGGGTGGTGTTGTGCGCATAATACAAAGTGATGGCGAAACCTAAAAGACGGTGTCATGTCTGCTCCCTGAAGCAATCTCATAACAGTTTCGATCTATTTCAAGCCAGTTAGCACATTTCTGTTATGAAGTGCAATCATTTTTTGGCAGTAAACTTTTAAATCCTTTTATTATGAATATCACATTCTCAGACTTTCAAGAGAGACCAGACCAATAGGGCAGCAGAAATCACAAAAATAAATAAATAAATAACAGTTTTATAAAGATTAAAACAGTAAAAAAAAAAAAAAAAGACTGGAATGATTATGATGTATAACACAGAATATGTACAATAACAGAGTTATAAACACACCTAGAAAACACGTGATACTTTTATTTCATCTATAACCTCTGTGCAAATTTTGTTGACTGCAAAGTGTTTATGAATATGTTTTTAAAAGCTGGTTATCTGACTGTCAGGTAATAGCAATTAAAAAGAAAGCTGATTCTTATTATTCCTGAATGGAAAAAGTCCATTATGAATTTTTGTTATGAATTTCATTTATCAATCCACCTCCTCACTGCTCTTTCCCGGTGCAGCAGCCAGAGTTGGATCAAACAGCCAGATGGCTTCTGGAGGAAGACTAACTGCAACAAAGGGTCTCTGGGAGGCTGCTCAGGCACAGCAGCTGAAAAATCAAAGATGAAATAAAAACTGGACCTGATCATGGTGCTGGATGAGACAAAAAGTCTAGATGATAAACCAGTGTATGAATTAGTAACACTGATTATGATGATCATGTTTAGGTGGAAACTAGCGAGCTAACTTCCTGCTAACCTCTAACTCAGTTAAATTGAATAAACTCTGTTTTCATGGATGCCTGGATGTTAAACTTAGTTGTTAAACCTGGTAAAGCAGCAACACTGATCATTTTATTAAAGATGAAAGAAGTTAGACTGTTTTTAGCTCTCAGTGATCCCTCAGTGTTCGTTTGACTTTGGGACCTGAAATATGGCAGCTTTTCACTTACACATTTTTGAACCACTCATTCATAGAAATAGTTTCCAGTCAAAGATCTGGACAGATCCACCAAGTTCACAGTAGTTTTACAATTTTCTGCAGCGCAGAAAAAAACCCCTGAAAACATCACACTTCTGAAGTAACACATTGTGATTCATGTACAAACAACCAGTGTTGGTCAAGTTACTTGAAAAAAGTAATCAGTAACTAATTACTGATTACTTCCCAAAAAAAGTAATCCCGTTACTTTACTGATTACTTATTTTCAAAAGTATTTAATTACTTAGTTACTTAGTTACTTTTTAAAAACACGATTTACTACCTGAATAGGTGAGAAGACGATAGATCTTTCAGCCCAATCCTACTTTTTCTACATAATCCATCATACAAAATGTAATCAAATGGAAAAGTCTCTTTTTAAAACTTGTTTTATTAGTTTTAACCTTTTAACTATATGCATCAAGCAAAAATTTAATTATATGCAACATTCTCTGACTGGAAGAAAATTGTTTAACATTTAAACCTATTTTCTGCACATTCCAGCTCATAAAATAAAATATTTTTTGTGTTTACACTCACGCTTTCAAATAGATGCAAGTAAAACACAGCAGAAAATAAATAAAGTCAAAGACTAGCGGTCCTTTTGCTCTATTTTCACCTGTAAAGCAGGAGTAGGATAGGCGGAGGTTTACCCTGGTGCAGGTTTGCCGCAGCGGTCAGTTGAAGAATCCGCGAGTTTCTCTGTGAATTTCCCATTACGTGGTAGCGCACTCGGTGCTTGCTTGGAAGTTTAGGGGTTTTTTTTCGCTGTAAAAAGAAGTTTTCTTCCCACGCACAACGGACACTAATGTTTTTGTCACTTTTTATGGAATCAAACTCAAAGTAAGGTCAGTACTTCCACGCTTTAAACGCTGCACGCTCATAATCTCTCCCGCACTCGATATATTATCCATTGTTGATCTGCACACAGCTGTTGTCACAAACGTCGCACTCGCTTATGTCAATGTCATGAGACATTCTCGCAGAAAAAAAAATCACGGTTTTAGTAACGCAGCGTTCCTACGGGAGAGTAATGGTAATCTAATTACCATTTTTGCAATAGTAATCCCTTACTTTACTCGTTACTTGAAAAAAGTAATCGGATTACCGCACATGACAAAGCTGATTCTTATTATTCCTAAATGGAAAAAGTCCATTATGAATTTTTGTTATGAATTTCATTTATCAATCCACCTCCTCACTGCTCTTTCCCGGTGCAGCAGCCAGAGCTGGATCAAGCAGCCAGATGGCTTCTGGTGTCATGAACTGGCTGTGTGGAGGCAGAAGAGGACCCAAACGCAAAACTCACGGAGACGAAAAGCTGAACTCAAAATCACTGCTTTATTGCAGGCTTCACAAAGAAACAGAACTAAACTGGGAATGCTAACAGAAGACCGAGGGAACACAGAAAGACACACAGGTTCGGGGAGGAGACATGGACAACGCGACACTGAACTGAGGGAGACATGCACATAAATACACAGAGGGTTAACGAGGGAAGTGGGAGCACACGGGGAACACAGCTGACACAGATAATCGTAACGAGACGCGGCAGGAGTGAACACAACATGACGCATACTGACGAGAGACTGTCAAAGTAAAACAGGAAGTACACAGAGGTTCAGACAGGAGGAGAGAGAGCACGGGGAGAACACAGACATAACGGGCTGGGGAAAACATGGAATAAAACACAAGGAGAGACGAGGGCTCAAATACACAGAGGGGCACACAGGGGGTAAGAGTCACAAGGGGAAAACACATAAGGAACAACGTAACAGGGCAACCCAGGAAGCATGGCCTAAATAAGGAACAAAATACAAAAATACATGAAAACTAAGAATACTGGGCCAACATGGCCCAGGACCATGACATCTGGAGGAAGACTAACTGCAACAAAGGGTCTCTGGGAGGCTGCTCAGGCACAGCAGCTGAAAAATCAAAGATGAAATAAAAACTGGACCTGATCATGGTGCTGGATGAGACAAAAAGTCTAGATGATAAACCAGTGTATGAATTAGTAACACTGATTATGATGATCATGTTTAGGTGGAAACTAGCGAGCTAACTTCCTGCTAACCTCTAACTCAGTTAAATTGAATAAACTCTGTTTTCATGGATGCCTGGATGTTAAACTTAGTTGTTAAACCTGGTAAAGCAGCAACACTGATCATTTTATTAAAGATGAAAGAAGTTAGACCGTTTTTAGCTCTCAGTGATCCCTCAGTGTTCGTTTGACTTTGGGACCTGAAATATGGCAGCTTTTCACTTACACATTTTTGAACCACTCATTCATAGAAATAGTTTCCAGTCAAAGATCTGGACAGATCCACCAAGTTCACAGTAGTTTTACAATTTTCTGCAGCGCAGAAAAAAAAACCCTGAAAACATCACACCTCTGAAGTAACACATTGTGATTCATGTACAAACAACCAGTGTTGGTCAAGTTACTTGAAAAAAGTAATCAGTAACTAATTACTGATTACTTCCCAAAAAAAGTAATCCCGTTACTTTACTGATTACTTATTTTCAAAAGTATTTAATTACTTAGTTACTTAGTTACTTTTTAAAAACACGATTTACTACCTGAATAGGTGATAAGACGATAGATCTTTCAGCCCAATCCTACTTTTTCTACATAATCCATCATACAAAATGTAATCAAATGGAAAAGTCTCATTTTAAAACTTGTTTTATTAGTTTTAACCTTTTAACTATATGCATCAAGCAAAAATTTAATTATATGCAACATTCTCTGACTGGAAGAAAATTGTTTAACATTTAAACCTATTTTCTGCACATTCCAGCACATAAAATAAAATATTTTTTGTGTTTACACTCACGCTTTCAAATAGATGCAAGTAAAACACAGCAGAAAATAAATAAAGTCAAAGACTAGCGGTCCTTTTGCTCTATTTTCACCTGTAAAGCAGGAGTAGGATAGGCGGAGGTTTACCCTGGTGCAGGTTTGCCGCAGCGGTCAGTTGAAGAATCCGCGAGTTTCTCTGTGAATTTCCCATTACGTGGTAGCGCACTCGGTGCTTGCTTGGAAGTTTAGGGGTTTTTTTTCGCTGTAAAAAGAAGTTTTCTTCCCACGCACAACGGACACTAATGTTTTTGTAACTTTTTATGGAATCAAACTCAAAGTAAGGTCAGTACTTCCACGCTTTAAACGCTGCACGCTCATACTCTCTCCCGCACTCGATATATTATCCATTGTTGATCTGCACACAGCTGTTGTCACAAACGTCGCACTCGCTTATGTCACTGTCATGAGACATTCTCGCAAAAAAAAATCACGGTTTTAGTAACGCAGCGTTCCTACGGGAAAGTAATGGTAATCTAATTACCATTTTTGCAATAGTAATCCCTTACTTTACTCGTTACTTGAAAAAAGTAATCGGATTACCGCATATGACAAAGCTGATTCTTATTATTCCTAAATGGAAAAAGTCCATTATGAATTTTTGTTATGAATTTCATTTATCAATCCACCTCCTCACTGCTCTTTCCCGGTGCAGCAGCCAGAGCTGGATCAAGCAGCCAGATGGCTTCTGGTGTCATGAACTGGCTGCGTGGAGGCAGAAGAGGACCCAAACGCAAAACTCACGGAGACGAAAAGCTGAACTCAAAATCATTGCTTTATTGCAGGCTTCACAAAGAAACAGAACTAAACTGGGAATGCTAACAGAAGACCGAGGGAACACAGAAAGACACACAGGTTCGGGGAGGAGACATGGACGACGCGACACTGAACTGAGGGAGACATGCACATAAATACACAGAGGGTTAACGAGAGAAGTGGGAGCACGCGGGGAACACAGCTGACACAGATAATCGTAACGAGACGCGGCAGGAGTGAACACAACATGACGCATACTGACGAGAGACTGTCAAAGTAAAACAGGAAGTACACAGAGGTTCAGACAGGAGGAGAGAGAGCACGGGGAGAACACAGACATAACGGGCTGGGGAAAACATGGAATAAAACACAAGGAGAGACGAGGGCTCAAATACACAGAGGGGCACACAGGGGGTAAGAGTCACAAGGGGAAAACACATAAGGAACAACGTAACAGGGCAACCCAGGAAGCATGGCCTAAATAAGGAACAAAATACAAAAATACATGAAAACTAAGAATACTGGGCCAACATGGCCCAGGACCATGACATCTGGAGGAAGACTAACTGCAACAAAGGGTCTCTGGGAGGCTGCTCAGGCACAGCAGCTGAAAAATCAAAGATGAAATAAAAACTGGACCTGATCATGGTGCTGGATGAGACAAAAAGTCTAGATGATAAACCAGTGTATGAATTAGTAACACTGATTATGATGATCATGTTTAGGTGGAAACTAGCGAGCTAACTTCCTGCTAACCTCTAACTCAGTTAAATTGAATAAACTCTGTTTTCATGGATGCCTGGATGTTAAACTTAATTGTTAAACCTGGTAAAGCAGCAACACTGATCATTTTATTAAAGATGAAAGAAGTTAGACCGTTTTTAGCTCTCAGTGATCCCTCAGTGTTCGTTTGACTTTGGGACCTGAAATATGGCAGCTTTTCACTTACACATTTTTGAACCACTCAGTCATAGAAATAGTTTCCAGTCAAAGATCTGGACAGATCCACCAAGTTCACAGTAGTTTTACAATTTTCTGCAGCGCAGAAAAAAAACCCCTGAAAACATCACACCTCTGAAGTAATTCAATTCAATTCAATTCAATTCAATTTTATTTATATAGCGCCAAATCACAACAAAAGTCGCCTCAAGGCGCTTCATAGATACAGAGAGAAACCCAACAATCATATGACCCCCTATGAGCAAGCACTTTGGCGACAGTGGGAAGGAAAAACTCCCTTTTAACAGGAAGAAACCTCCGGCAGAACCAGGCTCAGGGAGGGGCGGCCATCTGCTGCGACCGGTTGGGGTGAGAGAAGGAAGACAGGATAAAAGACATGCTGTGGAAGAGAGACAGAGGTTAATAACAGATATGATTCAATGCAGAGAGGTCTATTAATACATAGTGAGTGAGAAAGGTGACTGGAAAGGAAAAACTCAATGCATCATGGGAATCCCCCGGCAGCCTACGTCTATTGCAGCATAACTAAGGGAGGATTCAGGGTCACCTGGTCCAGCCCTAACTATATGCTTTAGCAAAAAGGAAAGTTTTAAGCCTAATCTTAAAAGTAGAGATAGTTTCTGTCTCCCGAATCCAAACTGGAAGCTGGTTCCACAGAAGAGGGGCCTGAAAACTGAAGGCTCTGCCTCCCATTCTACTTTTAAATACTCTAGGAACAACAAGTAGGCCTGCAGAGCGAGAGCGAAGTGCTCTAATAGGGTGATATGGTACTACAAGGTCATTAAGATAAGATGGGGCCTGATTATTTAAGACCTTGTATGTGAGGAGCAGGATTTTGAATTCAATTCTGGACTTAACAGGAAGCCAATGAAGGGAAGCCAAAACAGGAGAAATATGCTCTCTCCTTCTAGTCCCTGTCAGTACTCTTGCTGCAGCATTTTGGATTAGCTGAAGGCTTTTCAGTGAGTTTTTTGGACATCCTAATAATAATGAATTACAGTAGTCCAGCCTGGAAGTAATAAATGCATGAACTAGTTTTTCAGCGTCACTCTGAGACAGGATATTTCTAACTTTAGAGATGTTGCGCAAATGGAAGAAAGCAGTCTTACATATTTGTTTAATATGTGCGTTGAAGGACATGTCCTGGTCAAAAATGACTCCAAGGTTCCTCACAGTGTTACTGGAGGCCAAGGTAATGCCATCCAGAGTATGAATCTGGTTAGATACCATATTTCTAAGATTTTCAGGGCCGAGTACAATAACCTCAGTTTGATCTGAATTAAGAAGCAGAAAGTTAGCGGCCATCCAGGTCTTTATGTCTTTAAGACATTCCTGCAGTTTAACTAATTGGTGTGTGTTATCTGGCTTCATGGACAGATAGAGCTGGGTGTCATCTGCATAGCAGTGAAAATGTATGCTATG
This sequence comes from Perissodus microlepis, assembly GCF_051167445.1. NCBI lineage: Eukaryota > Metazoa > Chordata > Actinopteri > Cichliformes > Cichlidae > Perissodus > Perissodus microlepis. Next base: position 37,458,670 of record NC_140475.1, read on the forward strand.
TCTTCTAATGATGCTGCCTAAGGGAAGCATGTATAATGTAAACAGAATTGGTCCTAGCACTGAACCCTGTGGAAATCCATAATTAACCTCAGTGTGTGAAGAGGACTCTCCATTTACATGCACAAATTGGAGTCTATTAGATAGATATGATACAAACCACTGCAGTGCAGTACCTGTAATACCTACAGCATGTTCTAATCGCTCTAATAGGATATTATGGTCAACAGTATCGAACGCTGCACTGAGGTCTAGCAGGACAAGCACAGAGATGAGTCCACTGTCAGAGGCCATAAGAAGATCATTTGTAACCTTCACTAAAGCTGTTTCTGTGCTGTGATGAGCTCTGAAACCTGACTGAAACTCTTCAAATAAACCATTCCTCTGCAGATGATCTGTTAGCTGTTTGACAACTACTCTTTCAAGGATTTTTGATATGAAAGGAAGGTTGGAGATTGGCCTATAATTAGCTAAGACTGCTGGGTCTAGAGATGGCTTTTTGAGTAAAGGTTTAACTACAGCCAGCTTGAAGGCCTGTGGTACATAGCCGATTATTAGAGATAGGTTGATCATATTTAAGATCGAAGAATTAATTAATGGCAGGACTTCTTTGAGCAGTTTTGTAGGAATGGGGTCTAAAAGACACGTTGATGGTTTGGAGGAAGTAATTATTGAAGTTAACTCAGAAAGATCAATTGGAGAAAAAGAGTCTAACTTAACATCAATGGTACTAAGAGTAGCTGTAGATAATATTACATCTGTGGGATGATTACTGGTAATTTTTTCTCTAATGATAAAAATTTTATTTGTGAAGAAGTTCATGAAGTCATTACTAGTTAACGTTAAAGGGATGGTTGGCTCAACAGAGCTCTGACTGTTTGTCAGCCTGGCTACAGTGCTGAAGAGAAACCTGGGGTTGTTCTTATTTTCTTCAATCAGTGATGAATAGTAAGATGTTCTGGCTTTGCGGAGGGCTTTCTTATAAAGCAGCAAACTATTTCTCCAGGCTAAATGATGATCCTCTAAATTTGTGACACGCCATTTCCTCTCCAGATTACGAGTCATCTGCTTTAGGGTACGTGTTTGAGAATTATACCACGGAGTCAGGTACTTCTGATTAGAGACCTTAGTTTTCACTGGAGCTACAGTATCCAGAGTCGTACGTAGTGAGGAGGTGAAATTATTAACAAGATAATCGACCTCTGTTGGGGTAGCGTTCAGATAGCTGCTCTGCTCTGTGTTGGTACAGGGCATTGAAGATGATAACAGTGGGTGGATTATATTCTTAAACTTAGTTACAGCGCTTTCAGAAAGACATCTACTTTGATAAAATCTACTCTCCACCGCTGTGTAATCAATTATTGTAAATGTAAATGTTATCAGGAAATGATCAGACAGGAGAGGGTTTTCAGGAAACACTGTTAAATGTTCCGTTTCTATGCCATATGTTAAAACAAGATCTAGAGTGTGATTAAAGTGGTGGGTGGGTTCTTTTACATTTTGAGAGAAGCCAATTGAGTCTAATAACAGACTAAATGCCATGTTGAGGCTGTCATTTTTAGCATCTACATGGATGTTAAAATCACCCACAATAATTATTTTATTTGAGCTCAGAACTAAATTAGATATAAAGTCTGAGAAATCAGACAGAAACTCTGTGTAAGGCCCAGGTGGACGATAGATGATAACAAGTAAGACTGGTTTCTGAGTTTCACAGCTGGGGTGGACAATGTTAAGCATCAGGCTTTCAAATGAATTAAAAGTCTGTCTTGGTCTTTCATTAATTAATAGGCTGGTGTGAAAAATTGCTGCCACACTGCCCCCTCGGCCTGTGCTTCGAGGTTTCTGGTAGTTAGAATGACTCGGGGGTGTTGATTCATTTAAACTAACATAATCATCCTGCTGCAACCAGGTTTCTGTAAGGCAGAGTAAATCAATTTGTTGATCAATTATTAAGTCATGTACTAACAGAGACTTGGAGGAGAGAGACCTAATATTTAATAATCCACATTTCACTGTTTTACTCTTTGGTTCAGATGTGGATACTGTACTGTTCTTTCTTTGTAATTGTTTATGTTTAAGTTGTTTGTTGCTGGTTTTTAGTTTGTTTTTTGTCTTTTTGGAAGCTGACACAGTCTCTATGGAGATGGGTTTTTGGGGGGGTAGCAGGAGGAGAGAAGCTGCAGAGAGGCGTGTAAGACTGCAACTCTGCTTCCTGGTCCCAACTCTGGATAGTCATATTTTGGGGGGTTTAATAAATTTGTCCATATTTCTAGAAATGAGAGCTGCTCCATCCAAAGTGGGATGGATGCCGTCTCTCCTAACAAGACCAGGTTTCCTCCAGAAGGTTTGCCAATTATCTATGAAGCCCACATCGTTTCTGGGACACCACTCAGACAGCCAGCAATTTAAGGAGAACATGCGGCTAAACATGTCACTCCTGGTCTGATTGGGGAGGGGACCAGAGAAAACTACAGAGTCCGACATTGTTTTAGCAAAGTTGCACATCGATTCAATATTGATTTTAGTGACCTCCGATTGGCGTAACCGGGTGTCATTACTGCCGACGTGAATTATGATTTTACTGAATTTACGTTTACCCTTAGCCAGCAGTTTTAAATTTCCTTCAATGTCGCCTGCTCTGGCCCCTGGAAGACAATTGACTATGGTTGCCGGTGTCTCCAGCTTCACATGTCTGAGAACAGAATCACCAATTACCAGAGTTTGACCCCCGGCGGGTGTGTCACCGAGTGGGGAAAAACGGTTAGACACATGAACGGGTTGGTGGTGTACCTGGGGCTTCTGTTTAGGACTATGCTTCCTCCTCACCGTGACCCAGCCGCCCTCTTTCCCCAGCTGCTTGGGGTCTGCCGGGGAACAGCTAGCGGGGCCTACGCTATCTTCGGCTGCACCAGCTACAGGGGCCTGGCTAGCTACGGGTGAATGAAGGGTGCGAAGCCGAGTCTCCAATTCAGTAATCCTGGCCTCCAGAGCTGCAAATATGCTACATTTGTTACAGATATCATTACTGCTAAAGGAGGCCGAGGAGTAACTAAACATCTGACACAATGAGCAAGAAAGTGCAGGAGGGACAGGTGAAGTAGCCATGGTGCTAACGAGTTGGCTACGAGCTAAGCTAAGCTAGCGAAACAGTACAGAGACAGTGAGTGAATACTTTGGCTATAAATTAGGTAGTGAGTACACAGAAAGTGTGCTTCGGATGAAGCACGTGAAGATTATACTATGAAAGAAGAATGTATTTAAAAGTTGTTAATTAAATTGCTAAGCAAATAAGCTACTCAGAAACACCACTGTGTTTGAGCAGGAACAGGAAGTGATACTCTACCGCAGAGCGAGCGAACACCAAGTAACCGAGTAACACATTGTGATTCATGTACAAACAACACACAATTATTGTAGATTCTTCAAAGCCTCCTTATATTCAACACTTGGGTAGGTGGTGTTATACATGCCCTCACAGCACCGGCACATCAATCATCCTATTTTCACCTTGTCACCTTCATTAAGTTGCTCTCTTTCTACAGAAGGCCCACCGCATGCATGGGGGGGATACCGTGGGCCAGGGCTGTGGCATCTAATGTCTGGTTGTCAGTGTCCTTTGGAAAAGCAAGTGATTGTCCTAAAATCAGATGTCCCAGCAGATTGATCTAGTTTGCCATGCTGGCAAAAGACCAATACACCAAGACAAACAGCCATTTATGCTTTTTACACAGACAGCCCATTTAATCAGGGAACTTGACACAATGTATTTTTTTTCTATCCTCTGTTAAATAATTCTTGTAGAATAACGGGCTGGGGAAAACATGGAATAAAACACAAGGAGAGACAAGGGCTCAAATACACAGAGGGGCACACAGGGGGTAAGAGTCACAAGGGGAAAACACATAATTCTTGTAGAATTATTTAACTAGAAGAATTGTTGTACCACACATTAAAGTTTCAAATCAGTGAAAAAGCAATCGTGCCAAAGAAATGTCATGTTTGTTTAAGATGACTGCAATTATGGTATTAACAGAAAACACACATCTCTGTCTCTTTTCTTTTCAGAATCAGAATCAGAATCAGAAAGGGTTTTATTGCCAAATGTTGAGCAGGTTTACAACATTAGGAAATTGCTGCGGTGCTTCAGTGCAAACATACTGTCATAAATTACGCTTAAATAGACATGAAAATAAAAATAAGAATAAGAATTAAAAGTGCTAAGTAGATAGATATATACATGATATATACATGAGTGCAGGTGGTGATCAGTGCCAAACATGGAATGATGCAGTGAACACAGCGTAGGGTCATGTGTTAGTGGTGGGAACAGTCATATGGTTATTGTTCATGTGTCCAACAGCAGAGGGGAAGAAACTGTTCTTATGGCGAGAGGTTCTGGTGCGAATGGACCGGAGCCTCCTGCCTGAGGGGAGCAGGTCAAACAGACTGTGTCCAGGGTGAGAAGGGTCAGCTGAGATCCGAGCTGCACGCCCCAGTGTCCTGGAGGTGTACAGGTCCTGCAGAGATGGGAGTCTGCAGCCAATCACCTTCTCAGCAGAGCGCACAACACGCTGCAGTCTCTGTTTGTCCCTGATAGTGGCTCCAGCGTACCACACGGTGATGGAGGAGGTGAGGATGGACTCGATGATTGCAGTGTAGAATTGCATCATCGTCCGTGTTGGCAGGTTGAATTTCTTCAGCTGCCTCAGGAAGTACATCCTCTGCTGGGCTTTCTTAATGACGGAGGTGATGGTGGGCTCCCACTTCAGGTCCTGGGTGATGGTGGTACCCGGGAAGCGGAATGAGTCCACAGAGGTGATGGGGGTGTCAGTCAGGATGATGGGGGGGAGTGGAGCTGTGTGCTTCCTGAAGTCCACAATAATCTCCACTGTCTTCTGGGCATTCAGCACCAGGTTGTTGTGGCTGCACCAGGACACCAGACGTTCAACCTCCCTCCTGTAGGCAGACTCATCCCCGTCCGAGATGAGTCCAATAACGGTGGTGTCATCTGCAAACTTGATTAGCTTGACAGACTGGTGGGTGGAGGTGCAGCAGTTGGTATACAGGGAGAAGAGCAGAGGAGAAAGAACACAGCCCTGAGGGGAGCCGGTGCTGATGGTCCGGGAGTCCGAGACATTCTTTCCCAGCCTCACATGCTGCTTCCTGTCCGTCAGGAAGTCAGTGATCCACCGGCAGATGGGATCAGGCACATTCATCTGGGAAAGCTTGCCTTGGAGATGGTCTGGAAGGATGGTGTTGAATGCAGAGCTGAAGTCCACAAACAGGATCCTGGCGTAGGTTCCTGGGGAGTCCAGATGCTGCAGGATGAAGTGTAGAGCCATGTTGATGGCGTCATCTACAGACCTGTTGGCTCTGTATGCAAACTGCAGGGGGTCCAGGAGGGGGGCCGTGAGGGTCTTGAGATAGGAGAGAACCAGGCGCTCAAATGACTTCATGACCACAGATGTCAGAGCCACAGGTCTGTAGTCATTTAGCCCAGTGATCCTAGGTTTCTTGGGGACAGGGATTATGGTAGAGGACTTGAAGCAGGCAGGCACATGACATGCCTGCAGTGAGGAGTTGAAAATGCCAGAAAACACTGGGGCCAGCTCGTTTGCACAGTGTCTGAGGGTGGCAGGAGACACACCGTCTGGGCCGGGAGCTTTTCGAGCATTCACTCTTAAACTGCTTCCTCACACCTGCTTCATGAATATGAAGAGTTGTGGTGGGAGGAGGTGGTGTGAAATCCTCTTTTGTGTGGGGTGAGGAGGGGGGTGTTCTAGGTGAAGTGTTTGAAGGTGGTGATGGCTCTATGGAGGGGGGAGAGGTGGGGGAATGAGTGTCCAAAGTGTCTCTATTGTTGGGGCCGTTGGAGGTGTGAAGGCTGCCTGATGGCTCGTCAAAACGGCAGTAAAAGTCGTTAAGGGTGTTGGCCAAGAGCAAGTCATCAGTGGAGTGGGGGGTTTTAGGCTTGTAGTTGGTGATATTCCTAAAACCTTTCCACACAGAGGCCGAGTCATTCTCTGAGATCTGCTGCTGCATCTTCTCAGAGTGCTGGTGTTTAGCAATGTCCACTTCGTTAGTGAACCTGTACTTGGCCTCTCTGTAGCAGTCCCTGTCTCCGCTTCTGAACGCCTTTCTCTTTTCCAGCCACAGCTTTTTGAGTTTAGGAGTAAACCAGGGTTTGTCATTGTTATAACTCACCCTGGTGCGTGATGGCACAATGCTGTCCTCACAGAAGTGGATATAGGAGGTGACAGTGTCCGTAAACTCGTCCAAGCTGTTAGAAGCAGCCTTCATTGTGTCCCAGTCTGTAGACTCCAAACACGTGCGAAGCTCCTCCACAGCCTCGTTGCTCCACAGTTTTTTGGTCCTCACGACAGGTTTGGAGAGCTTCAGCCTCTGTCTGTACGCGGGGATAAGGTGGATCATGACGTGGTCAGAAAGTCCGAGTGAAGCGCGGGGCACCGCACGATAGGCCCCGCTGATCGTGCTGTAACAGTGGTCTAATGTCCTCTCCTCTCTGGTCGGGCATTTAATATACTGCTTGTATTTGGGAAGCTCATGGCTCAGATTGGCTTTGTTAAAGTCCCCAAGAGCAATGATGAGAGAGTCCGGGAATGTCCGCTCCATGTGCAGTATCTGCTCCGCGAGTGCGCACTGAGCTGCCTGCGCATCCGCATCTGGCGGGATGTAAACAGCGGCCAGGATGAATGAAGCAAACTCCCGCGGAGAATAAAACGGTTTGCAGTGAATAAAAAGGTATTCCAGAGAGGAAGAGCAGTGCTGAGCAATCACTGTTACATCTGTGCACCAGCCACTATTAATGTAGAAGCAGACACCTCCACCTTTGGTCTTACCAGAGAGAGAGGCCTGCCGGTCCGCGCACAGCAGATGAAAGCCCTCCAGCTTGAGCGCGCTGTCCGGGATGTCCTCACAGAGCCACGACTCCGTAAAACATAAGACACAGGAGGAGGCAAAGTCTCTGTTCATGCTTCTCATCAGGGCCAGCTCGTCTATCTTATTCCTGAGTGAGCGTACATTGGAAAGGAAGATCCCAGGAAGAGCAGTTCGCAGTCCGCGTCTCCTCAGACGCACGAGTGCGCCGGTGTTCCAGATCTACTGGCGTTTAGATCAACTGGCGTTGGTCGAACAGATGTGTGGCAGTCTTGCGTTTCAGGAGCTGCTACCGACAAGCCAGCAAAAAAAACGCCAAATGTGTCATCTGTGACACTTGTGAGGTTATCTCAAACACACTCTGTCAGTCTCGATGCTGTTGAACAACAAAATGTTTAAAAATGTGGCGAGTTTACCTGGTGATATCCTCATGCGCGATGCGATCGCGAAAACAGCAAACAATTAACACCACGCCGATGTTGTTCACAGGACAGCAAGAGTAAACGATCGGGAGACTCTTGTCGTCGTTATCGTTCCCCTCGCACGTTTTATTTCTCCGGTTTCAGCGTTTTTGCTGCACAACTAAAGCGAGCAGTTTACTTTGTGCACTAACATGGACTTGAGTCAACCAGCGCCACCTCTGGCCAAGTGCCACAGCCTACAGCCAGATCAACTTGTGACACACATCTGCAGCACGTTTGAATTCGTTTCATGCACAACACATTTGTACCTTTCAATTGTGTCTGTCTGTGCGTCATGCAAATAAACCTTTGAAAAGAATGAAATGATATCATATATTTCTTATTGGCCTACATTTGTACAACATTCCAAATTATATATACAAAGTCATAGAAATCACCACTCCAATTGGTCATCATGATTTTAATATTCTCTTTTCCCATAACAATGAAATACGCCTTGGACAAATATAACACATCAATATTTCATTAGTGTTGTCACATCACATCCTGTAAGCAGAGTCTATCTGTGTCTTTTCTCTGGAAATGAATATTTCCAGCCAATATAGGCAATCCATCAACATGGCTGGAGAGTTGGTAGTTATATACAAGTCTGTATAAGTGTGGTTAATCTAATGAACATTTGTAAGGAGATGGCAGTTACTGTGAATTCACAGCAGTTACACAGTGATTAGTAATGAACAGAGCCAGTGAGAGTGAGTGGATTTAAGAAAGTCAGTGACTCAGGTGTGTCGATTGGTTTGTCATCTGTTTTTGAGACTGGAGGGGACGTAGAAATCTTTTGTTTTAAATCTTAGTTAGGAAGATTCCTGTTTTAAAACAAGCATTTTGTGTGAGAAATGCAAGAAGTACACCTGCAGAAAGCACACAGTTACATTCTGTCCATCACGTGGACAAAATCGAAAATGTTGAGCATTGAAAAACTGAGAACGTTGGGCAAGTTCAAAAGAAATGTGTGTGTGTGTGTGTATAAGAACGAAAAACCTTTACCAAATGGTTCCTAAAATAGTTATGGAAAGTCTAACTGTTGTATGTCTGTGTTCTACATGTTTATCTGATGGAAAATAAAGTTGCTATTGTTTTATTGCAGTTTCTTGACAATTCTGAGTGGATTTACACAGTACGGGTCAAAATGACCCGCAACAAAATCAATGTCACCTTTTTGTTTGTCAACATAATACAAGGGTTAATTTCCAAAACTTCCATATGATCTTCAATTTGTAGCAGATACACTATCACATAGCAGCTGGAGCAGTCTCCAATGGAGGTCAGTCCACTGCTGCCACCTGTGGCCAAATACCATAGCCTACTACTAGATTAACTTGTGACACATCTGCACCTGCTGCTATGATCACATTGAGTAGAGGCTGAGTGGCTACACTTACCCCTGGTACATCCAGATCTACCCACAAACATGTTGAAAGATGCAATCCCAGCAATGTGGATTGTCAACACTAAAAACAATCAGTAAGCAAAGACAACAGGGATCAATTTTTTCTGTTTATTTAGCAACCACAACATTTGTAGTCGCCTTCTGCAGAGGGGAAGTCCACACACACTGTGTGGTACCACTTCCCACAGAAGGTGCATTCAATCTGCAAGAAAAATTAGATTGTCAGAGTCATTCATCTGAAGTCAGGCTCTTGAGTAAAGCAACTAAACATGTTACAGTGTGCAGATACTGCATATTTCTGTGCAACAGTCTTATCTGTGTATCACTTGATGTTTCCATGCGTCCTTTAGGTGCTCTAGTGTCTTTAGAGTGCAAAGGCATGCAGGTCACCTGAACTATAATTCCACTGTCGGTGCATCAAAGTGACATGTCACCCAGTGATGTTGAAGTAACCCAGTCAAGGTGCTTCCATCTGAGGTATTGATTTCGTTCTCTTACCCATGCTAACGACATGTGATGTTACAACACTGGTGAAATATTAGTGTGTCTATATTTGTTCACGAGGAGTCACGATTACGGTGACTATCAAAATCGTCGATGACTAATTTAATAGTCGACGCGTCATTTGAAGCTTTGTAAGATCACAAAAGACGCAGGAATAAGTAGTAGGATTTAAGAGTGTAATAACGGACTTTTAGAGTTTTATTTTATTTATTCTGCAATGCTTCATTACTCACTAATGTTACAAATGTTGAAAGGTAAAAGTGTTCAATAAAATCCTAAATATTGCAAATTGCTGTAAGAAGTCAGTTCTTCTTTCGCTGCTTTAGGACACATCCCATTATATTGACTACTGTACACACACTACTTAATATTTAAGGTAGAAAAAATACTGGTTTCTGTGCATGCATCTGCAGTGAAGGTGTGTGTTGTTTTGCCATGCAGCTTTTACTTACTTAGGCGCAATCAAGCACTCTTCTTCATTTTGCCTACCATGAAGTCAAGCCAAAGAAACAAGAAAAGAAAAACGATTTTTCTGGTATCTGAAGTATAACAGTTCCCTGAACTACCTCTGATAGTGTCCTCATCATGATAATATTCCCTTTATTTATGATTAGTTATCTTTATCTTCAGAGGTGTGGGTGACAGTTTTAGTGTTTGCTTTAAAAAATAAAAAACAACAAAAACTCAAAACAAAAACTTGAAATATATATATTCTATATACATATATAGAGATGCTCACTCCTGATTGGACACTGAGCTGCACCACCTTCTCCTTCACTCCTCCACCTTGCTGTCCTCTGTGCTCTCTCTCCTCCATCTCCAGGGAACAAATCAGAGTCTGAGCACCAAACCTGTGGACTGTTAGTCTGCAGATAAGAAGGAAAACACACAGAATTCTCATGTTTGCCATTTTTCATACCGTATTATTATCGTATATTAGTTTACCAGTCCAACAGATTTATTTTCCCAAATGGATCATTACAGCTTTTGCCACACTGGTCCACTTGATTGTCAAAGTGTATTAGCTCTTTATTATTTCTTTCTTTTCTTTGAAATGATTACAATCAGAACGGACAGGACTGGGGGATGGGAAAGAGAAAGATGAAGAAAAGAGAAGTTGGGAAGATGCTCAACAGAAGGAGATGGAAAGCAAAAAAAATAGGAGAAGAGAGAGAAGACACTAAAAATCTGTTTGATCACCTGCTGGAAAAATAAAAACAAGCAAAAAGAGAAAAACACAGTAGCGAAACCACAGCAAAAACCAACATAAGCACAAGTTATAGTAAATAATAAATATCTCCACATCCCGGAAGGGGCCTGATCGAGCCACAGGGGCCATAAACTGACAGTTTATTTATAACTAGAAATAATAAAGCAGTTGACGTGTTTCAGGCTGTGACTTTTAGTATCTGTTGGTACTTCATCACTTTGAATAAGTGTAAGTCAACACCAGGCCGCACTTTCAGTCTTTCCATTAAACAAATGAACAAGAATCCATTATTTTCACCATTAAACAATAAAATATGCTTCTTGACTCCTTGATGCAGGTGCCCACCTACGACCTGGTTTATTAATACTAAGCTAAAGAGGAAAGCAACTCACTGTAGTTCTCACAGCTCAGGACAAGCAGACACCTGATGTTGAGTGACTGAATGGAACTAAAACAAGAATTCATAATTATGTTTGTCTGCCATGAACACGTGATGATAAAACTCTGCATATGCAGTCAGGAGACTGATGACCTGTGAAATGAGCTGTTAGAAATGTGCAGATATGTGTAAACATTGATCAGCATTTAACATCCAGGATGGAGCAAAACTTCTGACCTGCATGTATGAGAACCTTTAATCACATCATCTTTGTAGTGAAATAGCTGATGACTCATTAAACGTTTCCATGTAATTTATCCACAGTGAAAAATATTCACTTTGCTGGATCTGAAAATCACGTGTTCATTTCATTAGACACTAGCAATACTATTAAACTGGACCTTATCATTATCATATAGCACTAAATGTGAAACTGTGTCATATAACAATCTATATATGTAATATGTGTTTGCCTGAATCTTCCAGCACAAACAGAAAGACGAGCTGTTGTCTGAGTATCAACGCAAGTACACACCAGAAATCGTTTAGTAAAGACAAATTTAATAAATGAAAGCTGGTGAGAGGGTCTTTGATGTTTCTCTTTGGATCATCCTTCCATCCATTTCTTCAGCTTATCCAATTCAAGATTGGAGCCATCCCAGCTGTTATGGGGCCAGAGGCGGGGGTACAACCTGGACAGGTCAGTCTAACACAGAGAAACAGACAACCATTCACACTCACATTCAACCTAACTGCATCTCTCTGGACTGTGGGATGAAGCTGGAGTACCTGGAGGGAACCACAAAGGCCCGAGGACTGTCTTGCTCTCAGGTGACGGCCGTTCACGCTGCTCTGAACACTCTCAGTTGTCTTTGGATCATCCTGTTGTTTGTCTCCCAGTGTCGTTACTGCTCCTCTCCTTTCAAAGACAAACACCAAATAACACCAAATGAGAGTGAATCACTTCAGAACAACGTGAACACTCCTGGTTATTGTGAGCAAACGTCATAACAAGATGAATATATTTACCATTTTACTGAGGGAAAATCTTCTGTGTGGTGTTTCTTCTCATCTTGGCTCTTTTTCCTGACACCCCGTCAAGTCTGTGACAAGTCTGTGACTTGACAGGCCCACCACCCCGTGCGGGTGGTGGGCCTGCGGGAGGATGGGCCCATGTCTCCTCTTCGGGCTGTGCCCGGCCGGGCCCCATGGACTAAGGCCCGGCCACCAGACGCTCGCCCTCGGGCACCCTCCCTGGGCCTGGCTCCAGGGCGGGGCCCCGGTAACCCTATCCCGGGCAGGGTAAACTGTTCCCTCGATATTCTTTTCATAAGGGTCTTCTGAATCGCTCTTTGTCTGGTCCCTCACCCAGGACCAATTTGCCATGGGAGACCCTACCAGGGGGCAAAAGCCCCCAGACAACATAGCCCCTGGGATCCCTGGGACACACAAACCCCTCCACCACGATAAGGTAGCGATTCAAGGAGGAGAAAATCCTGGATAAAGGATAATAATTAATAACATCATCAAAACAGACAAACCTGAAAGAATTGCTGATCAGAGCTGTGACAGAGTCACAGATTAGTTGGATGTATACTTATCTTTCACAATGAGAGCGTTTGCATAGACGTCTCTTCAGGTCTTTTTATTGTTTTCTTTCTGGAGAGGAAAGTGATGAGACTGATGAGGAAATACCAAATACAAAGACTGACAAAGGGAACTGAAAAAGTCTAACCAAAACCTATACTGGGGGAAAACTGTAGGAAACAGAACTACTGAGGCAAGGAAACACGAGGGGACGGAGACTAACACTCTGACAAGGGACAAAGGGAGACTGACACAATATTTACACACAGGAGGCTGATTATGGGAACTAAGGACACATAGAAACACAGCTGAACCGAATAAGAAATGAACAACAAGTCGAAACAAACTCTAATGACAGTTCAACAAGTTTCTAAACACAACAAATAACTTTCAGGATGTTTCAACAATGTGTAAAATGAGTTCTTATCTTTTTTTGTGAGAGGGCCTTCAATGTTTCTCTTTGGATCATCCTTCCATCCATTTCTTCTGCTTCACCAATTCAAGATTGGAGCCATCCCAGCTGTTATGGGGCCAGAGGCGGGGGTACAACCTGGACAGGTCAGTCTAACACAGAGAAACAGACAACCATTCACACTCACATTCAACCTAACTGCATCTCTCTGGACTGTGGGATGAAGCTGGAGTACCTGGAGGGAACCACAAAGGCCCGAGGACTGTCTTGCTCTCAGGTGACGGCCGTTCACGCTGCTCTGAAGACCCTCAGTTGTCTTTGGATCAAATAACACCAAATGAGAGTGAATCACTTCAGAAACACTCCTGGTTATTGTGAGCAAACGTCATAACAAGATGAATATATTTACCATTTTACTGAGGGAAAATCTTCTGTGTGGTGTTTCTTCGCAGCGTGACTCTTTTTCCTGACTTTTAGAAACAAGAGGCAGAAAAGAAAGAATAAAAGTTAAAACCTCGACGATTTTCAAATATTTTAGGACATTATTTTAGAAACAACCTTAAGCACTATTTACTACTTACCACTTTGTTCAGGCTTGCTGACGTTCGACATGCTTCACTGTATATTATAATCTCAAGCGCTTCCTTGCTTGAGTCGGGCTCCGGATGCTGCTCTCTTCCTCCGCCTTCCTCTTAGCACGCTTTGCCGACATATTTAGAACACGGCAGAGCACCGAAGTGAGAACTCTGCCGTCCACGCTGTAGTCTGTTACTCTCCAGCGGTTCTTCATCTCAGTGTCCTCTGTTCGGTAAACAGTGGAGATGACTCTTGTGATGGGGAGGCCGTCGACAGTCAGGGTGCGGACACAGTTCCTCCGATCTGCCTTCAGCACAGCAAGATCTGCTTTCTCTGGAAGAACTGGAGTCAGGAAGCGTGGATGAGAGCTGGAGCCCGCAGGCGGCAGCATCATGCCAGCTGGTGAGTCTGTAGGAGGAGAAGGAGTGGTGTTCTCTCTCTGGCTCTGCCTCACATTGACAAATGGTGTCGTCACCTGGTCCCGGTAGGACCATCCTTTAAAAGGTATGTCAGGAAAGTCCTTGGACCCAGTCACCAGGTTATGGTAAAGAGTGAGGACCAGGGGGGGCATGGAGTCCAGATGGCTCCTGTTCAGTTCACGGTTCCTCAAGTTAATGACGACCATCTGAGGTGCAGTGACTGGACTCACCAGATCAGCTACGAGAAAGCAAAGCGTGCGTCTACGTTAATCATGTGATCACACAAATTAAAGCCTGAATTTAAATTGTCCAGACATGGCTTTACATCATCATAAGCTCTTCCACACACAAACAGTAAGAAGCTCCCAGCAGAACTCATTGTTTATGAAAGCCTTCACATTTTTCACCTGGTAAAAGTTTTCATGTTGTGTAAGGCTGCATGGACTTTCACTGAGGTTTTAATACGCATTCACATTAAGGAGTAATATCTTCATATTAGTTGAGCATCGATATTTTGAGAATAAAGCAGCTACATTTAGGTGAGAAACCTCCCACCTCCTTATTGCAGGCACACACTGTTTCAATCTCAAACTCATCCAGCGACTCTGTGAACTTTTAAAACTCCATTCTCCAGCTTTACACATTCACAATCTATGAAACTTTCACGTATAACTCAGCGCCAGCAGCCCAAACATGTCAACTCAAACCCTCTACATGCAAAAACGGCCCGCGCGCTGACGTCAGCGTCCTCCAATGCCTTAGCAATTAAAAAAAAACATGGCGCCATCTTTATAGTGTACTGGCACACGTTAAAATTGATGTTACTCAAGTATGAAACATCTCATCCTAAATGTTAACACTCATGAAGTCCTACTTCCAAACAATAAAAGACAAAAATCTAAGTTGTATTTGTTTGCTAGCACTCTGACATATTAGCCTGCTGTACTCACCATAGCGTTGATCTATCACCTCCTCAATGAAAAGGGAGATCAGGTGCATCTCGCGACTGAAGTTTGAAGTCATTTTGCAAATCCTTCTTGAAGATTTTCAAACGTTAGCTGTAGTTTGAAAAATCCGAGTTTTCACAGCACTAGTGGGAAAAAGCTCCTGTTTGCGCTCAAACGTGAAACCCGAATTCCCATTTTGCCTCCTGCTTTTATACCTGCACTCAAACACGTCATCATCACCATGACACCCAGTGTCACCGAAAATCAATTGTATATATTTAAAATAAAGTTCGTCTAATTATCATAGTTTTTAAAAAATATATATATTTCTCATTTTATTTTACTGTTTTATTCATCCTTTTTAAAAAATATATTGCCAAACTTTGTCGTTTTAATTCTTTAAAAAATCATTAATTCACCAGTTTACAAAAATGAAGATCGATATCTGAAATTTAAATTAATAAATAAATAACTACAATTGATAATGGATTTTTAGCATTAAAGAATAGTTTTTCAATGCTTTAAATGTTATCAGAGCCGATGTTGTGCCAAAAAGT
Source organism: Perissodus microlepis (assembly GCF_051167445.1). Lineage (NCBI taxonomy): Eukaryota > Metazoa > Chordata > Actinopteri > Cichliformes > Cichlidae > Perissodus > Perissodus microlepis. The sequence continues at coordinate 37,474,030 of NC_140475.1, forward strand.
GATCGCAGTCCAAAAAGTGATTTACGGTATTGAAACGTTTGTTTGTGTCATGACATTTGTAAACAGTTGATGTTTAAGGTGCAGTTCATGTGGAAGCCAGAGGAGGGTGGTGTTGTGCGCATAATACAAAGTGATGGCGAAACCTAAAAGACGGTGTCATGTCTGCTCCCTGAAGCAATCTCATAACAGTTTCGATCTATTTCAAGCCAGTTAGCACATTTCTGTTATGAAGTGCAATCATTTTTTGGCAGTAAACTTTTAAATCCTTTTATTATGAATATCACATTCTCAGACTTTCAAGAGAGACCAGACCAATAGGGCAGCAGAAATCACAAAAATAAATAAATAAATAACAGTTTTATAAAGATTAAAACAGTAAAAAAAAAAAAAAAAGACTGGAATGATTATGATGTATAACACAGAATATGTACAATAACAGAGTTATAAACACACCTAGAAAACACGTGATACTTTTATTTCATCTATAACCTCTGTGCAAATTTTGTTGACTGCAAAGTGTTTATGAATATGTTTTTAAAAGCTGGTTATCTGACTGTCAGGTAATAGCAATTAAAAAGAAAGCTGATTCTTATTATTCCTGAATGGAAAAAGTCCATTATGAATTTTTGTTATGAATTTCATTTATCAATCCACCTCCTCACTGCTCTTTCCCGGTGCAGCAGCCAGAGTTGGATCAAACAGCCAGATGGCTTCTGGAGGAAGACTAACTGCAACAAAGGGTCTCTGGGAGGCTGCTCAGGCACAGCAGCTGAAAAATCAAAGATGAAATAAAAACTGGACCTGATCATGGTGCTGGATGAGACAAAAAGTCTAGATGATAAACCAGTGTATGAATTAGTAACACTGATTATGATGATCATGTTTAGGTGGAAACTAGCGAGCTAACTTCCTGCTAACCTCTAACTCAGTTAAATTGAATAAACTCTGTTTTCATGGATGCCTGGATGTTAAACTTAGTTGTTAAACCTGGTAAAGCAGCAACACTGATCATTTTATTAAAGATGAAAGAAGTTAGACCGTTTTTAGCTCTCAGTGATCCCTCAGTGTTCGTTTGACTTTGGGACCTGAAATATGGCAGCTTTTCACTTACACATTTTTGAACCACTCATTCATAGAAATAGTTTCCAGTCAAAGATCTGGACAGATCCACCAAGTTCACAGTAGTTTTACAATTTTCTGCAGCGCAGAAAAAAAAACCCTGAAAACATCACACTTCTGAAGTAACACATTGTGATTCATGTACAAACAACTAGTGTTGGTCAAGTTACTTGAAAAAAGTAATCAGTAACTAATTACTGATTACTTCCCAAAAAAAGTAATCCCGTTACTTTACTGATTACTTATTTTCAAAAGTATTTAATTACTTAGTTACTTAGTTACTTTTTAAAAACACGATTTACTACCTGAATAGGTGAGAAGACGATAGATCTTTCAGCCCAATCCTACTTTTTCTACATAATCCATCATACAAAATGTAATCAAATGGAAAAGTCTCTTTTTAAAACTTGTTTTATTAGTTTTAACCTTTTAACTATATGCATCAAGCAAAAATTTAATTATATGCAACATTCTCTGACTGGAAGAAAATTGTTTAACATTTAAACCTATTTTCTGCACATTCCAGCTCATAAAATAAAATATTTTTTGTGTTTACACTCACGCTTTCAAATAGATGCAAGTAAAACACAGCAGAAAATAAATAAAGTCAAAGACTAGCGGTCCTTTTGCTCTATTTTCACCTGTAAAGCAGGAGTAGGATAGGCGGAGGTTTACCCTGGTGCAGGTTTGCCGCAGCGGTCAGTTGAAGAATCCGCGAGTTTCTCTGTGAATTTCCCATTACGTGGTAGCGCACTCGGTGCTTGCTTGGAAGTTTAGGGGTTTTTTTTCGCTGTAAAAAGAAGTTTTCTTCCCACGCACAACGGACACTAATGTTTTTGTCACTTTTTATGGAATCAAACTCAAAGTAAGGTCAGTACTTCCACGCTTTAAACGCTGCACGCTCATAATCTCTCCCGCACTCGATATATTATCCATTGTTGATCTGCACACAGCTGTTGTCACAAACGTCGCACTCGCTTATGTCACTGTCATGAGACATTCTCGCAGAAAAAAAAATCACGGTTTTAGTAACGCAGCGTTCCTACGGGAGAGTAATGGTAATCTAATTACCATTTTTGCAATAGTAATCCCTTACTTTACTCGTTACTTGAAAAAAGTAATCGGATTACCGCACATGACAAAGCTGATTCTTATTATTCCTAAATGGAAAAAGTCCATTATGAATTTTTGTTATGAATTTCATTTATCAATCCACCTCCTCACTGCTCTTTCCCGGTGCAGCAGCCAGAGCTGGATCAAGCAGCCAGATGGCTTCTGGTGTCATGAACTGGCTGCGTGGAGGCAGAAGAGGACCCAAACGCAAAACTCACGGAGACGAAAAGCTGAACTCAAAATCACTGCTTTATTGCAGGCTTCACAAAGAAACAGAACTAAACTGGGAATGCCAACAGAAGACCGAGGGAACACAGAAAGACACACAGGTTTGGGGAGGAGACATGGACAACGCGACACTGAACTGAGGGAGACATGCACATAAATACACAGAGGGTTAACGAGGGAAGTGGGAGCACACGGGGAACACAGCTGACACAGATAATCGTAACGAGACGCGGCAGGAGTGAACACAACATGACGCATACTGACGAGAGACTGTCAAAGTAAAACAGGAAGTACACAGAGGTTCAGACAGGAGGAGAGAGAGCACGGGGAGAACACAGACATAACGGGCTGGGGAAAACATGGAATAAAACACAAGGAGAGACGAGGGCTCAAATACACAGAGGGGCACACAGGGGGTAAGAGTCACAAGGGGAAAACACATAAGGAACAACGTAACAGGGCAACCCAGGAAGCATGGCCTAAATAAGGAACAAAATACAAAAATACATGAAAACTAAGAATACTGGGCCAACATGGCCCAGGACCATGACATCTGGAGGAAGACTAACTGCAACAAAGGGTCTCTGGGAGGCTGCTCAGGCACAGCAGCTGAAAAATCAAAGATGAAATAAAAACTGGACCTGATCATGGTGCTGGATGAGACAAAAAGTCTAGATGATAAACCAGTGTATGAATTAGTAACACTGATTATGATGATCATGTTTAGGTGGAAACTAGCGAGCTAACTTCCTGCTAACCTCTAACTCAGTTAAATTGAATAAACTCTGTTTTCATGGATGCCTGGATGTTAAACTTAGTTGTTAAACCTGGTAAAGCAGCAACACTGATCATTTTATTAAAGATGAAAGAAGTTAGACCGTTTTTAGCTCTCAGTGATCCCTCAGTGTTCGTTTGACTTTGGGACCTGAAATATGGCAGCTTTTCACTTACACATTTTTGAACCACTCATTCATAGAAATAGTTTCCAGTCAAAGATCTGGACAGATCCACCAAGTTCACAGTAGTTTTACAATTTTCTGCAGCGCAGAAAAAAAAACCCTGAAAACATCACACCTCTGAAGTAACACATTGTGATTCATGTACAAACAACCAGTGTTGGTCAAGTTACTTGAAAAAAGTAATCAGTAACTAATTACTGATTACTTCCCAAAAAAAGTAATCCCGTTACTTTACTGATTACTTATTTTCAAAAGTATTTAATTACTTAGTTACTTAGTTACTTTTTAAAAACACGATTTACTACCTGAATAGGTGAGAAGACGATAGATCTTTCAGCCCAATCCTACTTTTTCTACATAATCCATCATACAAAATGTAATCAAATGGAAAAGTCTCTTTTTAAAACTTGTTTTATTAGTTTTAACCTTTTAACTATATGCATCAAGCAAAAATTTAATTATATGCAACATTCTCTGACTGGAAGAAAATTGTTTAACATTTAAACCTATTTTCTGCACATTCCAGCTCATAAAATAAAATATTTTTTGTGTTTACACTCACGCTTTCAAATAGATGCAAGTAAAACACAGCAGAAAATAAATAAAGTCAAAGACTAGCGGTCCTTTTGCTCTATTTTCACCTGTAAAGCAGGAGTAGGATAGGCGGAGGTTTACCCTGGTGCAGGTTTGCCGCAGCGGTCAGTTGAAGAATCCGCGAGTTTCTCTGTGAATTTCCCATTACGTGGTAGCGCACTCGGTGCTTGCTTGGAAGTTTAGGGGTTTTTTTTCGCTGTAAAAAGAAGTTTTCTTCCCACGCACAACGGACACTAATGTTTTTGTCACTTTTTATGGAATCAAACTCAAAGTAAGGTCAGTACTTCCACGCTTTAAACGCTGCACGCTCATAATCTCTCCCGCACTCGATATATTATCCATTGTTGATCTGCACACAGCTGTTGTCACAAACGTCGCACTCGCTTATGTCACTGTCATGAGACATTCTCGCAAAAAAAAAATCACGGTTTTAGTAACGCAGCGTTCCTACGGGAAAGTAATGGTAATCTAATTACCATTTTTGCAATAGTAATCCCTTACTTTACTCGTTACTTGAAAAAAGTAATCGGATTACCGCACATGACAAAGCTGATTCTTATTATTCCTAAATGGAAAAAGTCCATTATGAATTTTTGTTATGAATTTCATTTATCAATCCACCTCCTCACTGCTCTTTCCCGGTGCAGCAGCCAGAGCTGGATCAAGCAGCCAGATGGCTTCTGGTGTCATGAACTGGCTGTGTGGAGGCAGAAGAGGACCCAAACGCAAAACTCACGGAGACGAAAAGCTGAACTCAAAATCACTGCTTTATTGCAGGCTTCACAAAGAAACAGAACTAAACTGGGAATGCCAACAGAAGACCGAGGGAACACAGAAAGACACACAGGTTTGGGGAGGAGACATGGACAACGCGACACTGAACTGAGGGAGACATGCACATAAATACACAGAGGGTTAACGAGGGAAGTGGGAGCACACGGGGAACACAGCTGACACAGATAATCGTAACGAGACGCGGCAGGAGTGAACACAACATGACGCATACTGACGAGAGACTGTCAAAGTAAAACAGGAAGTACACAGAGGTTCAGACAGGAGGAGAGAGAGCACGGGGAGAACACAGACATAACGGGCTGGGGAAAACATGGAATAAAACACAAGGAGAGACGAGGGCTCAAATACACAGAGGGGCACACAGGGGGTAAGAGTCACAAGGGGAAAACACATAAGGAACAACGTAACAGGGCAACCCAGGAAGCATGGCCTAAATAAGGAACAAAATACAAAAATACATGAAAACTAAGAATACTGGGCCAACATGGCCCAGGACCATGACATCTGGAGGAAGACTAACTGCAACAAAGGGTCTCTGGGAGGCTGCTCAGGCACAGCAGCTGAAAAATCAAAGATGAAATAAAAACTGGACCTGATCATGGTGCTGGATGAGACAAAAAGTCTAGATGATAAAGCAGTGTATGAATTAGTAACACTGATTATGATGATCATGTTTAGGTGGAAACTAGCGAGCTAACTTCCTGCTAACCTCTAACTCAGTTAAATTGAATAAACTCTGTTTTCATGGATGCCTGGATGTTAAACTTAATTGTTAAACCTGGTAAAGCAGCAACACTGATCATTTTATTAAAGATGAAAGAAGTTAGACCGTTTTTAGCTCTCAGTGATCCCTCAGTGTTCGTTTGACTTTGGGACCTGAAATATGGCAGCTTTTCACTTACACATTTTTGAACCACTCAGTCATAGAAATAGTTTCCAGTCAAAGATCTGGACAGATCCACCAAGTTCACAATAGTTTTACAATTTTCTGCAGCGCAGAAAAAAAACCCCTGAAAACATCACACCTCTGAAGTAATTCAATTCAATTCAATTCAATTCAATTTTATTTATATAGCGCCAAATCACAACAAAAGTCGCCTCAAGGCGCTTCATAGATACAGAGAGAAACCCAACAATCATATGACCCCCTATGAGCAAGCACTTTGGCGACAGTGGGAAGGAAAAACTCCCTTTTAACAGGAAGAAACCTCCGGCAGAACCAGGCTCAGGGAGGGGCGGCCATCTGCTGCGACCGGTTGGGGTGAGAGAAGGAAGACAGGATAAAAGACATGCTGTGGAAGAGAGACAGAGGTTAATAACAGATATGATTCAATGCAGAGAGGTCTATTAATACATAGTGAGTGAGAAAGGTGACTGGAAAGGAAAAACTCAATGCATCATGGGAATCCCCCGGCAGCCTACGTCTATTGCAGCATAACTAAGGGAGGATTCAGGGTCACCTGGTCCAGCCCTAACTATATGCTTTAGCAAAAAGGAAAGTTTTAAGCCTAATCTTAAAAGTAGAGATAGTTTCTGTCTCCCGAATCCAAACTGGAAGCTGGTTCCACAGAAGAGGGGCCTGAAAACTGAAGGCTCTGCCTCCCATTCTACTTTTAAATACTCTAGGAACAACAAGTAGGCCTGCAGAGCGAGAGCGAAGTGCTCTAATAGGGTGATATGGTACTACAAGGTCATTAAGGTAAGATGGGGCCTGATTATTTAAGACCTTGTATGTGAGGAGCAGGATTTTGAATTCAATTCTGGACTTAACAGGAAGCCAATGAAGGGAAGCCAAAACAGGAGAAATATGCTCTCTCCTTCTAGTCCCTGTCAGTACTCTTGCTGCAGCATTTTGGATTAGCTGAAGGCTTTTCAGTGAGTTTTTTGGACATCCTGATAATAATGAATTACAGTAGTGCAGCCTGGAAGTAATAAATGCATGAACTAGTTTTTCAGCGTCACTCTGAGACAGGATATTTCTAATTTTAGAGATGTTGCGCAAATGGAAGAAAGCAGTCTTACATATTTGTTTAATATGTGCGTTGAAGGACATGTCCTGGTCAAAAATGACTCCAAGGTTCCTCACAGCGTTACTGGAGGCCAAGGTAATGCCATCCAGAGTATGAATCTGGTTAGATACCATATTTCTAAGATTTTCAGGGCCAAGTACAATAACCTCAGTTTTATCTGAATTAAGAAGCAGAAAGTTAGCGGCCATCCAGGTCTTTATGTCTTTAAGACATTCCTGCAGTTTAACTAATTGGTGTGTGTTATCTGGCTTCATGGACAGATAGAGCTGGGTGTCATCTGCATAGCAGTGAAAATGTATGCTATGTCTTCTAATGATGCTGCCTAAGGGAAGCATGTATAATGTAAACAGAATTGGTCCTAGCACTGAACCCTGTGGAAATCCATAATTAACCTCAGTGTGTGAAGAGGACTCTCCATTTACATGCACAAATTGGAGTCTATTAGATAGATATGATACAAACCACTGCAGTGCAGTACCTGTAATACCTACAGCATGTTCTAATCGCTCTAATAGGATATTATGGTCGACAGTATCGAACGCTGCACTGAGGTCTAGCAGGACAAGCACAGAGATGAGTCCACTGTCAGAGGCCATAAGAAGATCATTTGTAACCTTCACTAAAGCTGTTTCTGTGCTGTGATGAGCTCTGAAACCTGACTGAAACTCTTCAAATAAACCATTCCTCTGCAGATGATCTGTTAGCTGTTTGACAACTACTCTTTCAAGGATTTTTGATATGAAAGGAAGGTTGGAGATTGGCCTATAATTAGCTAAGACTGCTGGGTCTAGAGATGGCTTTTTGAGTAAAGGTTTAACTACAGCCAGCTTGAAGGCCTGTGGTACATAGCCGATTATTAGAGATAGGTTGATCATATTTAAGATCGAAGAATTAATTAATGGCAGGACTTCTTTGAGCAGTTTTGTAGGAATGGGGTCTAAAAGACACGTTGATGGTTTGGAGGAAGTAATTATTGAAGTTAACTCAGAAAGATCAATTGGAGAAAAAGAGTCTAACTTAACATCAATGGTACTAAGAGTAGCTGTAGATAATATTACATCTGTGGGATGATTACTGGTAATTTTTTCTCTAATGATAAAAATGTTATTTGTGAAGAAGTTCATGAAGTCATTACTAGTTAACGTTAAAGGGATGGTTGGCTCAACAGAGCTCTGACTGTTTGTCAGCCTGGCTACAGTGCTGAAGAGAAACCTGGGGTTGTTCTTATTTTCTTCAATCAGTGATGAATAGTAAGATGTTCTGGCTTTGCGGAGGGCTTTCTTATAAAGCAGCAAACTATTTCTCCAGGCTAAATGATGATCCTCTAAATTTGTGACACGCCATTTCCTCTCCAGATTACGAGTCATCTGCTTTAGGGTACGTGTTTGAGAATTATACCACGGAGTCAGGTACTTCTGATTAGAGACCTTAGTTTTCACTGGAGCTACAGTATCCAGAGTCGTACGTAGTGAGGAGGTGAAATTATTAACAAGATAATCGACCTCTGTTGGGGTAGCGTTCAGATAGCTGCTCTGCTCTGTGTTGGTACAGGGCATTGAAGATGATAACAGTGGGTGGATTATATTCTTAAACTTAGTTACAGCGCTTTCAGAAAGACATCTACTTTGATAAAATCTACTCTCCACCGCTGTGTAATCAATTATTGTAAATGTAAATGTTATCAGGAAATGATCAGACAGGAGAGGGTTTTCAGGAAACACTGTTAAATGTTCCGTTTCTATGCCATATGTTAAAACAAGATCTAGAGTGTGATTAAAGTGGTGGGTGGGTTCTTTTACATTTTGAGAGAAGCCAATTGAGTCTAATAACAGACTAAATGCCATGTTGAGGCTGTCATTTTTAGCATCTACATGGATGTTAAAATCACCCACAATAATTATTTTATTTGAGCTCAGAACTAAATTAGATATAAAGTCTGAGAAATCAGACAGAAACTCTGTGTAAGGCCCAGGTGGACGATAGATGATAACAAGTAAGACTGGTTTCTGAGTTTCACAGCTGGGGTGGACAATGTTAAGCATCAGGCTTTCAAATGAATTAAAAGTCTGTCTTGGTCTTTCATTAATTAATAGGCTGGTGTGAAAAATTGCTGCCACACTGCCCCCTCGGCCTGTGCTTCGAGGTTTCTGGTAGTTAGAATGACTCGGGGGTGTTGATTCATTTAAACTAACATAATCATCCTGCTGCAACCAGGTTTCTGTAAGGCAGAGTAAATCAATTTGTTGATCAATTATTAAGTCATGTACTAACAGAGACTTGGAGGAGAGAGACCTAATATTTAATAATCCACATTTCACTGTTTTACTCTTTGGTTCAGATGTGGATACTGTACTGTTCTTTCTTTGTAATTGTTTATGTTTAAGTTGTTTGTTGCTGGTTTTTAGTTTGTTTTTTGTCTTTTTGGAAGCTGACACAGTCTCTATGGAGATGGGTTTTTGGGGGGGTAGCAGGAGGAGAGAAGCTGCAGAGAGGCGTGTAAGACTGCAACTCTGCTTCCTGGTCCCAACTCTGGATAGTCATATTTTGGGGGGTTTAATAAATTTGTCCATATTTCTAGAAATGAGAGCTGCTCCATCCAAAGTGGGATGGATGCCGTCTCTCCTAACAAGACCAGGTTTCCTCCAGAAGGTTTGCCAATTATCTATGAAGCCCACATCGTTTCTGGGACACCACTCAGACAGCCAGCAATTTAAGGAGAACATGCGGCTAAACATGTCACTCCTGGTCTGATTGGGGAGGGGACCAGAGAAAACTACAGAGTCCGACATTGTTTTAGCAAAGTTGCACATCGATTCAATATTGATTTTAGTGACCTCCGATTGGCGTAACCGGGTGTCATTACTGCCGACGTGAATTATGATTTTACTGAATTTACGTTTACCCTTAGCCAGCAGTTTTAAATTTCCTTCAATGTCGCCTGCTCTGGCCCCTGGAAGACAATTGACTATGGTTGCCGGTGTCTCCAGCTTCACATGTCTGAGAACAGAATCACCAATTACCAGAGTTTGACCCCCGGCGGGTGTGTCACCGAGTGGGGAAAAACGGTTAGACACATGAACGGGTTGGTGGTGTACCTGGGGCTTCTGTTTAGGACTATGCTTCCTCCTCACCGTGACCCAGCCGCCCTCTTTCCCCAGCTGCTTGGGGTCTGCCGGGGAACAGCTAGCGGGGCCTACGCTATCTTCGGCTGCACCAGCTACAGGGGCCTGGCTAGCTACGGGTGAATGAAGGGTGCGAAGCCGAGTCTCCAATTCAGTAATCCTGGCCTCCAGAGCTGCAAATATGCTACATTTGTTACAGATATCATTACTGCTAAAGGAGGCCGAGGAGTAACTAAACATCTGACACAATGAGCAAGAAAGTGCAGGAGGGACAGGTGAAGTAGCCATGGTGCTAACGAGTCGGCTACGAGCTAAGCTAAGCTAGCGAAACAGTACAGAGACAGTGAGTGAATACTTTGGCTATAAATTAGGTAGTGAGTACACAGAAAGTGTGCTTCGGATGAAGCACGTGAAGATTATACTATGAAAGAAGAATGTATTTAAAAGTTGTTAATTAAATTGCTAAGCAAATAAGCTACTCAGAAACACCACTGTGTTTGAGCAGGAACAGGAAGTGATACTCTACCGCAGAGCGAGCGAACACCAAGTAACCGAGTAACACATTGTGATTCATGTACAAACAACACACAATTATTGTAGATTCTTCAAAGCCTCCTTATATTCAACACTTGGGTAGGTGGTGTTATACATGCCCTCACAGCACCGGCACATCAATCATCCTATTTTCACCTTGTCACCTTCATTAAGCTGCTCTCTTTCTACAGAAGGCCCACCGCATGCATGGGGGGGGGGGGGGGGGGGGGAATACCGTGGGCCAGGGCTGTGGCATCTAATGTCTGGTTGTCAGTGTCCTTTGGAAAAGCAAGTGATTGTCCTAAAATCAGATGTCCCAGCAGATTGATCTAGTTTGCCATGCTGGCAAAAGACCAATACACCAAGACAAACAGCCATTTATGCTTTTTACACAGACAGCCCATTTAATCAGGGAACTTGACACAATGTATTTTTTTTCTATCCTCTGTTAAATAATTCTTGTAGAATAACGGGCTGGGGAAAACATGGAATAAAACACAAGGAGAGACAAGGGCTCAAATACACAGAGGGGCACACAGGGGGTAAGAGTCACAAGGGGAAAACACATAATTCTTGTAGAATTATTTAACTAAAAGAATTGTTGTACCACACATTAAAGTTTCAAATCAGTGAAAAAGCAATCGTGCCAAAGAAATGTCATGTTTGTTTAAGATGACTGCAATTATGGTATTAACAGAAAACACACATCTCTGTCTCTTTTCTTTTCAGAATCAGAATCAGAATCAGAAAGGGTTTTATTGCCAAATGTTGAGCAGGTTTACAACATTAGGAAATTGCTGCGGTGCTTCAGTGCAAACATACTGTCATAAATTACGCTTAAATAGACATGAAAATAAAAATAAGAATAAGAATTAAAAGTGCTAAGTAGATAGATATATACATGATATATACATGAGTGCAGGTGGTGATCAGTGCCAAACATGGAATGATGCAGTGAACACAGCGTAGGGTCATGTGTTAGTGGTGGGAACAGTCATATGGTTATTGTTCATGTGTCCAACAGCAGAGGGGAAGAAACTGTTCTTATGGCGAGAGGTTCTGGTGCGAATGGACCGGAGCCTCCTGCCTGAGGGGAGCAGGTCAAACAGACTGTGTCCAGGGTGAGAAGGGTCAGCTGAGATCCGAGCTGCACGCCCCAGTGTCCTGGAGGTGTACAGGTCCTGCAGAGATGGGAGTCTGCAGCCAATCACCTTCTCAGCAGAGCGCACAACACGCTGCAGTCTCTGTTTGTCCCTGATAGAGGCTCCAGCGTACCACACGGTGATGGAGGAGGTGAGGATGGACTCGATGATTGCAGTGTAGAATTGCATCATCGTCCGTGTTGGCAGGTTGAATTTCTTCAGCTGCCTCAGGAAGTACATCCTCTGCTGGGCTTTCTTAATGACGGAGGTGATGGTGGGCTCCCACTTCAGGTCCTGGGTGATGGTGGTACCCAGGAAGCGGAATGAGTCCACAGAGGTGATGGGGGTGTCAGTCAGGATGATGGGGGGGAGTGGAGCTGTGTGCTTCCTGAAGTCCACAATAATCTCCACTGTCTTCTGGGCATTCAGCACCAGGTTGTTGTGGCTGCACCAGGACACCAGACGTTCAACCTCCCTCCTGTAGGCAGACTCATCCCCGTCCGAGATGAGTCCAATAACGGTGGTGTCATCTGCAAACTTGATTAGCTTGACAGACTGGTGGGTGGAGGTGCAGCAGTTGGTATACAGGGAGAAGAGCAGAGGAGAAAGAACACAGCCCTGAGGGGAGCCGGTGCTGATGGTCCGGGAGTCCGAGACATTCTTTCCCAGCCTCACATGCTGCTTCCTGTCCGTCAGGAAGTCAGTGATCCACCGGCAGATGGGATCAGGCACATTCATCTGGGAAAGCTTGCCTTGGAGATGGTCTGGAAGGATGGTGTTGAACGCAGAGCTGAAGTCCACAAACAGGATCCTGGCGTAGGTTCCTGGGGAGTCCAGATGCTGCAGGATGAAGTGTAGAGCCATGTTGATGGCGTCATCTACAGACCTGTTGGCTCTGTATGCAAACTGCAGGGGGTCCAGGAGGGGGGCCGTGAGGGTCTTGAGATAGGAGAGAACCAGGCGCTCAAATGACTTCATGACCACAGGTGTCAGAGCCACAGGTCTGTAGTCATTTAGCCCAGTGATCCTAGGTTTCTTGGGGACAGGGATTATGGTAGAGGACTTGAAGCAGGCAGGCACATGACATGCCTGCAGTGAGGAGTTGAAAATGCCAGAAAACACTGGGGCCAGCTCGTTTGCACAGTGTCTGAGGGTGGCAGGAGACACACCGTCTGGGCCGGGAGCTTTTCGAGCATTCAGACTCTTAAACTGCTTCCTCACACCTGCTTCATGAATATGAAGAGTTGTGGTGGGAGGAGGTGGTGTGAAATCCTCTTTTGTGTGGGGTGAGGAGGGGGGTGTTGTAGGTGAAGTGTTTGAAGGTGGTGATGGCTCTATGGAGGGGGGAGAGGTGGGGGAATGAGTGTCCAAAGTGTCTCTATTGTTGGGGCCGTTGGAGGTGTGAAGGCTGCCTGATGGCTCGTCAAAACGGCAGTAAAAGTCGTTAAGGGTGTTGGCCAAGAGCAAGTCATCAGTGGAGTGGGGGGTTTTAGGCTTGTAGTTGGTGATATTCCTAAAACCTTTCCACACAGAGGCCGAGTCATTCTCTGAGATCTGCTGCTGCATCTTCTCAGAGTGCTGGTGTTTAGCAATGTCCACTTCGTTAGTGAACCTGTACTTGGCCTCTCTGTAGCAGTCCCTGTCTCCGCTTCTGAACGCCTTTCTCTTTTCCAGCCACAGCTTTTTGAGTTTAGGAGTAAACCAGGGTTTGTCATTGTTATAACTCACCCTGGTGCGTGATGGCACAATGCTGTCCTCACAGAAGTGGATATAGGAGGTGACAGTGTCCGTAAACTCGTCCAAGCTGTTAGAAGCAGCCTTCATTGTGTCCCAGTCTGTAGACTCCAAACACGTGCGAAGCTCCTCCACAGCCTCGTTGCTCCACAGTTTTTTGGTCCTCACGACAGGTTTGGAGAGCTTCAGCCTCTGTCTGTACGCGGGGATTAGGTGGATCATGACGTGGTCAGAAAGTCCGAGTGAAGCGCGGGGCACCGCACGATAGGCCCCGCTGATCGTGCTGTAACAGTGGTCTAATGTCCTCTCCTCTCTGCTCGGGCATTTAATATACTGCTTGTATTTGGGAAGCTCATGGCTCAGATTGGCTTTGTTAAAGTCCCCAAGAGCAATGATGAGAGAGTCCGGGAATGTCCGCTCCATGTGCAGTATCTGCTCCGCGAGTGCGCACTGAGCTGCCTGCGCATCCGCATCTGGCGGGATGTAAACAGCGGCCAGGATGAATGAAGCAAACTCCCGCGGAGAATAAAACGGTTTGCAGTGAATAAAAAGGTATTCCAGAGAGGAAGAGCAGTGCTGAGCAATCACTGTTACATCTGTGCACCAGCCACTATTAATGTAGAAGCAGACACCTCCACCTTTGGTCTTACCAGAGAGAGAGGCCTGCCGGTCCGCGCACAGCAGATGAAAGCCCTCCAGCTTGAGCGCGCTGTCCGGGATGTCCTCACAGAGCCACGACTCCGTAAAACATAAGACACAGGAGGAGGCAAAGTCTCTGTTCATGCTTCTCATCAGGGCCAGCTCGTCTATCTTATTCCTGAGTGAGCGTACATTGGAAAGGAAGATCCCAGGAAGAGCAGTTCGCAGTCCGCGTCTCCTCAGACGCACGAGTGCGCCGGTGTTCCAGATCTACTGGCGTTTAGATCAACTGGCGTTGGTCGAACAGATGTGTGGCAGTCTTGCGTTTCAGGAGCTGCTACCGACAAGCCAGCAAAAAAAACGCCAAATGTGTCATCTGTGACACTTGTGAGGTTATCTCAAACACACTCTGTCAGTCTCGATGCTGTTGAACAACAAAATGTTTAAAAATGTGGCGAGTTTACCTGGTGATATCCTCATGCGCGATGCGATCGCGAAAACAGCAAACAATTAACACCACGCCGATGTTGTTCACAGGACAGCAAGAGTAAACGATCGGGAGACTCTTGTCGTCGTTATCGTTCCCCTCGCACGTTTTATTTCTCCGGTTTCAGCGTTTTTGCTTCACAACTAAAGCGAGCAGTTTACTTTGTGCACTAACATGGACTTGAGTCAACCAGCGCCACCTCTGGCCAAGTGCCACAGCCTACAGCCAGATCAACTTGTGACACACATCTGCAGCACGTTTGAATTCGTTTCATGCACAACACATTTGTACCTTTCAATTGTGTCGCGGTGACTATCAAAATCGTCGATGACTAATTTAATAGTCGACGCGTCATTTGAAGCTTTGTAAGATCACAAAAGACGCAGGAATAAGTAGTAGGATTTAAGAGTGTAATAACGGACTGAAACAGAAGATGGCAGCACTGCATATACAAGGATGCCAGCTGCCGTTAAACCCCGAAGAAGAAGAAGAAGAAGAAGCAGCTTTGTCCCAGAATTCATAGCGCAGCCCAGCTCAGTTTCCAACAATGGCGGCAGCTAGTTAGTTTTAATATTACTCTTATTATTCTTTATGGGTCACAAAATAAACGTTTAACATATTTTCAGGCGAGACTGTAACTGTGTAAACCTCAAATATCTGCTCAGTTTATCAAGACACCACATATTTTCAAAAGCGCTCCGACGTTTTCGGAGACGTCTGTTACCCACTAGCTCGATAGCTAGCCGGGGGCAAGGCTCACTAGAGCCCGTGAGAACACCGGACTCCCGGCAAATCGTTTTCAAACCCACCGCAGTCTTTCGCTACTCAGGTTAAACATATACAAATCACTTAGATAACTTAAAAATGTTATTGTTTGGCTTTTTTTTTAGTGTTTTATTTGTTCCTGAGTAAATCGGTTTGGCTGAGATTAAAGAGATTAAAGTTCTAGTTTCTGTTAGCAAAGCAAAACTGTTTATGTGAAAAACTGTAAAATATAATTTCAGTGTTCTTTTTACATTTCATAAGAGTAAAATCCTTGTAGGAGTAAATGTATCCAAGCTTCTGACAGATGTTTAACTTATTGTTTACTTGTGTACAATAAATAATCAAAAACACAGGATTATTCTGCAATGCTTCATTACTCACTAATGTTACAAATGTTGAAAGGTAAAAGTGTTCAATAAAATCCTAAATATTGCAAATTGCTGTAAGAAGTCAGTTCTTCTTTCGCTGCTTTAGGACACATCCCATTATATTGACTACTGTACACACACTACTTAATATTTAAGGTACAAAAAATACTGGTTTCTGTGCATGCATCTGCAGTGAAGGTGTGTGTTGTTTTGCCATGCAGCTTTTACTTACTTAGGCGCAATCAAGCACTCTTCTTCATTTTGCCTACCATGAAGTCAAGCCAAAGAAACAAGAAAAGAAAACGATTTTTCTGGTATCTGAAGTATAACAGTTCCCTGAACTACCTCTGATAGTGTCCTCATCATCATAATATTCCCTTTATTTATGATTAGTTATCTTTATCTTCAGAGGTGTGGGTGACAGTTTTAGTGTTTGCTTTAAAAAATAAAAAACAACAAAAACTCAAAACAAAAACTTGAAATATATATATTCTATATACATATATAGAGATGCTCACTCCTGATTGGACACTGAGCTGCACCACCTTCTCCTTCACTCCTCCACCTTGCTGTCCTCTGTGCTCTCTCTCCTCCATCTCCAGGGAACAAATCAGAGTCTGAGCACCAAACCTGTGGACTGTTAGTCTGCAGATAAGAAGGAAAACACACAGAATTCTCATGTTTGCCATTTTTCATACCGTATTATTATCGTATATTAGTTTACCAGTCCAACAGATTTATTTTCCCAAATGGATCATTACAGCTTTTGCCACACTGGTCCACTTGATTGTCAAAGTGTATTAGCTCTTTATTATTTCTTTCTTTTCTTTGAAATGATTACAATCAGAACGGACAGGACTGGGGGATGGGAAAGAGAAAGATGAAGAAAAGAGAAGTTGGGAAGATGCTCAACAGAAGGAGATGGAAAGCAAAAAAAATAGGAGAAGAGAGAGAAGACACTAAAAATCTGTTTGATCACCTGCTGGAAAAATAAAAACAAGCAAAAAGAGAAAAACACAGTAGCGAAACCACAGCAAAAACCAACATAAGCACAAGTTATAGTAAATAATAAATATCTCCACATCCCGGAAGGGTCCTGATCGAGCCACAGGGGCCATAAACTGACAGTTTATTTATAACTAGAAATAATAAAGCAGTTGACGTGTTTCAGGCTGTGACTTTTAGTATCTGTTGGTACTTCATCACTTTGAATAAGTGTAAGTCAACACCAGGCCGCACTTTCAGTCTTTCCATTAAACAAATGAACAACAATCCATTGTTTTCACCATTAAACAATAAAATGTGCTTCTTGACTCCTTGATGCAGGTGCCCACCTACGACCTGGTTTATTAATACTAAGCTAAAGAGGAAAGCAACTCACTGTAGTTCTCACAGCTCAGGACAAGCAGACACCTGATGTTGAGTGACTGAATGGAACTAAAACAAGAATTCATAATTATGTTTGTCTGCCATGAACACGTGATGATAAAACTCTGCATATGCAGTCAGGAGACTGATGACCTGTGAAATGAGCTGTTAGAAATGTGCAGATATGTGTAAACATTGATCAGCATTTAACATCCAGGATGGAGCAAAACTTCTGACCTGCATGTATGAGAACCTTTAATCACATCATCTTTGTAGTGAAATAGCTGATGACTCATTAAACGTTTCCATGTAATTTATCCACAGTGAAAAATATTCACTTTGCTGGATCTGAAAATCACGTGTTCATTTCATTAGACACTAGCAATACTATTAAACTGGACCTTATCATTATCATATAGCACTAAATGTGAAACTGTGTCATATAACAATCTATATATGTAATATGTGTTTGCCTGAATCTTCCATCACAAACAGAAAGAGGAGCTGTTGTCTGAGTATCAACGCAAGTACACACCAGAAATCGTTCAGTAAAGACAAATTTAATAAATGAAAGCTGGTGAGAGGGCCTTTGATGTTTCTCTTTGGATCATCCTTCCATCCATTTCTTCAGCTTATCCAATTCAAGATTGGAGCCATCCCAGCTGTTATGGGGCCAGAGGCGGGGGTACAACCTGGACAGGTCAGTCTAACACAGAGAAACAGACAACCATTCACACTCACATTCAACCTAACTGCATCTCTCTGGACTGTGGGATGAAGCTGGAGTACCTGGAGGGAACCACAAAGGCCCGAGGACTGTCTTGCTCTCAGGTGACGGCCGTTCACGCTGCTCTGAACACTCTCAGTTGTCTTTGGATCATCCTGTTGTTTGTCTCCCAGTGTCGTTACTGCTCCTCTCCTTTCAAAGACAAACACCAAATAACACCAAATGAGAGTGAATCACTTCAGAACAACGTGAACACTCCTGGTTATTGTGAGCAAACGTCATAACAAGATGAATATATTTACCATTTTACTGAGGCAAAATCTTCTGTGTGGTGTTTCTTCTCATCTTGGCTCTTTTTCCTGACACCCCGTCAAGTCTGTGACAAGTCTGTGACTTGACAGGCCCACCACCCCGTGCGGGTGGTGGGCCTGCGGGAGGATGGGCCCATGTCTCCTCTTCGGGCTGTGCCCGGCCGGGCCCCATGGACTAAGGCCCGGCCACCAGACGCTCGCCCTCGGGCACCCTCCCTGGGCCTGGCTCCAGGGCGGGGCCCCGGTAACCCTATCCCGGGCAGGGTAAACTGTTCCCTCGATATTCTTTTCATAAGGGTCTTCTGAATCGCTCTTTGTCTGGTCCCTCACCCAGGACCAATTTGCCATGGGAGACCCTACCAGGGGGCAAAAGCCCCCAGACAACATAGCCCCTGGGATCCCTGGGACACACAAACCCCTCCACCACGATAAGGTAGCGATTCAAGGAGGAGAAAATCCTGGATAAAGGATAATAATTAATAACATCATCAAAACAGACAAACCTGAAAGAATTGCTGATCAGAGCTGTGACAGAGTCACAGATTAGTTGGATGTATACTTATCTTTCACAATGAGAGCGTTTGCATAGACGTCTCTTCAGGTCTTTTTATTGTTTTCTTTCTGGAGAGGAAAGTGATGAGACTGATGAGGAAATACCAAATACAAAGACTGACAAAGGGAACTGAAAAAGTCTAACCAAAACCTATACTGGGGGAAAACTGTAGGAAACAGAACTACTGAGGCAAGGAAACACGAGGGGACGGAGACTAACACTCTGACAAGGGACAAAGGGAGACTGACACAATATTTACACACAGGAGGCTGATTATGGGAACTAAGGACACATAGAAACACAGCTGAACCGAATAAGAAATGAACAACAAGTCGAAACAAACTCTAATGACAGTTCAACAAGTTTCTAAACACAACAAATAACTTTCAGGATGTTTCAACAATGTGTAAAATGAGTTCTTATCTTTTTTTGTGAGAGGGCCTTCAATGTTTCTCTTTGGATCATCCTTCCATCCATTTCTTCTGCTTCACCAATTCAAGATTGGAGCCATCCCAGCTGTTATGGGGCCAGAGGCGGGGGTACTACCTGGACAGGTCAGTCTAACACAGAGAAACAGACAACCATTCACACTCACATTCAACCTAACTGCATCTCTCTG
The DNA here is from genome assembly GCF_051167445.1 of Perissodus microlepis. Taxonomy (NCBI): domain Eukaryota; kingdom Metazoa; phylum Chordata; class Actinopteri; order Cichliformes; family Cichlidae; genus Perissodus; species Perissodus microlepis. Next base: position 37,493,237 of record NC_140475.1, read on the forward strand.
GACTGTGGGATGAAGCTGGAGTACCTGGAGGGAACCACAAAGGCGCCAGGACTGTCTTGCTCTCAGGTGACGGCCGTTCACGCTGCTCTGAAGACCCTCAGTTGTCTTTGGATCAAACAACACCAAATGAGAGTGAATCACTTCAGAAACACTCCTGGTTATTGTGAGCAAACGTCATAACAAGATGAATATATTTACCATTTTACTGAGGGAAAATCTTCTGTGTGGTGTTTCTTCGCAGCGTGACTCTTTTTCCTGACTTTTAGAAACAAGAGGCAGAAAAGAAAGAATAAAAGTTAAAACCTCGACGATTTTCAAATATTTTAGGACATTATTTTAGAAACAACCTTAAGCACTATTTACTACTTACCACTTTGTTCAGGCTTGCTGACGTTCGACATGCTTCACTGTATATTATAATCTCAAGCGCTTCCTTGCTTGAGTCGGGCTCCGGATGCTGCTCTCTTCCTCCGCCTTCCTCTTAGCACGCTTTGCCGACATATTTAGAACACGGCAGAGCACCGAAGTGAGAACTCTGCCGTCCGCGCTGTAGTCTGTTACTCTCCAGCGGTTCTTCATCTCAGTGTCCTCTGTTCGGTAAACAGTGGAGATGACTCTTGTGATGGGGAGGCCGTCGACAGTCAGGGTGCGGACACAGTTCCTCCGATCTGCCTTCAGCACAGCAAGATCTGCTTTCTCTGGAAGAACTGGAGTCAGGAAGCGTGGATGAGAGCTGGAGCCCGCAGGCGGCAGCATCATGCCAGCTGGTGAGTCTGTAGGAGGAGAAGGAGTGGTGTTCTCTCTCTGGCTCTGCCTCACATCGACAAATGGTGTCGTCACCTGGTCCCGGTAGGACCATCCTTTAAAAGGTATGTCAGGAAAGTCCTTGGACCCAGTCACCAGGTTATGGTAAAGAGTGAGGACCAGGGGGGGCATGGAGTCCAGATGGCTCCTGTTCAGTTCACGGTTCCTCAAGTTAATGACGACCATCTGAGGTGCAGTGACTGGACTCACCAGATCAGCTACGAGAAAGCAAAGCGTGCGTCTACGTTAATCATGTGATCACACAAATTAAAGCCTGAATTTAAATTGTCCAGACATGGCTTTACATCATCATAAGCTCTTCCACACACAAACAGTAAGAAGCTCCCAGCAGAACTCATTGTTTATGAAAGCCTTCACATTTTTCACCTGGTAAAAGTTTTCATGTTGTGTAAGGCTGCATGGACTTTCACTGAGGTTTTAATACGCATTCACATTAAGGAGTAATATCTTCATATTAGTTGAGCATCGATATTTTGAGAATAAAGCAGCTACATTTAGGTGAGAAACCTCCCACCTCCTTATTGCAGGCACACACTGTTTCAATCTCAAACTCATCCAGCGACTCTGTGAACTTTTAAAACTCCATTCTCCAGCTTTACACATTCACAATCTATGAAACTTTCACGTATAACTCAGCGCCAGCAGCCCAAACATGTCAACTCAAACCCTCTACATGCAAAAACGGCCCGCGCGCTGACGTCAGCGTCCTCCAATGCCTTAGCAATTAAAAAAAAACATGGCGCCATCTTTATAGTGTACTGGCACACGTTAAAATTGATGTTACTCAAGTATGAAACATCTCATCCTAAATGTTAACACTCATGAAGTCCTACTTCCAAACAATAAAAGACAAAAATCTAAGTTGTATTTGTTTGCTAGCACTCTGACATATTAGCCTGCTGTACTCACCATAGCGTTGATCTATCACCTCCTCAATGAAAAGGGAGATCAGGTGCATCTCGCGACTGAAGTTTGAAGTCATTTTGCAAATCCTTCTTGAAGATTTTCAAACGTTAGCTGTAGTTTGAAAAATCCGAGTTTTCACAGCACTAGTGGGAAAAAGCTCCTGTTTGCGCTCAAACGTGAAACCCGAATTCCCATTTTGCCTCCTGCTTTTATACCTGCACTCAAACACGTCATCATCACCATGACACCCAGTGTCACCGAAAATCAATTGTATATATTTAAAATAAAGTTCGTCTAATTATCATAGTTTTTAAAAAATATATATATTTCTCATTTTATTTTACTGTTTTATTCATCCTTTTTAAAAAATATATTGCCAAACTTTGTCGTTTTAATTCTTTAAAAAATCATTAATTCACCAGTTTACAAAAATGAAGATCGATATCTGAAATTTAAATTAATAAATAAATAACTACAATTGATAATGGATTTTTAGCATTAAAGAATAGTTTTTCAATGCTTTAAATGTTATCAGAGCCGATGTTGTGCCAAAAAGTGATCGCAGTCCAAAAAGTGATTTACGGTATTGAAACGTTTGTTTGTGTCATGACATTTGTAAACAGTTGATGTTTAAGGTGCAGTTCATGTGGAAGCCAGAGGAGGGTGGTGTTGTGCGCATAATACAAAGTGATGGCGAAACCTAAAAGACGGTGTCATGTCTGCTCCCTGAAGCAATCTCATAACAGTTTCGATCTATTTCAAGCCAGTTAGCACATTTCTGTTATGAAGTGCAATCATTTTTTGGCAGTAAACTTTTAAATCCTTTTATTATGAATATCACATTCTCAGACTTTCAAGAGAGACCAGACCAATAGGGCAGCAGAAATCACAAAAATAAATAAATAAATAACAGTTTTATAAAGATTAAAACAGTAAAAAAAAAAAAAAAAAGACTGGAATGATTATGATGTATAACACAGAATATGTACAATAACAGAGTTATAAACACACCTAGAAAACACGTGATACTTTTATTTCATCTATAACCTCTGTGCAAATTTTGTTGACTGCAAAGTGTTTATGAATATGTTTTTAAAAGCTGGTTATCTGACTGTCAGGTAATAGCAATTAAAAAGAAAGCTGATTCTTATTATTCCTGAATGGAAAAAGTCCATTATGAATTTTTGTTATGAATTTCATTTATCAATCCACCTCCTCACTGCTCTTTCCCGGTGCAGCAGCCAGAGCTGGATCAAGCAGCCAGATGGCTTCTGGAGGAAGACTAACTGCAACAAAGGGTCTCTGGGAGGCTGCTCAGGCACAGCAGCTGAAAAATCAAAGATGAAATAAAAACTGGACCTGATCATGGTGCTGGATGAGACAAAAAGTCTAGATGATAAACCAGTGTATGAATTAGTAACACTGATTATGATGATCATGTTTAGGTGGAAACTAGCGAGCTAACTTCCTGCTAACCTCTAACTCAGTTAAATTGAATAAACTCTGTTTTCATGGATGCCTGGATGTTAAACTTAGTTGTTAAACCTGGTAAAGCAGCAACACTGATCATTTTATTAAAGATGAAAGAAGTTAGACCGTTTTTAGCTCTCAGTGATCCCTCAGTGTTCGTTTGACTTTGGGACCTGAAATATGGCAGCTTTTCACTTACACATTTTTGAACCACTCATTCATAGAAATAGTTTCCAGTCAAAGATCTGGACAGATCCACCAAGTTCACAGTAGTTTTACAATTTTCTGCAGCGCAGAAAAAACCCCCTGAAAACATCACACCTCTGAAGTAACACATTGTGATTCATGTACAAACAACCAGTGTTGGTCAAGTTACTTGAAAAAAGTAATCAGTAACTAATTACTGATTACTTCCCAAAAAAAGTAATCCCGTTACTTTACTGATTACTTATTTTCAAAAGTATTTAATTACTTAGTTACTTAGTTACTTTTTAAAAACACGATTTACTACCTGAATAGGTGATAAGACGATAGATCTTTCAGCCCAATCCTACTTTTTCTACATAATCCATCATACAAAATGTAATCAAATGGAAAAGTCTCATTTTAAAACTTGTTTTATTAGTTTTAACCTTTTAACTATATGCATCAAGCAAAAATTTAATTATATGCAACATTCTCTGACTGGAAGAAAATTGTTTAACATTTAAACCTATTTTCTGCACATTCCAGCACATAAAATAAAATATTTTTTGTGTTTACACTCACGCTTTCAAATAGATGCAAGTAAAACACAGCAGAAAATAAATAAAGTCAAAGACTAGCGGTCCTTTTGCTCTATTTTCACCTGTAAAGCAGGAGTAGGATAGGCGGAGGTTTACCCTGGTGCAGGTTTGCCGCAGCGGTCAGTTGAAGAATCCGCGAGTTTCTCTGTGAATTTCCCATTACGTGGTAGCGCACTCGGTGCTTGCTTGGAAGTTTAGGGGGGTTTTTTTTCGCTGTAAAAAGAAGTTTTCTTCCCACGCACAACGGACACTAATGTTTTTGTAACTTTTTATGGAATCAAACCCAAAGGTCAGTACTTCCACGCTTTAAACGCTGCACGCTCATACTCTCTCCCGCACTCGATATATTATCCATTGTTGATCTGCACACAGCTGTTGTCACAAACGTCGCACTCGCTTATGTCACTGTCATGAGACATTCTCGCAAAAAAAAATCACGGTTTTAGTAACGCAGCGTTCCTACGGGAAAGTAATGGTAATCTAATTACCATTTTTGCAATAGTAATCCCTTACTTTACTCGTTACTTGAAAAAAGTAATCGGATTACCGCACATGACAAAGCTGATTCTTATTATTCCTAAATGGAAAAAGTCCATTATGAATTTTTGTTATGAATTTCATTTATCAATCCACCTCCTCACTGCTCTTTCCCGGTGCAGCAGCCAGAGCTGGATCAAGCAGCCAGATGGCTTCTGGTGTCATGAACTGGCTGTGTGGAGGCAGAAGAGGACCCAAACGCAAAACTCACGGAGACGAAAAGCTGAACTCAAAATCACTGCTTTATTGCAGGCTTCACAAAGAAACAGAACTAAACTGGGAATGCTAACAGAAGACCGAGGGAACACAGAAAGACACACAGGTTCGGGGAGGAGACATGGACGACGCGACACTGAACTGAGGGAGACATGCACATAAATACACAGAGGGTTAACGAGAGAAGTGGGAGCACACGGGGAACACAGCTGACACAGATAATCGTAACGAGACGCGGCAGGAGTGAACACAACATGACGCATACTGACGAGAGACTGTCAAAGTAAAACAGGAAGTACACAGAGGTTCAGACAGGAGGAGAGAGAGCACGGGGAGAACACAGACATAACGGGCTGGGGAAAACATGGAATAAAACACAAGGAGAGACGAGGGCTCAAATACACAGAGGGGCACACAGGGGGTAAGAGTCACAAGGGGAAAACACATAAGGAACAACGTAACAGGGCAACCCAGGAAGCATGGCCTAAATAAGGAACAAAATACAAAAATACATGAAAACTAAGAATACTGGGCCAACATGGCCCAGGACCATGACATCTGGAGGAAGACTAACTGCAACAAAGGGTCTCTGGGAGGCTGCTCAGGCACAGCAGCTGAAAAATCAAAGATGAAATAAAAACTGGACCTGATCATGGTGCTGGATGAGACAAAAAAGTCTAGATGATAAACCAGTGTATGAATTAGTAACACTGATTATGATGATCATGTTTAGGTGGAAACTAGCGAGCTAACTTCCTGCTAACCTCTAACTCAGTTAAATTGAATAAACTCTGTTTTCATGGATGCCTGGATGTTAAACTTAGTTGTTAAACCTGGTAAAGCAGCAACGCTGATCATTTTATTAAAGATGAAAGAAGTTAGACCGTTTTTAGCTCTCAGTGATCCCTCAGTGTTCGTTTGACTTTGGGACCTGAAATATGGCAGCTTTTCACTTACACATTTTTGAACCACTCATTCATAGAAATAGTTTCCAGTCAAAGATCTGGACAGATCCACCAAGTTCACAATAGTTTTACAATTTTCTGCAGCGCAGAAAAAAAACCCCTGAAAACATCACACCTCTGAAGTAATTCAATTCAATTCAATTCAATTCAATTTTATTTATATAGCGCCAAATCACAACAAAAGTCGCCTCAAGGCGCTTCATAGATACAGAGAGAAACCCAACAATCATATGACCCCCTATGAGCAAGCACTTTGGCGACAGTGGGAAGGAAAAACTCCCTTTTAACAGGAAGAAACCTCCGGCAGAACCAGGCTCAGGGAGGGGCGGCCATCTGCTGCGACCGGTTGGGGTGAGAGAAGGAAGACAGGATAAAAGACATGCTGTGGAAGAGAGACAGAGGTTAATAACAGATATGATTCAATGCAGAGAGGTCTATTAATACATAGTGAGTGAGAAAGGTGACTGGAAAGGAAAAACTCAATGCATCATGGGAATCCCCCGGCAGCCTACGTCTATTGCAGCATAACTAAGGGAGGATTCAGGGTCACCTGGTCCAGCCCTAACTATATGCTTTAGCAAAAAGGAAAGTTTTAAGCCTAATCTTAAAAGTAGAGATAGTTTCTGTCTCCCGAATCCAAACTGGAAGCTGGTTCCACAGAAGAGGGGCCTGAAAACTGAAGGCTCTGCCTCCCATTCTACTTTTAAATACTCTAGGAACAACAAGTAGGCCTGCAGAGCGAGAGCGAAGTGCTCTAATAGGGTGATATGGTACTACAAGGTCATTAAGATAAGATGGGGCCTGATTATTTAAGACCTTGTATGTGAGGAGCAGGATTTTGAATTCAATTCTGGACTTAACAGGAAGCCAATGAAGGGAAGCCAAAACAGGAGAAATATGCTCTCTCCTTCTAGTCCCTGTCAGTACTCTTGCTGCAGCATTTTGGATTAGCTGAAGGCTTTTCAGTGAGTTTTTTGGACATCCTGATAATAATGAATTACAGTAGTGCAGCCTGGAAGTAATAAATGCATGAACTAGTTTTTCAGCGTCACTCTGAGACAGGATATTTCTAATTTTAGAGATGTTGCGCAAATGGAAGAAAGCAGTCTTACATATTTGTTTAATATGTGCGTTGAAGGACATGTCCTGGTCAAAAATGACTCCAAGGTTCCTCACAGCGTTACTGGAGGCCAAGGTAATGCCATCCAGAGTATGAATCTGGTTAGATACCATATTTCTAAGATTTTCAGGGCCAAGTACAATAACCTCAGTTTTATCTGAATTAAGAAGCAGAAAGTTAGCGGCCATCCAGGTCTTTATGTCTTTAAGACATTCCTGCAGTTTAACTAATTGGTGTGTGTTATCTGGCTTCATGGACAGATAGAGCTGGGTGTCATCTGCATAGCAGTGAAAATGTATGCTATGTCTTCTAATGATGCTGCCTAAGGGAAGCATGTATAATGTAAACAGAATTGGTCCTAGCACTGAACCCTGTGGAAATCCATAATTAACCTCAGTGTGTGAAGAGGACTCTCCATTTACATGCACAAATTGGAGTCTATTAGATAGATATGATACAAACCACTGCAGTGCAGTACCTGTAATACCTACAGCATGTTCTAATCGCTCTAATAGGATATTATGGTCGACAGTATCGAACGCTGCACTGAGGTCTAGCAGGACAAGCACAGAGATGAGTCCACTGTCAGAGGCCATAAGAAGATCATTTGTAACCTTCACTAAAGCTGTTTCTGTGCTGTGATGAGCTCTGAAACCTGACTGAAACTCTTCAAATAAACCATTCCTCTGCAGATGATCTGTTAGCTGTTTGACAACTACTCTTTCAAGGATTTTTGATATGAAAGGAAGGTTGGAGATTGGCCTATAATTAGCTAAGACTGCTGGGTCTAGAGATGGCTTTTTGAGTAAAGGTTTAACTACAGCCAGCTTGAAGGCCTGTGGTACATAGCCGATTATTAGAGATAGGTTGATCATATTTAAGATCGAAGAATTAATTAATGGCAGGACTTCTTTGAGCAGTTTTGTAGGAATGGGGTCTAAAAGACACGTTGATGGTTTGGAGGAAGTAATTATTGAAGTTAACTCAGAAAGATCAATTGGAGAAAAAGAGTCTAACTTAACATCAATGGTACTAAGAGTAGCTGTAGATAATATTACATCTGTGGGATGATTACTGGTAATTTTTTCTCTAATGATAAAAATGTTATTTGTGAAGAAGTTCATGAAGTCATTACTAGTTAACGTTAAAGGGATGGTTGGCTCAACAGAGCTCTGACTGTTTGTCAGCCTGGCTACAGTGCTGAAGAGAAACCTGGGGTTGTTCTTATTTTCTTCAATCAGTGATGAATAGTAAGATGTTCTGGCTTTGCGGAGGGCTTTCTTATAAAGCAGCAAACTATTTCTCCAGGCTAAATGATGATCCTCTAAATTTGTGACACGCCATTTCCTCTCCAGATTACGAGTCATCTGCTTTAGGGTACGTGTTTGAGAATTATACCACGGAGTCAGGTACTTCTGATTAGAGACCTTAGTTTTCACTGGAGCTACAGTATCCAGAGTCGTACGTAGTGAGGAGGTGAAATTATTAACAAGATAATCGACCTCTGTTGGGGTAGCGTTCAGATAGCTGCTCTGCTCTGTGTTGGTACAGGGCATTGAAGATGATAACAGTGGGTGGATTATATTCTTAAACTTAGTTACAGCGCTTTCAGAAAGACATCTACTTTGATAAAATCTACTCTCCACCGCTGTGTAATCAATTATTGTAAATGTAAATGTTATCAGGAAATGATCAGACAGGAGAGGGTTTTCAGGAAACACTGTTAAATGTTCCGTTTCTATGCCATATGTTAAAACAAGATCTAGAGTGTGATTAAAGTGGTGGGTGGGTTCTTTTACATTTTGAGAGAAGCCAATTGAGTCTAATAACAGACTAAATGCCATGTTGAGGCTGTCATTTTTAGCATCTACATGGATGTTAAAATCACCCACAATAATTATTTTATTTGAGCTCAGAACTAAATTAGATATAAAGTCTGAGAAATCAGACAGAAACTCTGTGTAAGGCCCAGGTGGACGATAGATGATAACAAGTAAGACTGGTTTCTGAGTTTCACAGCTGGGGTGGACAATGTTAAGCATCAGGCTTTCAAATGAATTAAAAGTCTGTCTTGGTCTTTCATTAATTAATAGGCTGGTGTGAAAAATTGCTGCCACACCGCCCCCTCGGCCTGTGCTTCGAGGTTTCTGGTAGTTAGAATGACTCGGGGGTGTTGATTCATTTAAACTAACATAATCATCCTGCTGCAACCAGGTTTCTGTAAGGCAGAGTAAATCAATTTGTTGATCAATTATTAAGTCATGTACTAACAGAGACTTGGAGGAGAGAGACCTAATATTTAATAATCCACATTTCACTGTTTTACTCTTTGGTTCAGATGTGGATACTGTACTGTTCTTTCTTTGTAATTGTTTATGTTTAAGTTGTTTGTTGCTGGTTTTTAGTTTGTTTTTTGTCTTTTTGGAAGCTGACACAGTCTCTATGGAGATGGGTTTTTGGGGGGGTAGCAGGAGGAGAGAAGCTGCAGAGAGGCGTGTAAGACTGCAACTCTGCTTCCTGGTCCCAACTCTGGATAGTCATATTTTGGGGGGGTTTAATAAATTTGTCCATATTTCTAGAAATGAGAGCTGCTCCATCCAAAGTGGGATGGATGCCGTCTCTCCTAACAAGACCAGGTTTCCTCCAGAAGGTTTGCCAATTATCTATGAAGCCCACATCGTTTCTGGGACACCACTCAGACAGCCAGCAATTTAAGGAGAACATGCGGCTAAACATGTCACTCCTGGTCTGATTGGGGAGGGGACCAGAGAAAACTACAGAGTCCGACATTGTTTTAGCAAAGTTGCACATCGATTCAATATTGATTTTAGTGACCTCCGATTGGCGTAACCGGGTGTCATTACTGCCGACGTGAATTATGATTTTACTGAATTTACGTTTACCCTTAGCCAGCAGTTTTAAATTTCCTTCAATGTCGCCTGCTCTGGCCCCTGGAAGACAATTGACTATGGTTGCCGGTGTCTCCAGCTTCACATGTCTGAGAACAGAATCACCAATTACCAGAGTTTGACCCCCGGCGGGTGTGTCACCGAGTGGGGAAAAACGGTTAGACACATGAACGGGTTGGTGGTGTACCTGGGGCTTCTGTTTAGGACTATGCTTCCTCCTCACCGTGACCCAGCCGCCCTCTTTCCCCAGCTGCTTGGGGTCTGCCGGGGAACAGCTAGCGGGGCCTACGCTATCTTCGGCTGCACCAGCTACAGGGGCCTGGCTAGCTACGGGTGAATGAAGGGTGCGAAGCCGAGTCTCCAATTCAGTAATCCTGGCCTCCAGAGCTGCAAATATGCTACATTTGTTACAGATATCATTACTGCTAAAGGAGGCCGAGGAGTAACTAAACATCTGACACAATGAGCAAGAAAGTGCAGGAGGGACAGGTGAAGTAGCCATGGTGCTAACGAGTTGGCTACAAGCTAAGCTAAGCTAGCGAAACAGTACAGAGACAGTGAGTGAATACTTTGGCTATAAATTAGGTAGTGAGTACACAGAAAGTGTGCTTCGGATGAAGCACGTGAAGATTATACTATGAAAGAAGAATGTATTTAAAAGTTGTTAATTAAATTGCTAAGCAAATAAGCTACTCAGAAACACCACTGTGTTTGAGCAGGAACAGGAAGTGATACTCTACCGCAGAGCGAGCGAACACCAAGTAACCGAGTAACACATTGTGATTCATGTACAAACAACACACAATTATTGTAGATTCTTCAAAGCCTCCTTATATTCAACACTTGGGTAGGTGGTGTTATACATGCCCTCACAGCACCGGCACATCAATCATCCTATTTTCACCTTGTCACCTTCATTAAGTTGCTCTCTTTCTACAGAAGGCCCACCGCATGCATGGGGGGGAGGGAGGGGGGGGGGGATACCGTGGGCCAGGGCTGTGGCATCTAATGTCTGGTTGTCAGTGTCCTTTGGAAAAGCAAGTGATTGTCCTAAAATCAGATGTCCCAGCAGATTGATCTAGTTTGCCATGCAAACTTGACACAATGTATTTTTTTTCTATCCTCTGTTAAATAATTCTTGTAGAATAACGGGCTGGGGAAAACATGGAATAAAACACAAGGAGAGACAAGGGCTCAAATACACAGAGGGGCACACAGGGGGTAAGAGTCACAAGGGGAAAACACATAATTCTTGTAGAATTATTTAACTAGAAGAATTGTTGTACCACACATTAAAGTTTCAAATCAGTGAAAAAGCAATCGTGCCAAAGAAATGTCATGTTTGTTTAAGATGACTGCAATTATGGTATTAACAGAAAACACACATCTCTGTCTCTTTTCTTTTCAGAATCAGAATCAGAATCAGAAAGGGTTTTATTGCCAAATGTTGAGCAGGTTTACAACATTAGGAAATTGCTGCGGTGCTTCAGTGCAAACATACTGTCATAAATTACGCTTAAATAGACATGAAAATAAAAATAAGAATAAGAATTAAAAGTGCTAAGTAGATAGATATATACATGATATATACATGAGTGCAGGTGGTGATCAGTGCCAAACATGGAATGATGCAGTGAACACAGCGTAGGGTCATGTGTTAGTGGTGGGAACAGTCATATGGTTATTGTTCATGTGTCCAACAGCAGAGGGGAAGAAACTGTTCTTATGGCGAGAGGTTCTGGTGCGAATGGACCGGAGCCTCCTGCCTGAGGGGAGCAGGTCAAACAGACTGTGTCCAGGGTGAGAAGGGTCAGCTGAGATCCGAGCTGCACGCCCCAGTGTCCTGGAGGTGTACAGGTCCTGCAGAGATGGGAGTCTGCAGCCAATCACCTTCTCAGCAGAGCGCACAACACGCTGCAGTCTCTGTTTGTCCCTGATAGAGGCTCCAGCGTACCACACGGTGATGGAGGAGGTGAGGATGGACTCGATGATTGCAGTGTAGAATTGCATCATCGTCCGTGTTGGCAGGTTGAATTTCTTCAGCTGCCTCAGGAAGTACATCCTCTGCTGGGCTTTCTTAATGACGGAGGTGATGGTGGGCTCCCACTTCAGGTCCTGGGTGATGGTGGTACCCAGGAAGCGGAATGAGTCCACAGAGGTGATGGGGGTGTCAGTCAGGATGATGGGGGGGAGTGGAGCTGTGTGCTTCCTGAAGTCCACAATAATCTCCACTGTCTTCTGGGCATTCAGCACCAGGTTGTTGTGGCTGCACCAGGACACCAGACGTTCAACCTCCCTCCTGTAGGCAGACTCATCCCCGTCCGAGATGAGTCCAATAACGGTGGTGTCATCTGCAAACTTGATTAGCTTGACAGACTGGTGGGTGGAGGTGCAGCAGTTGGTATACAGGGAGAAGAGCAGAGGAGAAAGAACACAGCCCTGAGGGGAGCCGGTGCTGATGGTCCGGGAGTCCGAGACATTCTTTCCCAGCCTCACATGCTGCTTCCTGTCCGTCAGGAAGTCAGTGATCCACCGGCAGATGGGATCAGGCACATTCATCTGGGAAAGCTTGCCTTGGAGATGGTCTGGAAGGATGGTGTTGAACGCAGAGCTGAAGTCCACAAACAGGATCCTGGCGTAGGTTCCTGGGGAGTCCAGATGCTGCAGGATGAAGTGTAGAGCCATGTTGATGGCGTCATCTACAGACCTGTTGGCTCTGTATGCAAACTGCAGGGGGTCCAGGAGGGGGGCCGTGAGGGTCTTGAGATAGGAGAGAACCAGGCGCTCAAATGACTTCATGACCACAGGTGTCAGAGCCACAGGTCTGTAGTCATTTAGCCCAGTGATCCTAGGTTTCTTGGGGACAGGGATTATGGTAGAGGACTTGAAGCAGGCAGGCACATGACATGCCTGCAGTGAGGAGTTGAAAATGCCAGAAAACACTGGGGCCAGCTCGTTTGCACAGTGTCTGAGGGTGGCAGGAGACACACCGTCTGGGCCGGGAGCTTTTCGAGCATTCAGACTCTTAAACTGCTTCCTCACACCTGCTTCATGAATATGAAGAGTTGTGGTGGGAGGAGGTGGTGTGAAATCCTCTTTTGTGTGGGGTGAGGAGGGGGGTGTTGTAGGTGAAGTGTTTGAAGGTGGTGATGGCTCTATGGAGGGGGGAGAGGTGGGGGAATGAGTGTCCAAAGTGTCTCTATTGTTGGGGCCGTTGGAGGTGTGAAGGCTGCCTGATGGCTCGTCAAAACGGCAGTAAAAGTCGTTAAGGGTGTTGGCCAAGAGCAAGTCATCAGTGGAGTGGGGGGTTTTAGGCTTGTAGTTGGTGATATTCCTAAAACCTTTCCACACAGAGGCCGAGTCATTCTCTGAGATCTGCTGCTGCATCTTCTCAGAGTGCTGGTGTTTAGCAATGTCCACTTCGTTAGTGAACCTGTACTTGGCCTCTCTGTAGCAGTCCCTGTCTCCGCTTCTGAACGCCTTTCTCTTTTCCAGCCACAGCTTTTTGAGTTTAGGAGTAAACCAGGGTTTGTCATTGTTATAACTCACCCTGGTGCGTGATGGCACAATGCTGTCCTCACAGAAGTGGATATAGGAGGTGACAGTGTCCGTAAACTCGTCCAAGCTGTTAGAAGCAGCCTTCATTGTGTCCCAGTCTGTAGACTCCAAACACGTGCGAAGCTCCTCCACAGCCTCGTTGCTCCACAGTTTTTTGGTCCTCACGACAGGTTTGGAGAGCTTCAGCCTCTGTCTGTACGCGGGGATTAGGTGGATCATGACGTGGTCAGAAAGTCCGAGTGAAGCGCGGGGCACCGCACGATAGGCCCCGCTGATCGTGCTGTAACAGTGGTCTAATGTCCTCTCCTCTCTGGTCGGGCATTTAATATACTGCTTGTATTTGGGAAGCTCATGGCTCAGATTGGCTTTGTTAAAGTCCCCAAGAGCAATGATGAGAGAGTCCGGGAATGTCCGCTCCATGTGCAGTATCTGCTCCGCGAGTGCGCACTGAGCTGCCTGCGCATCCGCATCTGGCGGGATGTAAACAGCGGCCAGGATGAATGAAGCAAACTCCCGCGGAGAATAAAACGGTTTGCAGTGAATAAAAAGGTATTCCAGAGAGGAAGAGCAGTGCTGAGCAATCACTGTTACATCTGTGCACCAGCCACTATTAATGTAGAAGCAGACACCTCCACCTTTGGTCTTACCAGAGAGAGAGGCCTGCCGGTCCGCGCACAGCAGATGAAAGCCCTCCAGCTTGAGCGCGCTGTCCGGGATGTCCTCACAGAGCCACGACTCCGTAAAACATAAGACACAGGAGGAGGCAAAGTCTCTGTTCATGCTTCTCATCAGGGCCAGCTCGTCTATCTTATTCCTGAGTGAGCGTACATTGGAAAGGAAGATCCCAGGAAGAGCAGTTCGCAGTCCGCGTCTCCTCAGACGCACGAGTGCGCCGGTGTTCCAGATCTACTGGCGTTTAGATCAACTGGCGTTGGTCGAACAGATGTGTGGCAGTCTTGCGTTTCAGGAGCTGCTACCGACAAGCCAGCAAAAAAAACGCCAAATGTGTCATCTGTGACACTTGTGAGGTTATCTCAAACACACTCCGTCAGTCTTGATGCTGTTGAACAACAAAATGTTTAAAAATGTGGCGAGTTTACCTGGTGATATCCTCATGCGCGATGCGATCGCGAAAACAGCAAACAATTAACACCACGCCGATGTTGTTCACAGGACAGCAAGAGTAAACGATCGGGAGACTCTTGTCGTCGTTATCGTTCCCCTCGCACGTTTTATTTCTCCGGTTTCAGCGTTTTTGCTTCACAACTAAAGCGAGCAGTTTACTTTGTGCACTAACATGGACTTGAGTCAACCAGCGCCACCTCTGGCCAAGTGCCACAGCCTACAGCCAGATCAACTTGTGACACACATCTGCAGCACGTTTGAATTCGTTTCATGCACAACACATTTGTACCTTTCAATTGTGTCGCGGTGACTATCAAAATCGTCGATGACTAATTTAATAGTCGACGCGTCATTTGAAGCTTTGTAAGATCACAAAAGACGCAGGAATAAGTAGTAGGATTTAAGAGTGTAATAACGGACTGAAACAGAAGATGGCAGCACTGCATATACAAGGATGCCAGCTGCCGTTAAACCCCGAAGAAGAAGAAGAAGAAGAAGCAGCTTTGTCCCAGAATTCATAGCGCAGCCCAGCTCAGTTTCCAACAATGGCGGCAGCTAGTTAGTTTTAATATTACTCTTATTATTCTTTATGGGTCACAAAATAAACGTTTAACATATTTTCAGGCGAGACTGTAACTGTGTAAACCTCAAATATCTGCTCAGTTTATCAAGACACCACATATTTTCAAAAGCGCTCCGACGTTTTCGGAGACGTCTGTTACCCACTAGCTCGATAGCTAGCCGGGGGCAAGGCTCACTAGAGCCCGTGAGAACACCGGACTCCCGGCAAATCGTTTTCAAACCCACCGCAGTCTTTCGCTACTCAGGTTAAACATATACAAATCACTTAGATAACTTAAAAATGTTATTGTTTGGCTTTTTTTTTAGTGTTTTATTTGTTCCTGAGTAAATCGGTTTGGCTGAGATTAAAGAGATTAAAGTTCTAGTTTCTGTTAGCAAAGCAAAACTGTTTATGTGAAAAACTGTAAAATATAATTTCAGTGTTCTTTTTACATTTCATAAGAGTAAAATCCTTGTAGGAGTAAATGTATCCAAGCTTCTGACAGATGTTTAACTTATTGTTTACTTGTGTACAATAAATAATCAAAAACACAGGATTATTCTGCAATGCTTCATTACTCACTAATGTTACAAATGTTGAAAGGTAAAAGTGTTCAATAAAATCCTAAATATTGCAAATTGCTGTAAGAAGTCAGTTCTTCTTTCGCTGCTTTAGGACACATCCCATTATATTGACTACTGTACACACACTACTTAATATTTAAGGTACAAAAAATACTGGTTTCTGTGCATGCATCTGCAGTGAAGGTGTGTGTTGTTTTGCCATGCAGCTTTTACTTACTTAGGCGCAATCAAGCACTCTTCTTCATTTTGCCTACCATGAAGTCAAGCCAAAAAAACAAGAAAAGAAAACGATTTTTCTGGTATCTGAAGTATAACAGTTCCCTGAACTACCTCTGATAGTGTCCTCATCATCATAATATTCCCTTTATTTATGATTAGTTATCTTTATCTTCAGAGGTGTGGGTGACAGTTTTAGTGTTTGCTTTAAAAAATAAAAAACAACAAAAACTCAAAACAAAAACTTGAAATATATATATTCTATATACATATATAGAGATGCTCACTCCTGATTGGACACTGAGCTGCACCACCTTCTCCTTCACTCCTCCACCTTGCTGTCCTCTGTGCTCTCTCTCCTCCATCTCCAGGGAACAAATCAGAGTCTGAGCACCAAACCTGTGGACTGTTAGTCTGCAGATAAGAAGGAAAACACACAGAATTCTCATGTTTGCCATTTTTCATACCGTATTATTATCGTATATTAGTTTACCAGTCCAACAGATTTATTTTCCCAAATGGATCATTACAGCTTTTGCCACACTGGTCCACTTGATTGTCAAAGTGTATTAGCTCTTTATTATTTCTTTCTTTTCTTTGAAATGATTACAATCAGAACGGACAGGACTGGGGATGGGAAAGAGAAAGATGAAGAAAAGAGAAGTTGGGAAGATGCTCAACAGAAGGAGATGGAAAGCAAAAAAAATAGGAGAAGAGAGAGAAGACACTAAAAATCTGTTTGATCACCTGCTGGAAAAATAAAAACAAGCAAAAAGAGAAAAACACAGTAGCGAAACCACAGCAAAAACCAACATAAGCACAAGTTATAGTAAATAATAAATATCTCCACATCCCGGAAGGGTCCTGATCGAGCCACAGGGGCCATAAACTGACAGTTTATTTATAACTAGAAATAATAAAGCAGTTGACGTGTTTCAGGCTGTGACTTTTAGTATCTGTTGGTACTTCATCACTTTGAATAAGTGTAAGTCAACACCAGGCCGCACTTTCAGTCTTTCCATTAAACAAATGAACAAGAATCCATTGTTTTCACCATTAAACAATAAAATATGCTTCTTGACTCCTTGATGCAGGTGCCCACCTACGACCTGGTTTATTAATACTAAGCTAAAGAGGAAAGCAACTCACTGTAGTTCTCACAGCTCAGGACAAGCAGACACCTGATGTTGAGTGACTGAATGGAACTAAAACAAGAATTCATAATTATGTTTGTCTGCCATGAACACGTGATGATAAAACTCTGCATATGCAGTCAGGAGACTGATGACCTGTGAAATGAGCTGTTAGAAATGTGCAGATATGTGTAAACATTGATCAGCATTTAACATCCAGGATGGAGCAAAACTTCTGACCTGCATGTATGAGAACCTTTAATCACATCATCTTTGTAGTGAAATAGCTGATGACTCATTAAACGTTTCCATGTAATTTATCCACAGTGAAAAATATTCACTTTGCTGGATCTGAAAATCACGTGTTCATTTCATTAGACACTAGCAATACTATTAAACTGGACCTTATCATTATCATATAGCACTAAATGTGAAACTGTGTCATATAACAATCTATATATGTAATATGTGTTTGCCTGAATCTTCCAGCACAAACAGAAAGAGGAGCTGTTGTCTGAGTATCAACGCAAGTACACACCAGAAATCGTTCAGTAAAGACAAATTTAATAAATGAAAGCTGGTGAGAGGGCCTTTGATGTTTCTCTTTGGATCATCCTTCCATCCATTTCTTCAGCTTATCCAATTCAAGATTGGAGCCATCCCAGCTGTTATGGGGCCAGAGGCGGGGGTACAACCTGGACAGGTCAGTCTAACACAGAGAAACAGACAACCATTCACACTCACATTCAACCTAACTGCATCTCTCTGGACTGTGGGATGAAGCTGGAGTACCTGGAGGGAACCACAAAGGCCCGAGGACTGTCTTGCTCTCAGGTGACGGCCGTTCACGCTGCTCTGAACACTCTCAGTTGTCTTTGGATCATCCTGTTGTTTGTCTCCCAGTGTCGTTACTGCTCCTCTCCTTTCAAAGACAAACACCAAATAACACCAAATGAGAGTGAATCACTTCAGAACAACGTGAACACTCCTGGTTATTGTGAGCAAACGTCATAACAAGATGAATATATTTACCATTTTACTGAGGGAAAATCTTCTGTGTGGTGTTTCTTCTCATCTTGGCTCTTTTTCCTGACACCCCGTCAAGTCTGTGACAAGTCTGTGACTTGACAGGCCCACCACCCGCACGGGGTGGTGGGCCTGTCAAGTCTGTGACTTGACAGGCCCACCACCCCGTGCGGGTGGTGGGCCTGCGGGAGGATGGGCCCATGTCTCCTCTTCGGGCTGTGCCCGGCCGGGCCCCATGGACTAAGGCCCGGCCACCAGACGCTCGCCCTCGGGCACCCTCCCCGGGCCTGGCTCCAGGGCGGGGCCCCGGTAACCCTATCCCGGGCAGGGTAAACTGTTCCCTCGATATTCTTTTCATAAGGGTCTTCTGAATCGCTCTTTGTCTGGTCCCTCACCCAGGACCAATTTGCCATGGGAGACCCTACCAGGGGGCAAAAGCCCCCAGACAACATAGCCCCTGGGATCCCTGGGACACACAAACCCCTCCACCACGATAAGGTAGCGATTCAAGGAGGAGAAAATCCTGGATAAAGGATAATAATTAATAACATCATCAAAACAGACAAACCTGAAAGAATTGCTGATCAGAGCTGTGACAGAGTCACAGATTAGTTGGATGTATACTTATCTTTCACAATGAGAGCGTTTGCATAGACGTCTCTTCAGGTCTTTTTATTGTTTTCTTTCTGGAGAGGAAAGTGATGAGACTGATGAGGAAATACCAAATACAAAGACTGACAAAGGGAACTGAAAAAGTCTAACCAAAACCTATACTGGGGGAAAACTGTAGGAAACAGAACTACTGAGGCAAGGAAACACGAGGGGACGGAGACTAACACTCTGACAAGGGACAAAGGGAGACTGACACAATATTTACACACAGGAGGCTGATTATGGGAACTAAGGACACATAGAAACACAGCTGAACCGAATAAGAAATGAACAACAAGTCGAAACAAACTCTAATGACAGTTCAACAAGTTTCTAAACACAACAAATAACTTTCAGGATGTTTCAACAATGTGTAAAATGAGTTCTTATCTTTTTTTGTGAGAGGGCCTTCAATGTTTCTCTTTGGATCATCCTTCCATCCATTTCTTCTGCTTCACCAATTCAAGATTGGAGCCATCCCAGCTGTTATGGGGCCAGAGGCGGGGGTACAACCTGGACAGGTCAGTCTAACACAGAGAAACAGACAACCATTCACACTCACATTCAACCTAACTGCATCTCTCTGGACTGTGGGATGAAGCTGGAGTACCTGGAGGGAACCACAAAGGCCCGAGGACTGTCTTGCTCTCAGGTGACGGCCGTTCACGCTGCTCTGAAGACCCTCAGTTGTCTTTGGATCAAACAACACCAAATGAAAGTGAATCACTTCAGAAACACTCCTGGTTATTGTGAGCAAACGTCATAACAAGATGAATATATTTACCATTTTACTGAGGGAAAATCTTCTGTGTGGTGTTTCTTCGCAGCGTGACTCTTTTTCCTGACTTTTAGAAACAAGAGGCAGAAAAGAAAGAATAAAAGTTAAAACCTCGACGATTTTCAAATATTTTAGGACATTATTTTAGAAACAACCTTAAGCACTATTTACTACTTACCACTTTGTTCAGGCTTGCTGACGTTCGACATGCTTCACTGTATATTATAATCTCAAGCGCTTCCTTGCTTGAGTCGGGCTCCGGATGCTGCTCTCTTCCTCCGCCTTCCTCTTAGCACGCTTTGCCGACATATTTAGAACACGGCAGAGCACCGAAGTGAGAACTCTGCCGTCCGCGCTGTAGTCTGTTACTCTCCAGCGGTTCTTCATCTCAGTGTCCTCTGTTCGGTAAACAGTGGAGATGACTCTTGTGATGGGGAGGCCGTCGACAGTCAGGGTGCGGACACAGTTCCTCCGATCTGCCTTCAGCACAGCAAGATCTGCTTTCTCTGGAAGAACTGGAGTCAGGAAGCGTGGATGAGAGCTGGAGCCCGCAGGCGGCAGCATCATGCCAGCTGGTGAGTCTGTAGGAGGAGAAGGAGTGGTGTTCTCTCTCTGGCTCTGCCTCACATTGACAAATGGTGTCGTCACCTGGTCCCGGTAGGACCATCCTTTAAAAGGTATGTCAGGAAAGTCCTTGGACCCAGTCACCAGGTTATGGTAAAGAGTGAGGACCAGGGGGGGCATGGAGTCCAGATGGCTCCTGTTCAGTTCACGGTTCCTCAAGTTAATGACGACCATCTGAGGTGCAGTGACTGGACTCACCAGATCAGCTACGAGAAAGCAAAGCGTGCGTCTACGTTAATCATGTGATCACACAAATTAAAGCCTGAATTTAAATTGTCCAGACATGGCTTTACATCATCATAAGCTCTTCCACACACAAACAGTAAGAAGCTCCCAGCAGAACTCATTGTTTATGAAAGCCTTCACATTTTTCACCTGGTAAAAGTTTTCATGTTGTGTAAGGCTGCATGGACTTTCACTGAGGTTTTAATACGCATTCACATTAAGGAGTAATATCTTCATATTAGTTGAGCATCGATATTTTGAGAATAAAGCAGCTACATTTAGGTGAGAAACCTCCCACCTCCTTATTGCAGGCACACACTGTTTCAATCTCAAACTCATCCAGCGACTCTGTGAACTTTTAAAACTCCATTCTCCAGCTTTACACATTCACAATCTATGAAACTTTCACGTATAACTCAGCGCCAGCAGCCCAAACATGTCAACTCAAACCCTCTACATGCAAAAACGGCCCGCGCGCTGACGTCAGCGTCCTCCAATGCCTTAGCAATTAAAAAAAAACATGGCGCCATCTTTATAGTGTACTGGCACACGTTAAAATTGATGTTACTCAAGTATGAAACATCTCATCCTAAATGTTAACACTCATGAAGTCCTACTTCCAAACAATAAAAGACAAAAATCTAAGTTGTATTTGTTTGCTAGCACTCTGACATATTAGCCTGCTGTACTCACCATAGCGTTGATCTATCACCTCCTCAATGAAAAGGGAGATCAGGTGCATCTCGCGACTGAAGTTTGAAGTCATTTTGCAAATCCTTCTTGAAGATTTTCAAACGTTAGCTGTAGTTTGAAAAATCCGAGTTTTCACAGCACTAGTGGGAAAAAGCTCCTGTTTGCGCTCAAACGTGAAACCCGAATTCCCATTTTGCCTCCTGCTTTTATACCTGCACTCAAACACGTCATCATCACCATGACACCCAGTGTCACCGAAAATCAATTGTATATATTTAAAATAAAGTTCGTCTAATTATCATAGTTTTTAAAAAATATATATATTTCTCATTTTATTTTACTGTTTTATTCATCCTTTTTAAAAAATATATTGCCAAACTTTGTCGTTTTAATTCTTTAAAAAATCATTAATTCACCAGTTTACAAAAATGAAGATCGATATCTGAAATTTAAATTAATAAATAAATAAATAATTACAATTGATAATGGATTTTTAGCATTAAAGAATAGTTTTTCAATGCGCTTTAAATGTTATCAGAGCCGATGTTGTGCCAAAAAGTGATCGCAGTCTAAAAAGTGATTTACGGTATTGAAACGTTTGTTTGTGTCATGACATTTGTAAACAGTTGATGTTTAAGGTGCAGTTCATGTGGAAGCCAGAGGAGGGTGGTGTTGTGCGCATAATACAAAGTGATGGCGAAACCTAAAAGACGGTGTCATGTCTGCTCCCTGAAGCAATCTCATAACAGTTTCGATCTATTTCAAGCCAGTTAGCACATTTCTGTTATGAAGTGCAATCATTTTTTGGCAGTAAACTTTTAAATCCTTTTATTATGAATATCACATTCTCAGACTTTCAAGAGAGACCAGACCAATAGGGCAGCAGAAATCACAAAAATAAATAAATAAATAACAGTTTTATAAAGATTAAAACAGTAAAAAAAAAAAAAAAAAGACTGGAATGATTATGATGTATAACACAGAATATGTACAATAACAGAGTTATAAACACACCTAGAAAACACGTGATACTTTTATTTCATCTATAACCTCTGTGCAAATTTTGTTGACTGCAAAGTGTTTATGAATATGTTTTTAAAAGCTGGTTATCTGACTGTCAGGTAATAGCAATTAAAAAGAAAGCTGATTCTTATTATTCCTGAATGGAAAAAGTCCATTATGAATTTTTGTTATGAATTTCATTTATCAATCCACCTCCTCACTGCTCTTTCCCGGTGCAGCAGCCAGAGCTGGATCAAACAGCCAGATGGCTTCTGGAGGAAGACTAACTGCAACAAAGGGTCTCTGGGAGGCTGCTCAGGCACAGCAGCTGAAAAATCAAAGATGAAATAAAAACTGGACCTGATCATGGTGCTGGATGAGACAAAAAGTCTAGATGATAAACCAGTGTATGAATTAGTAACACTGATTATGATGATCATGTTTAGGTGGAAACTAGCGAGCTAACTTCCTGCTAACCTCTAACTCAGTTAAATTGAATAAACTCTGTTTTCATGGATGCCTGGATGTTAAACTTAGTTGTTAAACCTGGTAAAGCAGCAACACTGATCATTTTATTAAAGATGAAAGAAGTTAGACCGTTTTTAGCTCTCAGTGATCCCTCAGTGTTCGTTTGACTTTGGGACCTGAAATATGGCAGCTTTTCACTTACACATTTTTGAACCACTCATTCATAGAAATAGTTTCCAGTCAAAGATCTGGACAGATCCACCAAGTTCACAGTAGTTTTACAATTTTCTGCAGCGCAGAAAAAAAACCCCTGAAAACATCACACTTCTGAAGTAACACATTGTGATTCATGTACAAACAACCAGTGTTGGTCAAGTTACTTGAAAAAAGTAATCAGTAACTAATTACTGATTACTTCCCAAAAAAAGTAATCCCGTTACTTTACTGATTACTTATTTTCAAAAGTATTTAATTACTTAGTTACTTAGTTACTTTTTAAAAACACGATTTACTACCTGAATAGGTGAGAAGACGATAGATCTTTCAGCCCAATCCTACTTTTTCTACATAATCCATCATACAAAATGTAATCAAATGGAAAAGTCTCTTTTTAAAACTTGTTTTATTAGTTTTAACCTTTTAACTATATGCATCAAGCAAAAATTTAATTATATGCAACATTCTCTGACTGGAAGAAAATTGTTTAACATTTAAACCTATTTTCTGCACATTCCAGCTCATAAAATAAAATATTTTTTGTGTTTACACTCACGCTTTCAAATAGATGCAAGTAAAACACAGCAGAAAATAAATAAAGTCAAAGACTAGCGGTCCTTTTGCTCTATTTTCACCTGTAAAGCAGGAGTAGGATAGGCGGAGGTTTACCCTGGTGCAGGTTTGCCGCAGCGGTCAGTTGAAGAATCCGCGAGTTTCTCTGTGAATTTCCCATTACGTGGTAGCGCACTCGGTGCTTGCTTGGAAGTTTAGGGGTTTTTTTTCGCTGTAAAAAGAAGTTTTCTTCCCACGCACAACGGACACTAATGTTTTTGTCACTTTTTATGGAATCAAACTCAAAGTAAGGTCAGTACTTCCACGCTTTAAACGCTGCACGCTCATAATCTCTCCCGCACTCGATATATTATCCATTGTTGATCTGCACACAGCTGTTGTCACAAACGTCGCACTCGCTTATGTCAATGTCATGAGACATTCTCGCAAAAAAAAATCACGGTTTTAGTAACGCAGCGTTCCTACGGGAAAGTAATGGTAATCTAATTACCATTTTTGCAATAGTAATCCCTTACTTTACTCGTTACTTGAAAAAAGTAATCGGATTACCGCACATGACAAAGCTGATTCTTATTATTCCTAAATGGAAAAAGTCCATTATGAATTTTTGTTATGAATTTCATTTATCAATCCACCTCCTCACTGCTCTTTCCCGGTGCAGCAGCCAGAGCTGGATCAAGCAGCCAGATGGCTTCTGGTGTCATGAACTGGCTGCGTGGAGGCAGAAGAGGACCCAAACGCAAAACTCACGGAGACGAAAAGCTGAACTCAAAATCACTGCTTTATTGCAGGCTTCACAAAGAAACAGAACTAAACTGGGAATGCTAACAGAAGACCGAGGGAACACAGAAAGACACACAGGTTTGGGGAGGAGACATGGACAACGCGACACTGAACTGAGGGAGACATGCACATAAATACACAGAGGGTTAACGAGGGAAGTGGGAGCACACGGGGAACACAGCTGACACAGATAATCGTAACGAGACGCGGCAGGAGTGAACACAACATGACGCATACTGACGAGAGACTGTCAAAGTAAAACAGGAAGTACACAGAGGTTCAGACAGGAGGAGAGAGAGCACGGGGAGAACACAGACATAACGGGCTGGGGAAAACATGGAATAAAACACAAGGAGAGACGAGGGCTCAAATACACAGAGGGGCACACAGGGGGTAAGAGTCACAAGGGGAAAACACATAAGGAACAACGTAACAGGGCAACCCAGGAAGCATGGCCTAAATAAGGAACAAAATACAAAAATACATGAAAACTAAGAATACTGGGCCAACATGGCCCAGGACCATGACATCTGGAGGAAGACTAACTGCAACAAAGGGTCTCTGGGAGGCTGCTCAGGCACAGCAGCTGAAAAATCAAAGATGAAATAAAAACTGGACCTGATCATGGTGCTGGATGAGACAAAAAGTCTAGATGATAAACCAGTGTATGAATTAGTAACACTGATTATGATGATCATGTTTAGGTGGAAACTAGCGAGCTAACTTCCTGCTAACCTCTAACTCAGTTAAATTGAATAAACTCTGTTTTCATGGATGCCTGGATGTTAAACTTAGTTGTTAAACCTGGTAAAGCAGCAACACTGATCATTTTATTAAAGATGAAAGAAGTTAGACCGTTTTTAGCTCTCAGTGATCCCTCAGTGTTCGTTTGACTTTGGGACCTGAAATATGGCAGCTTTTCACTTACACATTTTTGAACCACTCATTCATAGAAATAGTTTCCAGTCAAAGATCTGGACAGATCCACCAAGTTCACAGTAGTTTTACAATTTTCTGCAGCGCAGAAAAAAACCCCTGAAAACATCACACCTCTGAAGTAACACATTGTGATTCATGTACAAACAACCAGTGTTGGTCAAGTTACTTGAAAAAAGTAATCAGTAACTAATTACTGATTACTTCCCAAAAAAAGTAATCCCGTTACTTTACTGATTACTTATTTTCAAAAGTATTTAATTACTTAGTTACTTAGTTACTTTTTAAAAACACGATTTACTACCTGAATAGGTGATAAGACGATAGATCTTTCAGCCCAATCCTACTTTTTCTACATAATCCATCATACAAAATGTAATCAAATGGAAAAGTCTCATTTTAAAACTTGTTTTATTAGTTTTAACCTTTTAACTATATGCATCAAGCAAAAATTTAATTATATGCAACATTCTCTGACTGGAAGAAAATTGTTTAACATTTAAACCTATTTTCTGCACATTCCAGCACATAAAATAAAATATTTTTTGTGTTTACACTCACGCTTTCAAATAGATGCAAGTAAAACACAGCAGAAAATAAATAAAGTCAAAGACTAGCGGTCCTTTTGCTCTATTTTCACCTGTAAAGCAGGAGTAGGATAGGCGGAGGTTTACCCTGGTGCAGGTTTGCCGCAGCGGTCAGTTGAAGAATCCGCGAGTTTCTCTGTGAATTTCCCATTACGTGGTAGCGCACTCGGTGCTTGCTTGGAAGTTTAGGGGGTTTTTTTTCGCTGTAAAAAGAAGTTTTCTTCCCACGCACAACGGACACTAATGTTTTTGTAACTTTTTATGGAATCAAACTCAAAGTAAGGTCAGTACTTCCACGCTTTAAACGCTGCACGCTCATACTCTCTCCCGCACTCGATATATTATCCATTGTTGATCTGCACACAGCTGTTGTCACAAACGTCGCACTCGCTTATGTCACTGTCATGAGACATTCTCGCAAAAAAAAAATCACGGTTTTAGTAACGCAGCGTTCCTACGGGAAAGTAATGGTAATCTAATTACCATTTTTGCAATAGTAATCCCTTACTTTACTCGTTACTTGAAAAAAGTAATCGGATTACCGCACATGACAAAGCTGATTCTTATTATTCCTAAATGGAAAAAGTCCATTATGAATTTTTGTTATGAATTTCATTTATCAATCCACCTCCTCACTGCTCTTTCCCGGTGCAGCAGCCAGAGCTGGATCAAGCAGCCAGATGGCTTCTGGTGTCATGAACTGGCTGTGTGGAGGCAGAAGAGGACCCAAACGCAAAACTCACGGAGACGAAAAGCTGAACTCAAAATCATTGCTTTATTGCAGGCTTCACAAAGAAACAGAACTAAACTGGGAATGCTAACAGAAGACCGAGGGAACACAGAAAGACACACAGGTTCGGGGAGGAGACATGGACGACGCGACACTGAACTGAGGGAGACATGCACATAAATACACAGAGGGTTAACGAGAGAAGTGGGAGCACACGGGGAACACAGCTGACACAGATAATCGTAACGAGACGCGGCAGGAGTGAACACAACATGACGCATACTGACGAGAGACTGTCAAAGTAAAACAGGAAGTACACAGAGGTTCAGACAGGAGGAGAGAGAGCACGGGGAGAACACAGACATAACGGGCTGGGGAAAACATGGAATAAAACACAAGGAGAGACGAGGGCTCAAATACACAGAGGGGCACACAGGGGGTAAGAGTCACAAGGGGAAAACACATAAGGAACAACGTAACAGGGCAACCCAGGAAGCATGGCCTAAATAAGGAACAAAATACAAAAATACATGAAAACTAAGAATACTGGGCCAACATGGCCCAGGACCATGACATCTGGAGGAAGACTAACTGCAACAAAGGGTCTCTGGGAGGCTGCTCAGGCACAGCAGCTGAAAAATCAAAGATGAAATAAAAACTGGACCTGATCATGGTGCTGGATGAGACAAAAAGTCTAGATGATAAACCAGTGTATGAATTAGTAACACTGATTATGATGATCATGTTTAGGTGGAAACTAGCGAGCTAACTTCCTGCTAACCTCTAACTCAGTTAAATTGAATAAACTCTGTTTTCATGGATGCCTGGATGTTAAACTTAGTTGTTAAACCTGGTAAAGCAGCAACGCTGATCATTTTATTAAAGATGAAAGAAGTTAGACCGTTTTTAGCTCTCAGTGATCCCTCAGTGTTCGTTTGACTTTGGGACCTGAAATATGGCAGCTTTTCACTTACACATTTTTGAACCACTCATTCATAGAAATAGTTTCCAGTCAAAGATCTGGACAGATCCACCAAGTTCACAATAGTTTTACAATTTTCTGCAGCGCAGAAAAAAAAACCCTGAAAACATCACACCTCTGAAGTAATTCAATTCAATTCAATTCAATTTTATTTATATAGCGCCAAATCACAACAAAAGTCGCCTCAAGGCGCTTCATAGATACAGAGAGAAACCCAACAATCATATGACCCCCTATGAGCAAGCACTTTGGCGACAGTGGGAAGGAAAAACTCCCTTTTAACAGGAAGAAACCTCCGGCAGAACCAGGCTCAGGGAGGGGCGGCCATCTGCTGCGACCGGTTGGGGTGAGAGAAGGAAGACAGGATAAAAGACATGCTGTGGAAGAGAGACAGAGGTTAATAACAGATATGATTCAATGCAGAGAGGTCTATTAATACATAGTGAGTGAGAAAGGTGACTGGAAAGGAAAAACTCAATGCATCATGGGAATCCCCCGGCAGCCTACGTCTATTGCAGCATAACTAAGGGAGGATTCAGGGTCACCTGGTCCAGCCCTAACTATATGCTTTAGCAAAAAGGAAAGTTTTAAGCCTAATCTTAAAAGTAGAGATAGTTTCTGTCTCCCGAATCCAAACTGGAAGCTGGTTCCACAGAAGAGGGGCCTGAAAACTGAAGGCTCTGCCTCCCATTCTACTTTTAAATACTCTAGGAACAACAAGTAGGCCTGCAGAGCGAGAGCGAAGTGCTCTAATAGGGTGATATGGTACTACAAGGTCATTAAGATAAGATGGGGCCTGATTATTTAAGACCTTGTATGTGAGGAGCAGGATTTTGAATTCAATTCTGGACTTAACAGGAAGCCAATGAAGGGAAGCCAAAACAGGAGAAATATGCTCTCTCCTTCTAGTCCCTGTCAGTACTCTTGCTGCAGCATTTTGGATTAGCTGAAGGCTTTTCAGTGAGTTTTTTGGACATCCTGATAATAATGAATTACAGTAGTGCAGCCTGGAAGTAATAAATGCATGAACTAGTTTTTCAGCGTCACTCTGAGACAGGATATTTCTAATTTTAGAGATGTTGCGCAAATGGAAGAAAGCAGTCTTACATATTTGTTTAATATGTGCGTTGAAGGACATGTCCTGGTCAAAAATGACTCCAAGGTTCCTCACAGCGTTACTGGAGGCCAAGGTAATGCCATCCAGAGTATGAATCTGGTTAGATACCATATTTCTAAGATTTTCAGGGCCAAGTACAATAACCTCAGTTTTATCTGAATTAAGAAGCAGAAAGTTAGCGGCCATCCAGGTCTTTATGTCTTTAAGACATTCCTGCAGTTTAACTAATTGGTGTGTGTTATCTGGCTTCATGGACAGATAGAGCTGGGTGTCATCTGCATAGCAGTGAAAATGTATGCTATGTCTTCTAATGATGCTGCCTAAGGGAAGCATGTATAATGTAAACAGAATTGGTCCTAGCACTGAACCCTGTGGAAATCCATAATTAACCTCAGTGTGTGAAGAGGACTCTCCATTTACATGCACAAATTGGAGTCTATTAGATAGATATGATACAAACCACTGCAGTGCAGTACCTGTAATACCTACAGCATGTTCTAATCGCTCTAATAGGATATTATGGTCGACAGTATCGAACGCTGCACTGAGGTCTAGCAGGACAAGCACAGAGATGAGTCCACTGTCAGAGGCCATAAGAAGATCATTTGTAACCTTCACTAAAGCTGTTTCTGTGCTGTGATGAGCTCTGAAACCTGACTGAAACTCTTCAAATAAACCATTCCTCTGCAGATGATCTGTTAGCTGTTTGACAACTACTCTTTCAAGGATTTTTGATATGAAAGGAAGGTTGGAGATTGGCCTATAATTAGCTAAGACTGCTGGGTCTAGAGATGGCTTTTTGAGTAAAGGTTTAACTACAGCCAGCTTGAAGGCCTGTGGTACATAGCCGATTATTAGAGATAGGTTGATCATATTTAAGATCGAAGAATTAATTAATGGCAGGACTTCTTTGAGCAGTTTTGTAGGAATGGGGTCTAAAAGACACGTTGATGGTTTGGAGGAAGTAATTATTGAAGTTAACTCAGAAAGATCAATTGGAGAAAAAGAGTCTAACTTAACATCAATGGTACTAAGAGTAGCTGTAGATAATATTACATCTGTGGGATGATTACTGGTAATTTTTTCTCTAATGATAAAAATGTTATTTGTGAAGAAGTTCATGAAGTCATTACTAGTTAACGTTAAAGGGATGGTTGGCTCAACAGAGCTCTGACTGTTTGTCAGCCTGGCTACAGTGCTGAAGAGAAACCTGGGGTTGTTCTTATTTTCTTCAATCAGTGATGAATAGTAAGATGTTCTGGCTTTGCGGAGGGCTTTCTTATAAAGCAGCAAACTATTTCTCCAGGCTAAATGATGATCCTCTAAATTTGTGACACGCCATTTCCTCTCCAGATTACGAGTCATCTGCTTTAGGGTACGTGTTTGAGAATTATACCACGGAGTCAGGTACTTCTGATTAGAGACCTTAGTTTTCACTGGAGCTACAGTATCCAGAGTCGTACGTAGTGAGGAGGTGAAATTATTAACAAGATAATCGACCTCTGTTGGGGTAGCGTTCAGATAGCTGCTCTGCTCTGTGTTGGTACAGGGCATTGAAGATGATAACAGTGGGTGGATTATATTCTTAAACTTAGTTACAGCGCTTTCAGAAAGACATCTACTTTGATAAAATCTACTCTCCACCGCTGTGTAATCAATTATTGTAAATGTAAATGTTATCAGGAAATGATCAGACAGGAGAGGGTTTTCAGGAAACACTGTTAAATGTTCCGTTTCTATGCCATATGTTAAAACAAGATCTAGAGTGTGATTAAAGTGGTGGGTGGGTTCTTTTACATTTTGAGAGAAGCCAATTGAGTCTAATAACAGACTAAATGCCATGTTGAGGCTGTCATTTTTAGCATCTACATGGATGTTAAAATCACCCACAATAATTATTTTATTTGAGCTCAGAACTAAATTAGATATAAAGTCTGAGAAATCAGACAGAAACTCTGTGTAAGGCCCAGGTGGACGATAGATGATAACAAGTAAGACTGGTTTCTGAGTTTCACAGCTGGGGTGGACAATGTTAAGCATCAGGCTTTCAAATGAATTAAAAGTCTGTCTTGGTCTTTCATTAATTAATAGGCTGGTGTGAAAAATTGCTGCCACACCGCCCCCTCGGCCTGTGCTTCGAGGTTTCTGGTAGTTAGAATGACTCGGGGGTGTTGATTCATTTAAACTAACATAATCATCCTGCTGCAACCAGGTTTCTGTAAGGCAGAGTAAATCAATTTGTTGATCAATTATTAAGTCATGTACTAACAGAGACTTGGAGGAGAGAGACCTAATATTTAATAATCCACATTTCACTGTTTTACTCTTTGGTTCAGATGTGGATACTGTACTGTTCTTTCTTTGTAATTGTTTATGTTTAAGTTGTTTGTTGCTGGTTTTTAGTTTGTTTTTTGTCTTTTTGGAAGCTGACACAGTCTCTATGGAGATGGGTTTTTGGGGGGGTAGCAGGAGGAGAGAAGCTGCAGAGAGGCGTGTAAGACTGCAACTCTGCTTCCTGGTCCCAACTCTGGATAGTCATATTTTGGGGGGTTTAATAAATTTGTCCATATTTCTAGAAATGAGAGCTGCTCCATCCAAAGTGGGATGGATGCCGTCTCTCCTAACAAGACCAGGTTTCCTCCAGAAGGTTTGCCAATTATCTATGAAGCCCACATCGTTTCTGGGACACCACTCAGACAGCCAGCAATTTAAGGAGAACATGCGGCTAAACATGTCACTCCTGGTCTGATTGGGGAGGGGACCAGAGAAAACTACAGAGTCCGACATTGTTTTAGCAAAGTTGCACATCGATTCAATATTGATTTTAGTGACCTCCGATTGGCGTAACCGGGTGTCATTACTGCCGACGTGAATTATGATTTTACTGAATTTACGTTTACCCTTAGCCAGCAGTTTTAAATTTCCTTCAATGTCGCCTGCTCTGGCCCCTGGAAGACAATTGACTATGGTTGCCGGTGTCTCCAGCTTCACATGTCTGAGAACAGAATCACCAATTACCAGAGTTTGACCCCCGGCGGGTGTGTCACCGAGTGGGGAAAAACGGTTAGACACATGAACGGGTTGGTGGTGTACCTGGGGCTTCTGTTTAGGACTATGCTTCCTCCTCACCGTGACCCAGCCGCCCTCTTTCCCCAGCTGCTTGGGGTCTGCCGGGGAACAGCTAGCGGGGCCTACGCTATCTTCGGCTGCACCAGCTACAGGGGCCTGGCTAGCTACGGGTGAATGAAGGGTGCGAAGCCGAGTCTCCAATTCAGTAATCCTGGCCTCCAGAGCTGCAAATATGCTACATTTGTTACAGATATCATTACTGCTAAAGGAGGCCGAGGAGTAACTAAACATCTGACACAATGAGCAAGAAAGTGCAGGAGGGACAGGTGAAGTAGCCATGGTGCTAACGAGTTGGCTACGAGCTAAGCTAAGCTAGCGAAACAGTACAGAGACAGTGAGTGAATACTTTGGCTATAAATTAGGTAGTGAGTACACAGAAAGTGTGCTTCGGATGAAGCACGTGAAGATTATACTATGAAAGAAGAATGTATTTAAAAGTTGTTAATTAAATTGCTAAGCAAATAAGCTACTCAGAAACACCACTGTGTTTGAGCAGGAACAGGAAGTGATACTCTACCGCAGAGCGAGCGAACACCAAGTAACCGAGTAACACATTGTGATTCATGTACAAACAACACACAATTATTGTAGATTCTTCAAAGCCTCCTTATATTCAACACTTGGGTAGGTGGTGTTATACATGCCCTCACAGCACCGGCACATCAATCATCCTATTTTCACCTTGTCACCTTCATTAAGCTGCTCTCTTTCTACAGAAGGCCCACCGCATGCATGGGGGGGAGGGGGGGGGGATACCGTGGGCCAGGGCTGTGGCATCTAATGTCTGGTTGTCAGTGTCCTTTGGAAAAGCAAGTGATTGTCCTAAAATCAGATGTCCCAGCAGATTGATCTAGTTTGCCATGCTGGCAAAAGACCAATACACCAAGACAAACAGCCATTTATGCTTTTTACACAGACAGCCCATTTAATCAGGGAACTTGACACAATGTATTTTTTTTCTATCCTCTGTTAAATAATTCTTGTAGAATAACGGGCTGGGGAAAACATGGAATAAAACACAAGGAGAGACAAGGGCTCAAATACACAGAGGGGCACACAGGGGGTAAGAGTCACAAGGGGAAAACACATAATTCTTGTAGAATTATTTAACTAGAAGAATTGTTGTACCACACATTAAAGTTTCAAATCAGTGAAAAAGCAATCGTGCCAAAGAAATGTCATGTTTGTTTAAGATGACTGCAATTATGGTATTAACAGAAAACACACATCTCTGTCTCTTTTCTTTTCAGAATCAGAATCAGAATCAGAAAGGGTTTTATTGCCAAATGTTGAGCAGGTTTACAACATTAGGAAATTGCTGCGGTGCTTCAGTGCAAACATACTGTCATAAATTACGCTTAAATAGACATGAAAATAAAAATAAGAATAAGAATTAAAAGTGCTAAGTAGATAGATATATACATGATATATACATGAGTGCAGGTGGTGATCAGTGCCAAACATGGAATGATGCAGTGAACACAGCGTAGGGTCATGTGTTAGTGGTGGGAACAGTCATATGGTTATTGTTCATGTGTCCAACAGCAGAGGGGAAGAAACTGTTCTTATGGCGAGAGGTTCTGGTGCGAATGGACCGGAGCCTCCTGCCTGAGGGGAGCAGGTCAAACAGACTGTGTCCAGGGTGAGAAGGGTCAGCTGAGATCCGAGCTGCACGCCCCAGTGTCCTGGAGGTGTACAGGTCCTGCAGAGATGGGAGTCTGCAGCCAATCACCTTCTCAGCAGAGCGCACAACACGCTGCAGTCTCTGTTTGTCCCTGATAGAGGCTCCAGCGTACCACACGGTGATGGAGGAGGTGAGGATGGACTCGATGATTGCAGTGTAGAATTGCATCATCGTCCGTGTTGGCAGGTTGAATTTCTTCAGCTGCCTCAGGAAGTACATCCTCTGCTGGGCTTTCTTAATGACGGAGGTGATGGTGGGCTCCCACTTCAGGTCCTGGGTGATGGTGGTACCCAGGAAGCGGAATGAGTCCACAGAGGTGATGGGGGTGTCAGTCAGGATGATGGGGGGGAGTGGAGCTGTGTGCTTCCTGAAGTCCACAATAATCTCCACTGTCTTCTGGGCATTCAGCACCAGGTTGTTGTGGCTGCACCAGGACACCAGACGTTCAACCTCCCTCCTGTAGGCAGACTCATCCCCGTCCGAGATGAGTCCAATAACGGTGGTGTCATCTGCAAACTTGATTAGCTTGACAGACTGGTGGGTGGAGGTGCAGCAGTTGGTATACAGGGAGAAGAGCAGAGGAGAAAGAACACAGCCCTGAGGGGAGCCGGTGCTGATGGTCCGGGAGTCCGAGACATTCTTTCCCAGCCTCACATGCTGCTTCCTGTCCGTCA
This sequence comes from Perissodus microlepis, assembly GCF_051167445.1. Taxonomy (NCBI): domain Eukaryota; kingdom Metazoa; phylum Chordata; class Actinopteri; order Cichliformes; family Cichlidae; genus Perissodus; species Perissodus microlepis. The sequence continues at coordinate 37,527,026 of NC_140475.1, forward strand.
GGAAGTCAGTGATCCACCGGCAGATGGGATCAGGCACATTCATCTGGGAAAGCTTGCCTTGGAGATGGTCTGGAAGGATGGTGTTGAACGCAGAGCTGAAGTCCACAAACAGGATCCTGGCGTAGGTTCCTGGGGAGTCCAGATGCTGCAGGATGAAGTGTAGAGCCATGTTGATGGCGTCATCTACAGACCTGTTGGCTCTGTATGCAAACTGCAGGGGGTCCAGGAGGGGGGCCGTGAGGGTCTTGAGATAGGAGAGAACCAGGCGCTCAAATGACTTCATGACCACAGGTGTCAGAGCCACAGGTCTGTAGTCATTTAGCCCAGTGATCCTAGGTTTCTTGGGGACAGGGATTATGGTAGAGGACTTGAAGCAGGCAGGCACATGACATGCCTGCAGTGAGGAGTTGAAAATGCCAGAAAACACTGGGGCCAGCTCGTTTGCACAGTGTCTGAGGGTGGCAGGAGACACACCGTCTGGGCCGGGAGCTTTTCGAGCATTCAGACTCTTAAACTGCTTCCTCACACCTGCTTCATGAATATGAAGAGTTGTGGTGGGAGGAGGTGGTGTGAAATCCTCTTTTGTGTGGGGTGAGGAGGGGGGTGTTGTAGGTGAAGTGTTTGAAGGTGGTGATGGCTCTATGGAGGGGGGAGAGGTGGGGGAATGAGTGTCCAAAGTGTCTCTATTGTTGGGGCCGTTGGAGGTGTGAAGGCTGCCTGATGGCTCGTCAAAACGGCAGTAAAAGTCGTTAAGGGTGTTGGCCAAGAGCAAGTCATCAGTGGAGTGGGGGGTTTTAGGCTTGTAGTTGGTGATATTCCTAAAACCTTTCCACACAGAGGCCGAGTCATTCTCTGAGATCTGCTGCTGCATCTTCTCAGAGTGCTGGTGTTTAGCAATGTCCACTTCGTTAGTGAACCTGTACTTGGCCTCTCTGTAGCAGTCCCTGTCTCCGCTTCTGAACGCCTTTCTCTTTTCCAGCCACAGCTTTTTGAGTTTAGGAGTAAACCAGGGTTTGTCATTGTTATAACTCACCCTGGTGCGTGATGGCACAATGCTGTCCTCACAGAAGTGGATATAGGAGGTGACAGTGTCCGTAAACTCGTCCAAGCTGTTAGAAGCAGCCTTCATTGTGTCCCAGTCTGTAGACTCCAAACACGTGCGAAGCTCCTCCACAGCCTCGTTGCTCCACAGTTTTTTGGTCCTCACGACAGGTTTGGAGAGCTTCAGCCTCTGTCTGTACGCGGGGATTAGGTGGATCATGACGTGGTCAGAAAGTCCGAGTGAAGCGCGGGGCACCGCACGATAGGCCCCGCTGATCGTGCTGTAACAGTGGTCTAATGTCCTCTCCTCTCTGGTCGGGCATTTAATATACTGCTTGTATTTGGGAAGCTCATGGCTCAGATTGGCTTTGTTAAAGTCCCCAAGAGCAATGATGAGAGAGTCCGGGAATGTCCGCTCCATGTGCAGTATCTGCTCCGCGAGTGCGCACTGAGCTGCCTGCGCATCCGCATCTGGCGGGATGTAAACAGCGGCCAGGATGAATGAAGCAAACTCCCGCGGAGAATAAAACGGTTTGCAGTGAATAAAAAGGTATTCCAGAGAGGAAGAGCAGTGCTGAGCAATCACTGTTACATCTGTGCACCAGCCACTATTAATGTAGAAGCAGACACCTCCACCTTTGGTCTTACCAGAGAGAGAGGCCTGCCGGTCCGCGCACAGCAGATGAAAGCCCTCCAGCTTGAGCGCGCTGTCCGGGATGTCCTCACAGAGCCACGACTCCGTAAAACATAAGACACAGGAGGAGGCTAAGTCTCTGTTCATGCTTCTCATCAGGGCCAGCTCGTCTATCTTATTCCTGAGTGAGCGTACATTGGAAAGGAAGATCCCAGGAAGAGCAGTTCGCAGTCCGCGTCTCCTCAGACGCACGAGTGCGCCGGTGTTCCAGATCTACTGGCGTTTAGATCAACTGGCGTTGGTCGAACAGATGTGTGGCAGTCTTGCGTTTCAGGAGCTGCTACCGACAAGCCAGCAAAAAAAACGCCAAATGTGTCATCTGTGACACTTGTGAGGTTATCTCAAACACACTCTGTCAGTCTCGATGCTGTTGAACAACAAAATGTTTAAAAATGTGGCGAGTTTACCTGGTGATATCCTCATGCGCGATGCGATCGCGAAAACAGCAAACAATTAACACCACGCCGATGTTGTTCACAGGACAGCAAGAGTAAACGATCGGGAGACTCTTGTCGTCGTTATCGTTCCCCTCGCACGTTTTATTTCTCCGGTTTCAGCGTTTTTGCTTCACAACTAAAGCGAGCAGTTTACTTTGTGCACTAACATGGACTTGAGTCAACCAGCGCCACCTCTGGCCAAGTGCCACAGCCTACAGCCAGATCAACTTGTGACACACATCTGCAGCACGTTTGAATTCGTTTCATGCACAACACATTTGTACCTTTCAATTGTGTCTGTCTGTGCGTCATGCAAATAAACCTTTGAAAAGAATGAAATGATATCATATATTTCTTATTGGCCTACATTTGTACAACATTCCAAATTATATATACAAAGTCATAGAAATCACCACTCCAATTGGTCATCATGATTTTAATATTCTCTTTTCCCATAACAATGAAATACGCCTTGGACAAATATAACACATCAATATTTCATTAGTGTTGTCACATCACATCCTGTAAGCAGAGTCTATCTGTGTCTTTTCTCTGGAAATGAATATTTCCAGCCAATATAGGCAATCCATCAACATGGCTGGAGAGTTGGTAGTTATATACAAGTCTGTATAAGTGTGGTTAATCTAATGAACATTTGTAAGGAGATGGCAGTTACTGTGAATTCACAGCAGTTACACAGTGATTAGTAATGAACAGAGCCAGTGAGAGTGAGTGGATTTAAGAAAGTCAGTGACTCAGGTGTGTCGATTGGTTTGTCATCTGTTTTTGAGACTGGAGGGGACGTAGAAATCTTTTGTTTTAAATCTTAGTTAGGAAGATTCCTGTTTTAAAACAAGCATTTTGTGTGAGAAATGCAAGAAGTACACCTGCAGAAAGCACACAGTTACATTCTGTCCATCACGTGGACAAAATCGAAAATGTTGAGCATTGAAAAACTGACAACGTTGGGCAAGTTCAAAAGAAATGTGTGTGTGTGTGTGTATAAGAACGAAAAACCTTTACCAAATGGTTCCTAAAATAGTTATGGAAAGTCTAACTGTTGTATGTCTGTGTTCTACATGTTTATCTGATGGAAAATAAAGTTGCTATTGTTTTATTGCAGTTTCTTGACAATTCTGAGTGGATTTACACAGTACGGGTCAAAATGACCCGCAACAAAATCAATGTCACCTTTTTGTTTGTCAACATAATACAAGGGTTAATTTCCAAAACTTCCATATGATCTTCAATTTGTAGCAGATACACTATCACATAGCAGCTGGAGCAGTCTCCAATGGAGGTCAGTCCACTGCTGCCACCTGTGGCCAAATACCATAGCCTACTACTAGATTAACTTGTGACACATCTGCACCTGCTGCTATGATCACATTGAGTAGAGGCTGAGTGGCTACACTTACCCCTGGTACATCCAGATCTACCCACAAACATGTTGAAAGATGCAATCCCAGCAATGTGGATTGTCAACACTAAAAACAATCAGTAAGCAAAGACAACAGGGATCAATTTTTTCTGTTTATTTAGCAACCACAACATTTGTAGTCGCCTTCTGCAGAGGGGAAGTCCACACACACTGTGTGGTACCACTTCCCACAGAAGGTGCATTCAATCTGCAAGAAAAATTAGATTGTCAGAGTCATTCATCTGAAGTCAGGCTCTTGAGTAAAGCAACTAAACATGTTACAGTGTGCAGATACTGCATATTTCTGTGCAACAGTCTTATCTGTGTATCACTTGATGTTTCCATGCGTCCTTTAGGTGCTCTAGTGTCTTTAGAGTGCAAAGGCATGCAGGTCACCTGAACTATAATTCCACTGTCGGTGCATCAAAGTGACATGTCACCCAGTGATGCTGAAGTAACCCAGTCAAGGTGCTTCCATCTGAGGTATTGATTTCGTTCTCTTACCCATGCTAACGACATGTGATGTTACAACACTGGTGAAATATTAGTGTGTCTATATTTGTTCACGAGGAGTCACGATTACGGTGACTATCAAAATCGTCGATGACTAATTTAATAGTCGATGCGTCATTTGAAGCTTTGTAAGATCACAAAAGACGCAGGAATAAGTAGTAGGATTTAAGAGTGTAATAACGGACTTTTAGTATTTTATTTTATTTATTCTGCAATGCTTCATTACTCACTAATGTTACAAATGTTGAAAGGTAAAAGTGTTCAATAAAATCCTAAATATTGCAAATTGCTGTAAGAAGTCAGTTCTTCTTTCGCTGCTTTAGGACACATCCCATTATATTGACTACTGTACACACACTACTTAATATTTAAGGTACAAAAAATACTGGTTTCTGTGCATGCATCTGCAGTGAAGGTGTGTGTTGTTTTGCCATGCAGCTTTTACTTACTTAGGCGCAATCAAGCACTCTTCTTCATTTTGCCTACCATGAAGTCAAGCCAAAAAAACAAGAAAAGAAAAACGATTTTTCTGGTATCTGAAGTATAACAGTTCCCTGAACTACCTCTGATAGTGTCCTCATCATCATAATATTCCCTTTATTTATGATTAGTTATCTTTATCTTCAGAGGTGTGGGTGACAGTTTTAGTGTTTGCTTTAAAAAATAAAAAACAACAAAAACTCAAAACAAAAACTTGAAATATATATATTCTATATACATATATAGAGATGCTCACTCCTGATTGGACACTGAGCTGCACCACCTTCTCCTTCACTCCTCCACCTTGCTGTCCTCTGTGCGCTCTCTCCTCCATCTCCAGGGAACAAATCAGAGTCTGAGCACCAAACCTGTGGACTGTTAGTCTGCAGATAAGGAAAACACACAGAATTCTCATGTTTGCCATTTTTCATACCGTATTATTATCGTATATTAGTTTACCAGTCCAACAGATTTATTTTCCCAAATGGATCATTACAGCTTTTGCCACACTGGTCCACTTGATTGTCAAAGTGTATTAGCTCTTTATTATTTCTTTCTTTTCTTTGAAATGATTACAATCAGAACGGACAGGACTGGGGATGGGAAAGAGAAAGATGAAGAAAAGAGAAGTTGGGAAGATGCTCAACAGAAGGAGATGGAAAGCAAAAAAAATAGGAGAAGAGAGAGAAGACACTAAAAATCTGTTTGATCACCTGCTGGAAAAATAAAAACAAGCAAAAAGAGAAAAACACAGTAGCGAAACCACAGCAAAAACCAACATAAGCACAAGTTATAGTAAATAATAAATATCTCCACATCCCGGAAGGGTCCTGATCGAGCCACAGGGGCCATAAACTGACAGTTTATTTATAACTAGAAATAATAAAGCAGTTGACGTGTTTCAGGCTGTGACTTTTAGTATCTGTTGGTACTTCATCACTTTGAATAAGTGTAAGTCAACACCAGGCCGCACTTTCAGTCTTTCCATTAAACAAATGAACAACAATCCATTGTTTTCACCATTAAACAATAAAATATGCTTCTTGACTCCTTGATGCAGGTGCCCACCTACGACCTGGTTTATTAATACTAAGCTAAAGAGGAAAGCAACTCACTGTAGTTCTCACAGCTCAGGACAAGCAGACACCTGATGTTGAGTGACTGAATGGAACTAAAACAAGAATTCATAATTATGTTTGTCTGCCATGAACACGTGATGATAAAACTCTGCATATGCAGTCAGGAGACTGATGACCTGTGAAATGAGCTGTTAGAAATGTGCAGATATGTGTAAACATTGATCAGCATTTAACATCCAGGATGGAGCAAAACTTCTGACCTGCATGTATGAGAACCTTTAATCACATCATCTTTGTAGTGAAATAGCTGATGACTCATTAAACGTTTCCATGTAATTTATCCACAGTGAAAAATATTCACTTTGCTGGATCTGAAAATCACGTGTTCATTTCATTAGACACTAGCAATACTATTAAACTGGACCTTATCATTATCATATAGCACTAAATGTGAAACTGTGTCATATAACAATCTATATATGTAATATGTGTTTGCCTGAATCTTCCAGCACAAACAGAAAGACGAGCTGTTGTCTGAGTATCAACGCAAGTACACACCAGAAATCGTTCAGTAAAGACAAATTTAATAAATGAAAGCTGGTGAGAGGGCCTTTGATGTTTCTCTTTGGATCATCCTTCCATCCATTTCTTCAGCTTATCCAATTCAAGATTGGAGCCATCCCAGCTGTTATGGGGCCAGAGGCGGGGGTACAACCTGGACAGGTCAGTCTAACACAGAGAAACAGACAACCATTCACACTCACATTCAACCTAACTGCATCTCTCTGGACTGTGGGATGAAGCTGGAGTACCTGGAGGGAACCACAAAGGCCCGAGGACTGTCTTGCTCTCAGGTGACGGCCGTTCACGCTGCTCTGAACACTCTCAGTTGTCTTTGGATCATCCTGTTGTTTGTCTCCCAGTGTCGTTACTGCTCCTCTCCTTTCAAAGACAAACACCAAATAACACCAAATGAGAGTGAATCACTTCAGAACAACGTGAACACTCCTGGTTATTGTGAGCAAACGTCATAACAAGATGAATATATTTACCATTTTACTGAGGGAAAATCTTCTGTGTGGTGTTTCTTCTCATCTTGGCTCTTTTTCCTGACACCCCGTCAAGTCTGTGACAAGTCTGTGACTTGACAGGCCCACCACCCCGTGCGGGTGGTGGGCCTGCGGGAGGATGGGCCCATGTCTCCTCTTCGGGCTGTGCCCGGCCGGGCCCCATGGACTAAGGCCCGGCCACCAGACGCTCGCCCTCGGGCACCCTCCCTGGGCCTGGCTCCAGGGCGGGGCCCCGGTAACCCTATCCCGGGCAGGGTAAACTGTTCCCTCGATATTCTTTTCATAAGGGTCTTCTGAATCGCTCTTTGTCTGGTCCCTCACCCAGGACCAATTTGCCATGGGAGACCCTACCAGGGGGCAAAAGCCCCCAGACAACATAGCCCCTGGGATCCCTGGGACACACAAACCCCTCCACCACGATAAGGTAGCGATTCAAGGAGGAGAAAATCCTGGATAAAGGATAATAATTAATAACATCATCAAAACAGACAAACCTGAAAGAATTGCTGATCAGAGCTGTGACAGAGTCACAGATTAGTTGGATGTATACTTATCTTTCACAATGAGAGCGTTTGCATAGACGTCTCTTCAGGTCTTTTTATTGTTTTCTCTCTGGAGAGGAAAGTGATGAGACTGATGAGGAAATACCAAATACAAAGACTGACAAAGGGAACTGAAAAAGTCTAACCAAAACCTATACTGGGGGAAAACTGTAGGAAACAGAACTACTGAGGCAAGGAAACACGAGGGGACGGAGACTAACACTCTGACAAGGGACAAAGGGAGACTGACACAATATTTACACACAGGAGGCTGATTATGGGAACTAAGGACACATAGAAACACAGCTGAACCGAATAAGAAATGAACAACAAGTCGAAACAAACTCTAATGACAGTTCAACAAGTTTCTAAACACAACAAATAACTTTCAGGATGTTTCAACAATGTGTAAAATGAGTTCTTATCTTTTTTTGTGAGAGGGCCTTCAATGTTTCTCTTTGGATCATCCTTCCATCCATTTCTTCTGCTTCACCAATTCAAGATTGGAGCCATCCCAGCTGTTATGGGGCCAGAGGCGGGGGTACTACCTGGACAGGTCAGTCTAACACAGAGAAACAGACAACCATTCACACTCACATTCAACCTAACTGCATCTCTCTGGACTGTGGGATGAAGCTGGAGTACCTGGAGGGAACCACAAAGGCCCGAGGACTGTCTTGCTCTCAGGTGACGGCCGTTCACGCTGCTCTGAAGACCCTCAGTTGTCTTTGGATCAAATAACACCAAATGAGAGTGAATCACTTCAGAAACACTCCTGGTTATTGTGAGCAAACGTCATAACAAGATGAATATATTTACCATTTTACTGAGGGAAAATCTTCTGTGTGGTGTTTCTTCGCAGCGTGACTCTTTTTCCTGACTTTTAGAAACAAGAGGCAGAAAAGAAAGAATAAAAGTTAAAACCTCGACGATTTTCAAATATTTTAGGACATTATTTTAGAAACAACCTTAAGCACTATTTACTACTTACCACTTTGTTCAGGCTTGCTGACGTTCGACATGCTTCACTGTATATTATAATCTCAAGCGCTTCCTTGCTTGAGTCGGGCTCCGGATGCTGCTCTCTTCCTCCGCCTTCCTCTTAGCACGCTTTGCCGACATATTTAGAACACGGCAGAGCACCGAAGTGAGAACTCTGCCGTCCGCGCTGTAGTCTGTTACTCTCCAGCGGTTCTTCATCTCAGTGTCCTCTGTTCGGTAAACAGTGGAGATGACTCTTGTGATGGGGAGGCCGTCGACAGTCAGGGTGCGGACACAGTTCCTCCGATCTGCCTTCAGCACAGCAAGATCTGCTTTCTCTGGAAGAACTGGAGTCAGGAAGCGTGGATGAGAGCTGGAGCCCGCAGGCGGCAGCATCATGCCAGCTGGTGAGTCTGTAGGAGGAGAAGGAGTGGTGTTCTCTCTCTGGCTCTGCCTCACATTGACAAATGGTGTCGTCACCTGGTCCCGGTAGGACCATCCTTTAAAAGGTATGTCAGGAAAGTCCTTGGACCCAGTCACCAGGTTATGGTAAAGAGTGAGGACCAGGGGGGGCATGGAGTCCAGATGGCTCCTGTTCAGTTCACGGTTCCTCAAGTTAATGACGACCATCTGAGGTGCAGTGACTGGACTCACCAGATCAGCTACGAGAAAGCAAAGCGTGCGTCTACGTTAATCATGTGATCACACAAATTAAAGCCTGAATTTAAATTGTCCAGACATGGCTTTACATCATCATAAGCTCTTCCACACACAAACAGTAAGAAGCTCCCAGCAGAACTCATTGTTTATGAAAGCCTTCACATTTTTCACCTGGTAAAAGTTTTCATGTTGTGTAAGGCTGCATGGACTTTCACTGAGGTTTTAATACGCATTCACATTAAGGAGTAATATCTTCATATTAGTTGAGCATCGATATTTTGAGAATAAAGCAGCTACATTTAGGTGAGAAACCTCCCACCTCCTTATTGCAGGCACACACTGTTTCAATCTCAAACTCATCCAGCGACTCTGTGAACTTTTAAAACTCCATTCTCCAGCTTTACACATTCACAATCTATGAAACTTTCACGTATAACTCAGCGCCAGCAGCCCAAACATGTCAACTCAAACCCTCTACATGCAAAAACGGCCCGCGCGCTGACGTCAGCGTCCTCCAATGCCTTAGCAATTAAAAAAAAACATGGCGCCATCTTTATAGTGTACTGGCACACGTTAAAATTGATGTTACTCAAGTATGAAACATCTCATCCTAAATGTTAACACTCATGAAGTCCTACTTCCAAACAATAAAAGACAAAAATCTAAGTTGTATTTGTTTGCTAGCACTCTGACATATTAGCCTGCTGTACTCACCATAGCGTTGATCTATCACCTCCTCAATGAAAAGGGAGATCAGGTGCATCTCGCGACTGAAGTTTGAAGTCATTTTGCAAATCCTTCTTGAAGATTTTCAAACGTTAGCTGTAGTTTGAAAAATCCGAGTTTTCACAGCACTAGTGGGAAAAAGCTCCTGTTTGCGCTCAAACGTGAAACCCGAATTCCCATTTTGCCTCCTGCTTTTATACCTGCACTCAAACACGTCATCATCACCATGACACCCAGTGTCACCGAAAATCAATTGTATATATTTAAAATAAAGTTCGTCTAATTATCATAGTTTTTAAAAAATATATATATTTCTCATTTTATTTTACTGTTTTATTCATCCTTTTTAAAAAAATATATTGCCAAACTTTGTCGTTTTAATTCTTTAAAAAATCATTAATTCACCAGTTTACAAAAATGAAGATCGATATCTGAAATTTAAATTAATAAATAAATAACTACAATTGATAATGGATTTTTAGCATTAAAGAATAGTTTTTCAATGCTTTAAATGTTATCAGAGCCGATGTTGTGCCAAAAAGTGATCGCAGTCCAAAAAGTGATTTACGGTATTGAAACGTTTGTTTGTGTCATGACATTTGTAAACAGTTGATGTTTAAGGTGCAGTTCATGTGGAAGCCAGAGGAGGGTGGTGTTGTGCGCATAATACAAAGTGATGGCGAAACCTAAAAGACGGTGTCATGTCTGCTCCCTGAAGTAATCTCATAACAGTTTCGATCTATTTCAAGCCAGTTAGCACATTTCTGTTATGAAGTGCAATCATTTTTTGGCAGTAAACTTTTAAATCCTTTTATTATGAATATCACATTCTCAGACTTTCAAGAGAGACCAGACCAATAGGGCAGCAGAAATCACAAAAATAAATAAATAAATAACCGTTTTATAAAGATTAAAACAGTAAAAAAAAAAAAAAAAAGACTGGAATGATTATGATGTATAACACAGAATATGTACAATAACAGAGTTATAAACACACCTAGAAAACACGTGATACTTTTATTTCATCTATAACCTCTGTGCAAATTTTGTTGACTGCAAAGTGTTTATGAATATGTTTTTAAAAGCTGGTTATCTGACTGTCAGGTAATAGCAATTAAAAAGAAAGCTGATTCTTATTATTCCTGAATGGAAAAAGTCCATTATGAATTTTTGTTATGAATTTCATTTATCAATCCACCTCCTCACTGCTCTTTCCCGGTGCAGCAGCCAGAGCTGGATCAAGCAGCCAGATGGCTTCTGGAGGAAGACTAACTGCAACAAAGGGTCTCTGGGAGGCTGCTCAGGCACAGCAGCTGAAAAATCAAAGATGAAATAAAAACTGGACCTGATCATGGTGCTGGATGAGACAAAAAGTCTAGATGATAAACCAGTGTATGAATTAGTAACACTGATTATGATGATCATGTTTAGGTGGAAACTAGCGAGCTAACTTCCTGCTAACCTCTAACTCAGTTAAATTGAATAAACTCTGTTTTCATGGATGCCTGGATGTTAAACTTAGTTGTTAAACCTGGTAAAGCAGCAACACTGATCATTTTATTAAAGATGAAAGAAGTTAGACCGTTTTTAGCTCTCAGTGATCCCTCAGTGTTCGTTTGACTTTGGGACCTGAAATATGGCAGCTTTTCACTTACACATTTTTGAACCACTCATTCATAGAAATAGTTTCCAGTCAAAGATCTGGACAGATCCACCAAGTTCACAGTAGTTTTACAATTTTCTGCAGCGCAGAAAAAAACCCCTGAAAACATCACACCTCTGAAGTAACACATTGTGATTCATGTACAAACAACCAGTGTTGGTCAAGTTACTTGAAAAAAGTAATCAGTAACTAATTACTGATTACTTCCCAAAAAAAGTAATCCCGTTACTTTACTGATTACTTATTTTCAAAAGTATTTAATTACTTAGTTACTTTTTAAAAACACGATTTACTACCTGAATAGGTGATAAGACGATAGATCTTTCAGCCCAATCCTACTTTTTCTACATAATCCATCATACAAAATGTAATCAAATGGAAAAGTCTCTTTTTAAAACTTGTTTTATTAGTTTTAACCTTTTAACTATATGCATCAAGCAAAAATTTAATTATATGCAACATTCTCTGACTGGAAGAAAATTGTTTAACATTTAAACCTATTTTCTGCACATTCCAGCACATAAAATAAAATATTTTTTGTGTTTACACTCACGCTTTCAAATAGATGCAAGTAAAACACAGCAGAAAATAAATAAAGTCAAAGACTAGCGGTCCTTTTGCTCTATTTTCACCTGTAAAGCAGGAGTAGGATAGGCGGAGGTTTACCCTGGTGCAGGTTTGCCGCAGCGGTCAGTTGAAGAATCCGCGAGTTTCTCTGTGAATTTCCCATTACGTGGTAGCGCACTCGGTGCTTGCTTGGAAGTTTAGGGGTTTTTTTTCGCTGTAAAAAGAAGTTTTCTTCCCACGCACAACGGACACTAATGTTTTTGTCACTTTTTATGGAATCAAACTCAAAGTAAGGTCAGTACTTCCACGCTTTAAACGCTGCACGCTCATAATCTCTCCCGCACTCGATATATTATCCATTGTTGATCTGCACACAGCTGTTGTCACAAACGTCGCACTCGCTTATGTCAATGTCATGAGACATTCTCGCAAAAAAAAAATCACGGTTTTAGTAACGCAGCGTTCCTACGGGAAAGTAATGGTAATCTAATTACCATTTTTGCAATAGTAATCCCTTACTTTACTCGTTACTTGAAAAAAGTAATCGGATTACCGCACATGACAAAGCTGATTCTTATTATTCCTAAATGGAAAAAGTCCATTATGAATTTTTGTTATGAATTTCATTTATCAATCCACCTCCTCACTGCTCTTTCCCGGTGCAGCAGCCAGAGCTGGATCAAGCAGCCAGATGGCTTCTGGTGTCATGAACTGGCTGCGTGGAGGCAGAAGAGGACCCAAACGCAAAACTCACGGAGACGAAAAGCTGAACTCAAAATCACTGCTTTATTGCAGGCTTCACAAAGAAACAGAACTAAACTGGGAATGCCAACAGAAGACCGAGGGAACACAGAAAGACACACAGGTTTGGGGAGGAGACATGGACAACGCGACACTGAACTGAGGGAGACATGCACATAAATACACAGAGGGTTAACGAGGGAAGTGGGAGCACACGGGGAACACAGCTGACACAGATAATCGTAACGAGACGCGGCAGGAGTGAACACAACATGACGCATACTGACGAGAGACTGTCAAAGTAAAACAGGAAGTACACAGAGGTTCAGACAGGAGGAGAGAGAGCACGGGGAGAACACAGACATAACGGGCTGGGGAAAACATGGAATAAAACACAAGGAGAGACGAGGGCTCAAATACACAGAGGGGCACACAGGGGGTAAGAGTCACAAGGGGAAAACACATAAGGAACAACGTAACAGGGCAACCCAGGAAGCATGGCCTAAATAAGGAACAAAATACAAAAATACATGAAAACTAAGAATACTGGGCCAACATGGCCCAGGACCATGACATCTGGAGGAAGACTAACTGCAACAAAGGGTCTCTGGGAGGCTGCTCAGGCACAGCAGCTGAAAAATCAAAGATGAAATAAAAACTGGACCTGATCATGGTGCTGGATGAGACAAAAAGTCTAGATGATAAACCAGTGTATGAATTAGTAACACTGATTATGATGATCATGTTTAGGTGGAAACTAGCGAGCTAACTTCCTGCTAACCTCTAACTCAGTTAAATTGAATAAACTCTGTTTTCATGGATGCCTGGATGTTAAACTTAATTGTTAAACCTGGTAAAGCAGCAACACTGATCATTTTATTAAAGATGAAAGAAGTTAGACCGTTTTTAGCTCTCAGTGATCCCTCAGTGTTCGTTTGACTTTGGGACCTGAAATATGGCAGCTTTTCACTTACACATTTTTGAACCACTCATTCATAGAAATAGTTTCCAGTCAAAGATCTGGACAGATCCACCAAGTTCACAATAGTTTTACAATTTTCTGCAGCGCAGAAAAAAAAACCCTGAAAACATCACACCTCTGAAGTAATTCAATTCAATTCAATTCAATTTTATTTATATAGCGCCAAATCACAACAAAAGTCGCCTCAAGGCGCTTCATAGATACAGAGAGAAACCCAACAATCATATGACCCCCTATGAGCAAGCACTTTGGTGACAGTGGGAAGGAAAAACTCCCTTTTAACAGGAAGAAACCTCCGGCAGAACCAGGCTCAGGGAGGGGCGGCCATCTGCTGCGACCGGTTGGGGTGAGAGAAGGAAGACAGGATAAAAGACATGCTGTGGAAGAGAGACAGAGGTTAATAACAGATATGATTCAATGCAGAGAGGTCTATTAATACATAGTGAGTGAGAAAGGTGACTGGAAAGGAAAAACTCAATGCATCATGGGAATCCCCCGGCAGCCTACGTCTATTGCAGCATAACTAAGGGAGGATTCAGGGTCACCTGGTCCAGCCCTAACTATATGCTTTAGCAAAAAGGAAAGTTTTAAGCCTAATCTTAAAAGTAGAGATAGTTTCTGTCTCCCGAATCCAAACTGGAAGCTGGTTCCACAGAAGAGGGGCCTGAAAACTGAAGGCTCTGCCTCCCATTCTACTTTTAAATACTCTAGGAACAACAAGTAGGCCTGCAGAGCGAGAGCGAAGTGCTCTAATAGGGTGATATGGTACTACAAGGTCATTAAGATAAGATGGGGCCTGATTATTTAAGACCTTGTATGTGAGGAGCAGGATTTTGAATTCAATTCTGGACTTAACAGGAAGCCAATGAAGGGAAGCCAAAACAGGAGAAATATGCTCTCTCCTTCTAGTCCCTGTCAGTACTCTTGCTGCAGCATTTTGGATTAGCTGAAGGCTTTTCAGTGAGTTTTTTGGACATCCTGATAATAATGAATTACAGTAGTGCAGCCTGGAAGTAATAAATGCATGAACTAGTTTTTCAGCGTCACTCTGAGACAGGATATTTCTAATTTTAGAGATGTTGCGCAAATGGAAGAAAGCAGTCTTACATATTTGTTTAATATGTGCGTTGAAGGACATGTCCTGGTCAAAAATGACTCCAAGGTTCCTCACAGCGTTACTGGAGGCCAAGGTAATGCCATCCAGAGTATGAATCTGGTTAGATACCATATTTCTAAGATTTTCAGGGCCGAGTACAATAACAGTTTTATCTGAATTAAGAAGCAGAAAGTTAGCGGCCATCCAGGTCTTTATGTCTTTAAGACATTCCTGCAGTTTAACTAATTGGTGTGTGTTATCTGGCTTCATGGACAGATAGAGCTGGGTGTCATCTGCATAGCAGTGAAAATGTATGCTATGTCTTCTAATGATGCTGCCTAAGGGAAGCATGTATAATGTAAACAGAATTGGTCCTAGCACTGAACCCTGTGGAAATCCATAATTAACCTCAGTGTGTGAAGAGGACTCTCCATTTACATGCACAAATTGGAGTCTATTAGATAGATATGATACAAACCACTGCAGTGCAGTACCTGTAATACCTACAGCATGTTCTAATCGCTCTAATAGGATATTATGGTCGACAGTATCGAACGCTGCACTGAGGTCTAGCAGGACAAGCACAGAGATGAGTCCACTGTCAGAGGCCATAAGAAGATCATTTGTAACCTTCACTAAAGCTGTTTCTGTGCTGTGATGAGCTCTGAAACCTGACTGAAACTCTTCAAATAAACCATTCCTCTGCAGATGATCTGTTAGCTGTTTGACAACTACTCTTTCAAGGATTTTTGATATGAAAGGAAGGTTGGAGATTGGCCTATAATTAGCTAAGACTGCTGGGTCTAGAGATGGCTTTTTGAGTAAAGGTTTAACTACAGCCAGCTTGAAGGCCTGTGGTACATAGCCGATTATTAGAGATAGGTTGATCATATTTAAGATCGAAGAATTAATTAATGGCAGGACTTCTTTGAGCAGTTTTGTAGGAATGGGGTCTAAAAGACACGTTGATGGTTTGGAGGAAGTAATTATTGAAGTTAACTCAGAAAGATCAATTGGAGAAAAAGAGTCTAACTTAACATCAATGGTACTAAGAGTAGCTGTAGATAATATTACATCTGTGGGATGATTACTGGTAATTTTTTCTCTAATGATAAAAATGTTATTTGTGAAGAAGTTCATGAAGTCATTACTAGTTAACGTTAAAGGGATGGTTGGCTCAACAGAGCTCTGACTGTTTGTCAGCCTGGCTACAGTGCTGAAGAGAAACCTGGGGTTGTTCTTATTTTCTTCAATCAGTGATGAATAGTAAGATGTTCTGGCTTTGCGGAGGGCTTTCTTATAAAGCAGCAAACTATTTCTCCAGGCTAAATGATGATCCTCTAAATTTGTGACACGCCATTTCCTCTCCAGATTACGAGTCATCTGCTTTAGGGTACGTGTTTGAGAATTATACCACGGAGTCAGGTACTTCTGATTAGAGACCTTAGTTTTCACTGGAGCTACAGTATCCAGAGTCGTACGTAGTGAGGAGGTGAAATTATTAACAAGATAATCGACCTCTGTTGGGGTAGCGTTCAGATAGCTGCTCTGCTCTGTGTTGGTACAGGGCATTGAAGATGATAACAGTGGGTGGATTATATTCTTAAACTTAGTTACAGCGCTTTCAGAAAGACATCTACTTTGATAAAATCTACTCTCCACCGCTGTGTAATCAATTATTGTAAATGTAAATGTTATCAGGAAATGATCAGACAGGAGAGGGTTTTCAGGAAACACTGTTAAATGTTCCGTTTCTATGCCATATGTTAAAACAAGATCTAGAGTGTGATTAAAGTGGTGGGTGGGTTCTTTTACATTTTGAGAGAAGCCAATTGAGTCTAATAACAGACTAAATGCCATGTTGAGGCTGTCATTTTTAGCATCTACATGGATGTTAAAATCACCCACAATAATTATTTTATTTGAGCTCAGAACTAAATTAGATATAAAGTCTGAGAAATCAGACAGAAACTCTGTGTAAGGCCCAGGTGGACGATAGATGATAACAAGTAAGACTGGTTTCTGAGTTTCACAGCTGGGGTGGACAATGTTAAGCATCAGGCTTTCAAATGAATTAAAAGTCTGTCTTGGTCTTTCATTAATTAATAGGCTGGTGTGAAAAATTGCTGCCACACCGCCCCCTCGGCCTGTGCTTCGAGGTTTCTGGTAGTTAGAATGACTCGGGGGTGTTGATTCATTTAAACTAACATAATCATCCTGCTGCAACCAGGTTTCTGTAAGGCAGAGTAAATCAATTTGTTGATCAATTATTAAGTCATGTACTAACAGAGACTTGGAGGAGAGAGACCTAATATTTAATAATCCACATTTCACTGTTTTACTCTTTGGTTCAGATGTGGATACTGTACTGTTCTTTCTTTGTAATTGTTTATGTTTAAGTTGTTTGTTGCTGGTTTTTAGTTTGTTTTTTGTCTTTTTGGAAGCTGACACAGTCTCTATGGAGATGGGTTTTTGGGGGGGTAGCAGGAGGAGAGAAGCTGCAGAGAGGCGTGTAAGACTGCAACTCTGCTTCCTGGTCCCAACTCTGGATAGTCATATTTTGGGGGGTTTAATAAATTTGTCCATATTTCTAGAAATGAGAGCTGCTCCATCCAAAGTGGGATGGATGCCGTCTCTCCTAACAAGACCAGGTTTCCTCCAGAAGGTTTGCCAATTATCTATGAAGCCCACATCGTTTCTGGGACACCACTCAGACAGCCAGCAATTTAAGGAGAACATGCGGCTAAACATGTCACTCCTGGTCTGATTGGGGAGGGGACCAGAGAAAACTACAGAGTCCGACATTGTTTTAGCAAAGTTGCACATCGATTCAATATTGATTTTAGTGACCTCCGATTGGCGTAACCGGGTGTCATTACTGCCGACGTGAATTATGATTTTACTGAATTTACGTTTACCCTTAGCCAGCAGTTTTAAATTTCCTTCAATGTCGCCTGCTCTGGCCCCTGGAAGACAATTGACTATGGTTGCCGGTGTCTCCAGCTTCACATGTCTGAGAACAGAATCACCAATTACCAGAGTTTGACCCCCGGCGGGTGTGTCACCGAGTGGGGAAAAACGGTTAGACACATGAACGGGTTGGTGGTGTACCTGGGGCTTCTGTTTAGGACTATGCTTCCTCCTCACCGTGACCCAGCCGCCCTCTTTCCCCAGCTGCTTGGGGTCTGCCGGGGAACAGCTAGCGGGGCCTACGCTATCTTCGGCTGCACCAGCTACAGGGGCCTGGCTAGCTACGGGTGAATGAAGGGTGCGAAGCCGAGTCTCCAATTCAGTAATCCTGGCCTCCAGAGCTGCAAATATGCTACATTTGTTACAGATATCATTACTGCTAAAGGAGGCCGAGGAGTAACTAAACATCTGACACAATGAGCAAGAAAGTGCAGGAGGGACAGGTGAAGTAGCCATGGTGCTAACGAGTCGGCTACGAGCTAAGCTAAGCTAGCGAAACAGTACAGAGACAGTGAGTGAATACTTTGGCTATAAATTAGGTAGTGAGTACACAGAAAGTGTGCTTCGTATGAAGCACGTGAAGATTATACTATGAAAGAAGAATGTATTTAAAAGTTGTTAATTAAATTGCTAAGCAAATAAGCTACTCAGAAACACCACTGTGTTTGAGCAGGAACAGGAAGTGATACTCTACCGCAGAGCGAGCGAACACCAAGTAACCGAGTAACACATTGTGATTCATGTACAAACAACACACAATTATTGTAGATTCTTCAAAGCCTCCTTATATTCAACACTTGGGTAGGTGGTGTTATACATGCCCTCACAGCACCGGCACATCAATCATCCTATTTTCACCTTGTCACCTTCATTAAGCTGCTCTCTTTCTACAGAAGGCCCACCGCATGCATGGGGGGGATACCGTGGGCCAGGGCTGTGGCATCTAATGTCTGGTTGTCAGTGTCCTTTGGAAAAGCAAGTGATTGTCCTAAAATCAGATGTCCCAGCAGATTGATCTAGTTTGCCATGCTGGCAAAAGACCAATACACCAAGACAAACAGCCATTTATGCTTTTTACACAGACAGCCCATTTAACCAGGGAACTTGACACTGCAGAAAATTGTAAAACTACTGTGAACTTGGTGGATCTGTCCAGATCTTTGACTGGAAACTATTTCTATGAATGAGTGGTTCAAAAATGTGTAAGTGAAAAGCTGCCATATTTCAGGTCCCAAAGTCAAACGAACACTGAGGGATCACTGAGAGCTAAAAACGGTCTAACTTCTTTCATCTTTAATAAAATGATCAGCGTTGCTGCTTTACCAGGTTTAACAATTAAGTTTAACATCCAGGCATCCATGAAAACAGAGTTTATTCAATTTAACTGAGTTAGAGGTTAGCAGGAAGTTAGCTCGCTAGTTTCCACCTAAACATGATCATCATAATCAGTGTTACTAATTCATACACTGGTTTATCATCTAGACTTTTTGTCTCATCCAGCACCATGATCAGGTCCAGTTTTTATTTCATCTTTGATTTTTCAGCTGCTGTGCCTGAGCAGCCTCCCAGAGACCCTTTGTTGCAGTTAGTCTTCCTCCAGATGTCATGGTCCTGGGCCATGTTGGCCCAGTATTCTTAGTTTTCATGTATTTTTGTATTTTGTTCCTTATTTAGGCCATGCTTCCTGGGTTGCCCTGTTACGTTGTTCCTTATGTGTTTTCCCCTTGTGACTCTTACCCCCTGTGTGCCCCTCTGTGTATTTGAGCCCTCGTCTCTCCTTGTGTTTTATTCCATGTTTTCCCCAGCCCGTTATGTCTGTGTTCTCCCCGTGCTCTCTCTCCTCCTGTCTGAACCTCTGTGTACTTCCTGTTTTACTTTGACAGTCTCTCGTCAGTATGCGTCATGTTGTGTTCACTCCTGCCGCGTCTCGTTACGATGATCTGTGTCAGCTGTGTTCCCCGTGTGCTCCCACTTCCCTCGTTAACCCTCTGTGTATTTATGTGCATGTCTCCCTCAGTTCAGTGTCGCGTCGTCCATGTCTCCTCCCCGAACCTGTGTGTCTTTCTGTGTTCCCTCGGTCTTCTGTTAGCATTCCCAGTTTAGTTCTGTTTCTTTGTGAAGCCTGCAATAAAGCAGTGATTTTGAGTTCAGCTTTTCGTCTCTGTGAGTTTTGCGTTTGGGTCCTCTTCTGCCTCCACGCAGCCAGTTCATGACACCAGAAGCCATCTGGCTGCTTGATCCAGCTCTGGCTGCTGCACCGGGAAAGAGCAGTGAGGAGGTGGATTGATAAATGAAATTCATAACAAAAATTCATAATGGACTTTTTCCATTTAGGAATAATAAGAATCAGCTTTCTTTTTAATTGCTATTAACTGACAGTCAGATAACCAGCTTTTAAAAACATATTCATAAACACTTTGCAGTCAACAAAATTTGCACAGAGGTTATAGATGAAATAAAAGTATCACGTGTTTTCTAGGTGTGTTTATAACTCTGTTATTGTACATAGTCTGTGTTATACATCATAATCATTCCAGTCTTTTTTTTTTTTTTTACTGTTTTAATCTTTATAAAACGGTTATTTATTTATTTATTTTTGTGATTTCTGCTGCCCTATTGGTCTGGTCTCTCTTGAAAGTCTGAGAATGTGATATTCATAATAAAAGGATTTAAAAGTTTACTGCCAAAAAATGATTGCACTTCATAACAGAAATGTGCTAACTGGCTTGAAATAGATCGAAACTGTTATGAGATTGCTTCAGGGAGCAGACATGACACCGTCTTTTAGGTTTCGCCATCACTTTGTATTATGCGCACAACACCACCCTCCTCTGGCTTCCACATGAACTGCACCTTAAACATCAACTGTTTACAAATGTCATGACACAAACAAACGTTTCAATACCGTAAATCACTTTTTGGACTGCGATCACTTTTTGGCACAACATCGGCTCTGATAACATTTAAAGCGCATTGAAAAACTATTCTTTAATGCTAAAAATCCATTATCAATTGTAGTTATTTATTTATTAATTTAAATTTCAGATATCGATCTTCATTTTTGTAAACTGGTGAATTAATGATTTTTTAAAGAATTAAAACGACAAAGTTTGGCAATATATTTTTTAAAAAGGATGAATAAAACAGTAAAATAAAATGAGAAATATATATATTTTTTAAAAACTATGATAATTAGACGAACTTTATTTTAAATATATACAATTGATTTTCGGTGACACTGGGTGTCATGGTGATGATGACGTGTTTGAGTGCAGGTATAAAAGCAGGAGGCAAAATGGGAATTCGGGTTTCACGTTTGAGCGCAAACAGGAGCTTTTTCCCACTAGTGCTGTGAAAACTCGGATTTTTCAAACTACAGCTAACGTTTGAAAATCTTCAAGAAGGATTTTGAAAAATGACTTCAAACTTCAGTCGCGAGATGCACCTGATCTCCCTTTTCATTGAGGAGGTGATAGATCAACGCTATGGTGAGTACAGCAGGCTAATATGTCAGAGTGCTAGCAAACAAATACAACTTAGATTTTTGTCTTTTATTGTTTGGACGTAGGACTTCATGAGTGTTAACATTTAGGATGAGATGTTTCATACTTGAGTAACATCAATTTTAACGTGTGCCAGTACACTATAAAGATGGCGCCATGTTTTTTTTAAATTGCTAACGACTTAAGGCGTTGGAGGACGCTGACGTCAGCGCGCGGGCCGTTTTTGCATGTAGAGGGTTTGAGTTGACATGTTTGGGCTGCTGGCGCTGAGTTATACGTGAAAGTTTCATAGATTGTGAATGTGTAAAGCTGGAGAATGGAGTTTTAAAAGTTCACAGAGTCGCTGGATGAGTTTGAGATTGAAACAGTGTGTGCCTGCAATAAGGAGGTGGGAGGTTTCTCACCTAAATGTAGCTGCTTTATTCTCAAAATATCGATGCTCAACTAATATGAAGATATTACTCCTTAATGTGAATGCGTATTAAAACCTCAGTGAAAGTCCATGCAGCCTTACACAACATGAAAACTTTTACCAGGTGAAAAATGTGAAGGCTTTCATAAACAATGAGTTCTGCTGGGAGCTTCTTACTGTTTGTGTGTGGAAGAGCTTATGATGATGTAAAGCCATGTCTGGACAATTTAAATTCAGGCTTTAATTTGTGTGATCACATGATTAACGTAGACGCACGCTTTGCTTTCTCGTAGCTGATCTGGTGAGTCCAGTCACTGCACCTCAGATGGTCGTCATTAACTTGAGGAACCGTGAACTGAACAGGAGCCATCTGGACTCCATGCCCCCCCTGGTCCTCACTCTTTACCATAACCTGGTGACTGGGTCCAAGGACTTTCCTGACATACCTTTTAAAGGATGGTCCTACCGGGACCAGGTGACGACACCATTTGTCGATGTGAGGCAGAGCCAGAGAGAGAACACCACTCCTTCTCCTCCTACAGACTCACCAGCTGGCATGATGCTGCCGCCTGCGGGCTCCAGCTCTCATCCACGCTTCCTGACTCCAGTTCTTCCAGAGAAAGCAGATCTTGCTGTGCTGAAGGCAGATCGGAGGAACTGTGTCCGCACCCTGACTGTCGACGGCCTCCCCATCACAAGAGTCATCTCCACTGTTTACCGAACAGAGGACACTGAGATGAAGAACCGCTGGAGAGTAACAGACTACAGCGCGGACGGCAGAGTTCTCACTTCGGTGCTCTGCCGTGTTCTAAATATGTCGGCAAAGCGTGCTAAGAGGAAGGCGGAGGAAGAGAGCAGCATCCGGAGCCCGACTCAAGCAAGGAAGCGCTTGAGATTATAATATACAGTGAAGCATGTCGAACGTCAGCAAGCCTGAACAAAGTGGTAAGTAGTAAATAGTGCTTAAGGTTGTTTCTAAAATAATGTCCTAAAATATTTGAAAATCGTCGAGGTTTTAACTTTTATTCTTTCTTTTCTGCCTCTTGTTTCTAAAAGTCAGGAAAAAGAGTCACGCTGCGAAGAAACACCACACAGAAGATTTTCCCTCAGTAAAATGGTAAATATATTCATCTTGTTATGACGTTTGCTCACAATAACCAGGAGTGTTTCTGAAATGATTCACTTTCATTTGGTGTTGTTTGATCCAAAGACAACTCAGGGTCTTCAGAGCAGCGTGAACGGCCGTCACCTGAGAGCAAGACAGTCCTGGCGCCTTTGTGGTTCCCTCCAGGTACTCCAGCTTCATCCCACAGTCCAGAGAGATGCAGTTAGGTTGAATGTGAGTGTGAATGGTTGTCTGTTTCTCTGTGTTAGACTGACCTGTCCAGGTAGTACCCCCGCCTCTGGCCCCATAACAGCTGGGATGGCTCCAATCTTGAATTGGTGAAGCAGAAGAAATGGATGGAAGGATGATCCAAAGAGAAACATTGAAGGCCCTCTCACAAAAAAAAGATAAGAACTCATTTTACACATTGTTGAAACATCCTGAAAGTTATTTGTTGTGTTTAGAAACTTGTTGAACTGTCATTAGAGTTTGTTTCGACTTGTTGTTCATTTCTTATTCGGTTCAGCTGTGTTTCTATGTGTCCTTAGTTCCCATAATCAGCCTCCTGTGTGTAAATATTGTGTCAGTCTCCCTTTGTCCCTTGTCAGAGTGTTAGTCTCCGTCCCCTCGTGTTTCCTTGCCTCAGTAGTTCTGTTTCCTACAGTTTTCCCCCAGTATAGGTTTTGGTTTGACTTTTTCAGTTCCCTTTGTCAGTCTTTGTATTTGGTATTTCCTCATCAGTCTCATCACTTTCCTCTCCAGAGAGAAAACAATAAAAAGACCCGAAGAGACGTCTATGCAAACGCTCTCATTGTGAAAGATAAGTATACATCCAACTAATCTGTGACTCTGTCACAGCTCTGATCAGCAATTCTTTCAGGTTTGTCTGTTTTGATGATGTTATTAATTGTTATTATCCTTTATCCAGTTAACTTTCAGAGAGGAGCGGAGGGAGGAGCGAAGAAAAGATAAGTATATATTGATTTGATATTATTATGACAGCTCCTCCTCAGTGAACACTTCCTCTAGTTGCTGAAATCATTTACTAATTTTTTTCTTCCCATTTGTCTTTTGTTTTTCAGAGAAAACAGAGGAGCCAAGGTGACATTAAGACCTAAGACAGGACGGATTGAACCCTTTCTGGTAAAAAGATAAGTATTCACTCTGCTTTTAATCATAATATTGATAAATATCTAAAATTCTGCTCACCTGGTTGATAAAGTTACTAAAATGATTCCCTCTTTTCTGTCATTTGTCCTTTAGAGAGAAGATGAGGAGAGTGAACGTCAGCAAGCCTGAACAAAGTGGTAAGTAGTAAATAGTGTTTAAGGTTGTTTCTAAAATATCCCAAACATTAAAAAAATTGTTGAGGTTTTAACTTTTATTCTTTCTTTTCTGCCTCTTGTTTCTAAAAGTCAGGAAAAAGAGCCAAGATGAGAAGAAACACCACACAGAAGATTTTGCCTCAGTAAAATGGTAAATATATTCATCTTGTTATGACGTTTGCTCACAATAACCAGGAGTGTTCACGTTGTTCTGAAGGGATTCACTCTCATTTGGTGTTATTTGGTGTTTGTCTTTGAAAGGAGAGGAGCAGTAACGACACTGGGAGACAAACAACAGGATGATCCAAAGACAACTGAGAGTGTTCAGAGCAGCGTGAACGGCCGTCACCTGAGAGCAAGACAGTCCTGGCGCCTTTGTGGTTCCCTCCAGGTACTCCAGCTTCATCCCACAGTCCAGAGAGATGCAGTTAGGTTGAATGTGAGTGTGAATGGTTGTCTGTTTCTCTGTGTTAGACTGACCTGTCCAGGTTGTACCCCCGCCTCTGGCCCCATAACAGCTGGGATGGCTCCAATCTTGAATTGGTGAAGCAGAAGAAATGGATGGAAGGATGATCCAAAGAGAAACATCAAAGGCCCTCTCACCAGCTTTCATTTATTAAATTTGTCTTTACTGAACGATTTCTGGTGTGTACTTGCGTTGATACTCAGACAACAGCTCCTCTTTCTGTTTGTGCTGGAAGATTCAGGCAAACACATATTACATATATAGATTGTTATATGACACAGTTTCACATTTAGTGCTATATGATAATGATAAGGTCCAGTTTAATAGTATTGCTAGTGTCTAATGAAATGAACACGTGATTTTCAGATCCAGCAAAGTGAATATTTTTCACTGTGGATAAATTACATGGAAACGTTTAATGAGTCATCAGCTATTTCACTACAAAGATGATGTGATTAAAGGTTCTCATACATGCAGGTCAGAAGTTTTGCTCCATCCTGGATGTTAAATGCTGATCAATGTTTACACATATCTGCACATTTCTAACAGCTCATTTCACAGGTCATCAGTCTCCTGACTGCATATGCAGAGTTTTATCATCACGTGTTCATGGCAGACAAACATAATTATGAATTCTTGTTTTAGTTCCATTCAGTCACTCAACATCAGGTGTCTGCTTGTCCTGAGCTGTGAGAACTACAGTGAGTTGCTTTCCTCTTTAGCTTAGTATTAATAAACCAGGTCGTAGGTGGGCACCTGCATCAAGGAGTCAAGAAGCACATTTTATTGTTTAATGGTGAAAATAATGGATTCTTGTTCATTTCTTTAATGGAAAGACTGAAAGTGCGGCCTGGTGTTGACTTACACTTATTCAAAGTGATGAAGTACCAACAGATACTAAAAGTCACAGCCTGAAACACGTCAACTGCTTTATTATTTCTAGTTATAAATAAACTGTCAGTTTATGGCCCCTGTGGCTCGATCAGGCCCCTTCCGGGATGTGGAGATATTTATTATTTACTATAACTTATGCTTATGTTGGTTTTTGCTGTGGTTTCGCTACTGTGTTTTTCTCTTTTTGCTTGTTTTTATTTTCCCAGCAGGTGATCAGATTTTTAGTGTCTTCTCTCTGTGTCTCTCTTCTCCTATTTTTTGCTTTCCATCTCCTTCTGTTGAGCATCTTCCCAACTTCTCTTTTCTTCATCTTTCTCTTTCCCATCCCCAGTCCTGTCCGTTCTGATTGTAATCATTTCAAAGAAACACAACACCATCACGTTAATCTAGCTCAGTGTAAACAGCAGTAAATACTAAATATTGAATGTTGTTGTGTAGCAAGCAGGACCGACAGCGCACAATGTGCTTGGAAATAGCAGCCAATAAAGGTGTAGTTTATGTCTATGAACAGTGAACACCCGTGTGCACACCTGTGTGGATCAGCGCACTTGTATTCAAAAGGTTTCCCCATGTAATGATCTGCTAGAGGATGTAGAGAGCCATAGCCCCGTCCCCCAGGGCATGAAGCAGGCATGGAGGAGATCCAGGCTCCAGACATCCAGAGGCCCCAGAGTGCGAGAGCCCAAGGAGGACCACCGGAGGGGCATCCGTGCCACCCTCCTGGGAAGAGCTGAGGAGAGCCCCAGATGAGGGGTCACCCAGTAGCCACGGAGCAGAAGCCAGAGAGGGCTGCAGTGGCGTGCCCGCCGGCTCTGCCGGCAGCCAGCTGTGCCAGAGTGAACCGAGCCGCAGGCCCAGAGGCCGGAGGCCCGAGGGCCCCCCGCGCCCCGGAAGAGGCCTGACCGGGCAACAGGCGCCAGGCCCTGCCAAGTAGTCACCGGGAGTGAGCTGGTACATACCTGAGCGCCCAGCCCCGGACACCAAGAACCACCAACGCACCAACCCCTGAGGGCATCAGTTACCGGCAGGGAGTGTGGTGAGGGGAGATAGGCCTCTATACTTTGGAGGGCCTGGGAGTCCCCAGAGAGGTGGAGTGTAAGACCCGACCTGACATATAGACACAGACAAACAGGCACACACAGACACAAACATGCATTCCCACCCTCATGCACACATATACAAATACTCAGCACTCACCCAACGTAGGGATAGACATACATGGACACTGTACACACAATCACACTCCCCAAACAAACTCTATACCCCAGGTCCAGGTACCCTCGCCCCTGGAGGGGGAAACGGCACCTAGACCCAGGAGATGTTACCCTTTCCCCCGGGGTGGAGGCAAGCGGACCGCCCCAGGCTCCGCAGCAGCAGGGAGGCCCCGCATCCCAGATCCCAATCGGACAGCCAACACCTCCTCCCAGCCCCCTCGCCCCGATGGCCAGCAGAGAACAGGGGTGTGTGAAGACCCCAAACCTCCCTCCTCTCGCTCATGTGTAGTGTTGCTGCGTGTTGTTCTAAGGTGCATTTAAAACACGGGAGACCATGGTGCTGCTGCCAGAGAGCAGCAGGTGTTAGCACGGCCCCTCCCGAGAACCCTCAATGTCTACATGGATTTAAAATTGAGAGGTTAACGTGCCCACCCTCAAGGCCCTATATGTATGTGTTATGAGAGTGTGAGTAATGTGGATGTCTAAGTTGTGGAATAGAAATTGAGGCACAGGTGGCCAGAAGGGGACGGGGGGATGCCTCCCCTGCACCCTGGTGACACACCCGCACCCCAAGGCCCTACTTGTGTGGGTGGGTGTGTTGGAGCGGGAAGAGGGAGGCAGCCGGGGATGGGAGGAAAAGAAGGGAGGAGCAAGATGCCCCTCCTGGGGCCAGCTCCCCCACTGACCCCAGTAGGCACCCCCGTCCTTTGGCACCCACCAAGGCAAGGGAGCCCAGGCCCATCCAGACCGGAGCAGGACCGCCCAGCCCCACAGGACCCGGGGCAGCCCACCCGACCCCACCGCAGAGGAACCTGTACCCACCCTAACATTTAATCATCTCCCAGACTGCACAAGACAGTAGACACCCAGGTTAAGTTTATTCTCCACCTCTCCTATGACTCTCCCCCACCTGCAGAGTGGACTCCTGCAAGGATGGAACAAACTCCCTGTCAGTTGTCAGTCAACTTCACTTTGTCAGACACGTTCTAGTTAAGTGATTTCTTGACTAAAGTATTCTGGCCATATTCCAGGCTGGGTGTTGCTCATGAAGTCATCCCTATTAAAAAAAGGTGATTAATCACTTTTGATTGTTGATTTAACACATTGGTGTAATTACTTTTTACATAGAGAGAGAGGTTTGGACAGCTCTTTCCCTTTATTTGTATTTTTTGTTTTGTATTTATTCAGGTTATCTTTGAAATATCTCAGTGTGACACTGATGCTGTACATGAGTGTTTGAAAAGTGAGTTTTGAAAACAGCATGAGCACAGTACACAGCAAAGGGGAAAGGAACAATTGTTTCTTTCAAATTTTATACAAGACATCCATCCCGGATCATATCCATATCCACTTAGGACTGACTGATCCAAATGCACCACATTGTGACAATAACATGACACAGCAGCTGATGAGCAGCAGATAGATACGAAAGAGCAGGAAGTCAAGGACATATCCTACATGGCACCACTGGTGCAACAGCTGGCTTTCCTTCTGCAGAGAGAGGAGGTGGGCACCAAGTTCAGCAAGGTACTGACAGATCTGTTGCAGTTCAGGCAGAGCAGATGTACCTGGCAGAAGAGTGGAGATTAAAACGTCAAACAAAGAGCACCCCATAATATATTTTACACCACAGATATCATCTTTCACTTTAATAAAGAAAAGAACATTTGCCCTCACAACTGTTCTGTATCTGAGTGAACCAAATGATGCCTGCCAGTGTGTTTTCTCAAATACTTTTAAGATTTTTCAGCACCAATTGGCCAATGTAATGACAGAGCACTGTGTAGGTTTGGTTAACGTTACTAACTGGGTGCTGGTCAGGTGCCCGGCTGGCTGGTTGAATGATCCATGGACCAGAACTGACACTGGAGTTTCCAGGTTTATCCTTCTGTGGTGTATAAGGCGGCTGGATATCTTTTGGCCAGTGTTAGCAGATGAGGTTTGCTATACGTTTGAGCACAACAACCCAAACCCATTTTGGAACCTCACGATATTTCAAGGAGTTATGGTGGAGGACGTTGGTAATGATGACTGTTTCCAGTAGACTGATAACCATGAGGGCAAGACACACTGAGAAATAGATACCTAGATTGAAGAATCAAAGGACACACGTTAAAGTGGTCATACATTTAACCTTTACGATGCTGGCTGAGTTGTTTATCAGCGCTTTTAACAGGCAGCTAAATTTGGGACCTATAAGCCTTCCAGCCATTTTCTTCTACTTATCTATAAGGTGGTTTATAATATTATGCACCTATGATGGGAGTGCCATTTGCCGTACTCGGCAGCAGGTCGTTCATGATGAGCAGGACGACTGTGTAGCCCAGGATGAGGGTCATTTTGAAGGAGGCACGGTCGATGCTATGAGGAGGCAGGTAGAAGGAAAGGATGTCAATGAGCATGAGGAAAGAGCTTGGGATCAGAAGGTTGGCCACGTAGAGCACTGGGCGCCGCTTTACGACCACCTAGTGAACGAGGAAAGTACATGCAGTTTAGATGCATCTTCACAGGTGTGACTTCTGTATTCATAAAAGTGAGTTTTTGTTTTTGCATTTACTTTCTGTTGGTTCTTTTTTGGTTTCTATAAACTGCAGTGATAGATACCTGAATTAGTAAATGCTAAATTCTCAAATCTGTTCACCAGCTCCTGTTTGAGGATGAGAATGTGCTAAACCAGCGGTCCCCAACCTTTTTTGTGCCACGGACCGGTTTATGGCCGACAATATTTTCACGGACCGGCCTTTAAGGTGTCGCGGATAAATACAACAAAATAAAACTAGTACCGGTACCGAAAAAAAGAAGATTTATTCATAACACACGTGAAAAGACCCAGGAAAACCAAGTTAACGATAAAAACGATAACAAAATAACGCTGAAAACCGATAAAAACCCTGAAAACCATACATTTCACACCTGAGCCTCAACTTTCGCGGCCCGGTACCAAACGACTCACGGACCGGTACCGGTCTGAGGCCCGGGGGTTGGGGACCGCTGTGCTAAACCATCTGCCTGCTGCAGTCCAAAAAGTTTGTATAGAAGAAGTAAGAAAGGAAACATTCAGCTAAAACTCACTTTAAGGGTCCACAGTGATGCAGTGGCTTGCAGATAATCTGTGGTAAAGCAGTAAAGCCTTTTGGATGGTTTTAAAAACAACTTCTGACCTTACCTTAATAATAAGAGACTCAGCTACATGTCACACTCTATGTTGAGCTAAACTATACCCTCTGTGTGTTTGCCATACAGACACTAGAGGTAAACAGTATTAATAAGTATTCAATTCAATTCAATTCAAATCAATTTCTTTATTGTCCCACAAGAGGAAATTAGTTTAGCAGCAGGATAAAAATAAACAGAACAATACTATAAAATAATAATAACAATAATAATGATAGAAAGTTCAAGGACAATTATTTGCCATTAAGGAGACAAGACGCAGTAGGGATAAAAGAGACCTGGAGTCTTTTAGTCTTCCTCGGAGGTACTCTAAAACGGCGGCCGGAAGGCAACGACTCAAACTCACTGTGAAGTGGATGGTTCACACAATTAATAATAGAATGAGCCTTTCTAAGCACATTTCTATTGTAAATGGCCAAAAGTCCATCTTGCCAGCGCCCTGAAATTTTGCTAGCAGTTTTTACCAGAAGTCCCAACCGATTCTTATTCTTCGCCATCAGGTTACCAAACCAGGCAGCGATACAAAAAGACATCACAGGTTCGATAAAACTTCTATAAAACAAGGACAACATCTCAGATGAGACATTAAAAGATCTCATTTTCCTTAAAAAGAACTTTTTTAGTAGTGGCATCAGCATGAGATTCAAAACACAGTTTATGGTCAAGTACCACAGACAGATATTTATAACTCTCAACTATCCCAATATCGGCAGTTTTAATGATAGTAGGTGATGAGCTATAAGAGGACTTCCTAAAATCAATAATCATGTCTTTAGTTTTTGACACATTAAGTGAAAGGAAGGACTCATCACACCAATTCACAAAATCATCTACAACCTGTCCATGGCCTGACTCGCCCCCACAAGAAGACTGATGATTACTGTGTCGTCAGCAAACTTCAGGGTGTGTCTGTTCGTGAAATTGCTGCGACACTCATTTGTGTACAGAATGAACAGAAGGGGAGAGAGGCAGCAACCCTGGGGTGATCCAGTAGAGGAGGAGAGCACATCAGAAAATACATGATTCACCCTCACGCATTGTGACCTATTGATCAGAAAGTCTGTCACCCAGCCGACCAGACTAGTGTCAAGCTTGACATGATTGTAAAGCCTGTCAGCAAGTAAGAGGGGTTGAATTGTATTAAATGCAGATGAAAAGTCAGCAAATAATAATCTTGCATGGGTGTGGGGGGGCCCCAAGATGCTTATACAAGAGATGCAGGAGTGTGACAACAGCATCCTCCACACCTCTCCCTGCTCTATAGGCGAACTGGAAGGGGTCAAGATGGTGTTCAACATGCATTAAAATCTCCTTCTTAATTATCTTCTCAAATGTCTTCATCACTAAAGAAGTCAGAGCCACAGGCCTAAAATCATTCAGTGCCTTAGGAGAACTGCCCTTAGCAACAGGAACAATAATAGCATGTTTCCAAATCTTAGGTACCGTCTGTAGCTCTAAAGAAAGTGAGAAGATACAGTGAAAAATCCCACTCAGCTGATCAGCACAAGTTCTCAGTACCTGTCCACAGATGTTGTCAGGTCCAGGACTCTTTTGGTGTGTCTAAAAAGATTAGCTACCCCCCTCTCATCAATACAAATTGATGGGGGAGTGATAGTCTTTTCCCTCAGTGTGCTGGTCTGCCTAGAACAGTCATAGTTCTCAAAACGAAGGTAAAAACTGTTAAGACTGTCTGCCAGATGTTTGTCAGAGGTAAACCCCTCTAAGGTAATGCTGCTTTTACCTTTCGTGTGTAGCCCTGCCATTATTTTCATACCAAGCCAAGCTCTTTGGAGGTTGTTACTGCTGAGTTCTGCCTCAATCTTATTTCTGTACCTCATCTTGGCAATCTTTATTGCAGCCCTCACCTCCTTCCTCAATATTCTCACAGTGGGAACGTCTCCCTCGTTAAAAGCAATTTTCCTTTTAAGAATCAGATCCTTAATATCTTTAGAGAGCCACGGTTTGTTATTAGGGAAAGTCTTAAATTCTCTGACTGGAACCACAGAGTCTTTGCAAAAAGAGATGTAGCTACACACCACATCAGTGAGTTCATCCAAATCAGAAGTGCTCTCTTGAAACAAGGAGCAGTCAGTGCACTCAAAACAACCCTGAAGGGCAACACAACTGTCTTTTGTCCTGACATTAGTCCGCTTCACACAGGCCTTCTCCCTCCTAATCACAGATCTGTAAGCAGGGAGGAGGTGAATAACATTGTGATCCGAAGAACCTAGTGCAGGTCCAGCCACAGACTTATATGCCCCCTTTAATTGGTCCATAACACAAATCCAGCGTTTTGTTATTCCTTGTAGGACAAGTGACATATTGAAAGAAATTGTTCAGTGATTTCTTAAGATTACAATTGTTAAAATCACCAAGAATAAAATTAGGTGCATCCGGTGAGAGAGTCTGCAGATTGTGTACCACTTTAAAAATGGCGTCAGCAGCAACTTTAACGTCAGCTTTAGGATGAACGTAAACAACAGTGACAAAAATTTGAGGGAACTCCCTCGGTAAGTAAAAAGGCCTGACAGATACTGAAAGGAGCTCGATGTCAGGAAGACACAACCGCTCCCGCACAGTAAAATTATTACACCAGCCCTGGTTGATATACAAACATACCCTTCCTCCGTGAGATTTGCGTGTTACTCCACAGTTCCGATCCAATCTGACAGGGGTCCCAAGCCCTAGCTTTCATTTAAGTGGTTTAATAAAGGTATTTAATTAACCCTTTAGGAAATACAGTCATTTTCAAACATAGTCCTTCAAAAGTCATTGGAGTCAGTCTCACAGCAGTCACCTAATCTCAACCCAATGGAAGGCGTTTTTTATTTATTTATTACAACCCAAAAAGGCCCACAAACAAACAGCAACTGAAGGTACCTGCACTAAAAGCCTAGCAGAGCATCACAAAGGAGGAAACAGCATTTGCTAGATGGGTTCTGCACTTCAGGCAGTCATTGAGTGCAGAGAATTTGTACCCCAGTATTAAAAACAAATCTTATCTTTAAAATGATGTTAGTTTGTCCCATTACTTTTTAGCCACTGAAGATGTGAACTATGTGTAAAATTGACTGTAATTCCTAAACAGCTGATGCAAGATTTTTGTTAAACCCTCTGAATTAAAGCTGAAAGCAGCCCATTCTTACAGGTGTGCATGTAAGACCAAATGTAAATGTGCAGTTCAAATCTGGTAGGGTTGGAGGTGGGGAAATTAGGAAATACAGGGTGGGCCATTTATATGGATACACCGTAATAACATGGGAATGGTTGGTGATATTAAAGTCCTGTTTGTGGCACATTAGTATATGTGAGGGGGCAAACTCCTCAAGATGGGTGGTGACCATGGTGGCCAATTAGAAGGCGGCCATCTTGGATACAACTTTTGTTGTATCCAAGATGCCTCATCACTGTCACATCACTTGTGACAATACCAATAAGTTTGATGTGTCACATGGCCGTCTTCCTATTGAAAAAACAAAAGTTGTATCCAAGATGGCCGCCTTCTAAATGGCCACCATGGTCACCACCCATCTTGAGGAGTTTGCCCCCTCACATATACTAATGTGCCACAAACAGGACTTCAATATCACCAACCATTCCCATGTTATTATGGTGTATCCATATAAATGGCCCACCCTGTAGTATAATATTGAATAGAAACAATGACAGAAAAGAGAGATAGTATTTAGATTAGCTCTGCCAGGGGACCAGGTAGAGCTTTAACAGGGAAAGGGCGGCACAACAAAATACTTTTCTTTGTTATTCTCATTTTAAATGTCTAGTTTTTAATAAATAATTATCTGAATCTTACAACCAAAGTTTTTATCTGATGTAAAATGTATAGAAATCATATATAAATACCAATAAGACAGTGTACATCACTGTCACAACAGCGTTTGTTTTCATTCAAAGGCTTTAGGGCTTTTCCTGTAATACCTGGTCGGCCGGTCTCTAGTCAAAATGCCCGGGCCGATTTTTTGTCCCAGTCCAGCCCTGGACGTAGTCAAAAATGGCCAATTATATTTTGGACCTCAGAGGGTTAACCCAACAAATCATAAAAAATTAGGTTTAAATTTTTATTCGTGACAGTGTAAACTTGTGTAAATTTAAGCATGTAACAATCAGATTTTTTCTAACAAAAAACAAGTTAGACTTGAGTTTGTAAACAAACCGCCACATGTTGTGTTGCTTTCTGCAACTTAACATACTATACTTATTGGGCTACATATTTGTTTATTATACAGGCTATACAGTACATAAACTCATGTAACTGAATTTTTTACTATGTGGGCTACAGAAAATAATTAATAATTAAGTTAAAGACTATATTTATATGAAACATGTATACTTACTGCATTTAAATCTTTTGAATCATATGTAACACCTGCATATGTGTTGTTGTTTTTTAAAGGGGGTTTGATTTTGCCACCCTAAGAATATTTCTCTAGATCCGCCCCTGCATACCTGCTACGTAAAGCCGCTTATTTAAAGACCATTGGCCAAAATCTGGGGGAAAAAAACAACAACAAAAATCTGCTGTCCCCAGGTCCCTGTTTACGTCTACATTATAAGGATGTGAATAAGCCAACCTTCTACAAATCAAGGAGTGCACTAAAAGGGTCTCTTTCACTTGTACCATGATAAATGTTCCTAAACTGCTTAGGTTGTATTACAAATGTAATTTTAATGTGAGCTCATGACTACTGTGCTTACAAAGATTTCATGTTACTGCAAAATGTGCAACAAGTACATACAAGAAGAGGATGAGCAGATTTCTTTTAGAGTTTCTTTAGTAATCCATTTTTATCTAGTTTAATCTTACTCTGTAAAATCACTTTGATGTATTTTATTTACATTTTTATTGTTTTTTTATATTTATTGCATTTCTTTAAGATTTTAAGATTTTGAGCTCCTTACTGTATTATATCAAGCTTTTTACATAACATTTTATTGCATTTGATTTCGATTTATTTTACTTTTCTTTAATTTTTCTATTCAGTTTTGCTTCTTTTGAGTAGACTTGACCTCACTGACGTTTGTTTGTCATGTTGCATTTTTTCAAATTTTGGTTTCTGTAACTAACTTTTGGGACAATTTAAATTGATCTTATTTATGTTTTATTATAATAAAGAATAAGGAAATAACAATAATAATAATAATAACAGATGAGCACAACAGTTTCATGCTTCACATGCTTTTCCAATTTATTTAAGTTTACAAGTTGAGCCAAAGCTAATTAACAACACCTGTCTAAAACAGAAAACAAAATGTCATGTGGCCGAAGGCAATGAGATCAAGCACACTGAGGAGTGCAGCGACAGGCCAGGTGGGCTTCTGCAGTATCCCTCAGGTCGATGCTCTTCTCGAAGAAGCTGCTCAGACCAGAACGGTTCATAGTTGTTTCTGCAACAGTGAAAAAAGAGAAGTGATTGGAGACTGTACGTGATACCAAAACAGAGATAATGTTTTTCAAAGAAGCTTTCTTGCAACTCACCACTGGGCAGGCAGTGAAAGCCAACGTTGACGGTAGTGGTTCTCACTGGGATACAGCCGGGCAGGCACTGCAGCACAGGCTCAACAGAGTAGCATTTGGACTCCACACCTTCAAAGATCACCTGCTTCTCCAGCTTCACAGATGCCTGCTTGATGGAACACTCTGGAAGAGTGTAGAAGGTGAAGGTAAGTATTGTATGTGTGCATTGTTTGATGCCAAATATTCATTGTTTGTGTTGTGACAGCTTGCAGGTAATGTTCTCTTAGAGAAAGGTCAAGGAAATATTGCAAGGATTACCGGAGGGATCACGGCAGGTGTTTGAAGACAGAACCCAGGAG
This sequence comes from Perissodus microlepis, assembly GCF_051167445.1. NCBI lineage: Eukaryota > Metazoa > Chordata > Actinopteri > Cichliformes > Cichlidae > Perissodus > Perissodus microlepis. The sequence continues at coordinate 37,562,613 of NC_140475.1, forward strand.
TGGGCGTAGCTCATGGCATCCTTGGTCACCTGGTCACTGGGTGTGCGGTCAGTTATATCGTCAGTTATATCGTTATCGCAAATTTTCAAATGTATATCGTGATAAATATTTTTGGTCATATCGCCCTGCTCTATTATGGACATAAAGTTAAGAACATGTCTATGGATACATTAGTGAACTGTTTTGTTTTTCCTATCTCTGTCCACATACAGTCGTGCAGCATTTACACTGGGTTAAAGAGATTTTAGCAAATTACAAATTCAGATGTAGACTGTAGCACACAAAACATGGCCCAGCAACAATGAACAGCACTTCCCAAAAAGCTGCTCAACCTTAGTACACCTGAGACTCTCTCTTAAGACTGTCAATACACCCACACAGTCTGAATGACTCATCAAACTCATGCATTACTTCATATCAAACTTGTTGCTCCATTCCCCTCTCAATTCCCAAGAGGACTACTCATCCCGTACAGAAGGAAAATTGCCAGTGTGTTTGGACGTCCATGTGAATTTTGCTGTATTATCCACTGAACAATCTTTGTCAAATGATTTCTAAGGTGCTTGTAAACACAAGTTGGGCTATAGACAGTTTCACTTTTTACTTAAAAAAACCCAGCAAACCCTCACTAAGTAATATTACAGACAGTTGATCAGGTTCACTCCAGAGGGGCTAAATGGGGCTACTTGGGGAAACATGGCACACAAAGATGCAAATTAATGTTTCAAGAAGTAAGGCCCAGACATTAAAACAGTGCCGCATTTGACCATTTCTACATTCCACAAAAGACAAGAGAAAGTAAAAAAGAAATCGGAGAAATCAGAGAATCCAGCTTCTCTGATTACATCGGGCACCACTGGTGGGGTGTGGAGTAACTGAAGGTGTAGCTCTGAAAGTCAAGAAAAACAAGCCTCTGTCCATCTGTACCTACTTATACACAATAGTTCTGTGTAATTACACCCAAACCAAGGACTGCTTGACCTTTACCTTCCACTGTGCTAGCCTTATACAGGTCAGTATAGACAGGAGTCAAAGTTAACTGAAGTTAGACTCAGGTTACAAGCCTGAATATTAAATAGCAAAATACATCAGTACACACAAAGATAAGCAAATCCAACGAGGTATTAAGTCAGGCAAATGGTTAGGATACCCTCTCTGCCAGCAATTATCACTGGAGAGTTCTGGTATGATATGTCAGGACAGAGTGCCAACAGGGCCACCCTTCTACTGCATCCAACGCCCTGTATAACCCAATTATCCTATATCACTGCCTCGCACACTCAGATCTTATCTGCCTGCTGCACCCGGGTGGACTTTTTCTCTGGCATACTGCGGGATATTTTGCTTAGGACCAAGCCCTTCCTTGTATTTTTCAATAGCAGCCCCCCTAGCCAGCGCTCAGCGGTGGCTGCATAACAACAAGAACATTCCCTCCTAAATTTCTGCTATAACTGGAAATGCCAACCCAAGTACATCATGGACACAAGCACCCACATGACTGTCCAGAAATGCATTGGGAAGGCACAAGCACAACCCGATTGCATTACAGAACCATAGAAACATATAAGCTCAGGTAATTAGTTCCTGTGATTACCATGGACAAATGGATTTAAATTTATTAACGGGAATCATTTCATCTTATTTTAAAAGCTTGTACAGATTCTCCCACATACAGCTTAATAATTACAAGCCATTTTTCCCATTTCAGTATTAACATCCTTATTTTCAAGGACCAAACAGTCTTGGGATCTGGTGTAGGTGAAGATGATATACAGTGGGGAAAAAAATACTCATGAGACACCCAGAAAATTTGCCAAGACAAAGTTTGAAATAAATGGAAAAAAAGAAATTAATGTGACAATAGTTAGCATCAAGGAGGATTAATAGGCAGAAAGCATGCTTGGCAATCTTTCCATAAAACTACATGCATTTAGCTTGACAACAATCTAAGATTAATCAAAGATTTTTGTACATAAAACTCTGGTAACAGAGAGTGGTGTCATATGCTTTGGACTGTTAAAGGTTACACCTGAGTCATTAACTATTTTGTATTAAAGTGGTACTACAATAGAACCCTGTGGCACACCTCTGTTGACACTAATGAGGCTGGACTGTAAGCCATCAGACCCCACAGCTTGTATACCACAGCTGAGACAATTTGCCACCAAAACCAAAAAAAGATGCCTCATAAGACAGTCACGATAAAGAGTATCAAAAGCCTTAGATCAATGACTAAATATAATCAGGTACTGTTTTGTACCCCAAACAGAAGAATGACAAATAAATGACACATTTTAAAATAAAGTACTATGTTAAAAATGACCTCAATGACATAACATGACATAACATGACATAACATCCAAATATAAATTGCAGCTAAAAAGGATTACAGAGTATCAAGTTTATGTGGTTACTGAAACCAAGACTGTTACGTAGTCTATCCAGATAACAGAGGGTGGTGACCTCCAATTACAGGTTCCAAACAGACAACCTTACCAGACTTATGACCCCATTTATGATTTAAGTACCACTATGTGACAACTTAACCGAAGCTAAGAAAAAGTCGAGTCAAATTTTTTTTCCCCCATCTGCCAGGTTAGGAATGGTTACACAGTAAATAAATAAGGTGTATGGAAATATTGCAACATAATAAGAAAATTGGGTATGGTTAAAAGTTTGCTAAAATGCCGTAACAATAGAACATTTTGCATCATAACAGAGAGAAGAAAAATATAGTATTCGTTGTTGCCTTCCTTTTACTTAAGTCATGAAGTAAAACAGCAGCTGGTCATCATATTTGCTGTGCAATTGACCCCTTGGGGATTAATCAGAATCAGAATACTTTATTGATCCCTAGGGGAAATTATTAACACTTTGGTTGTCTGGTAATTAAAATGAAGATTTTTTTTTCGGATGGTGTGGATAAATTAGATATTGAAAACCACAAAAAGTTGAACATAACTAAATTACTGCTTAACGTGAATGTTCAACTGATTCATATTAAAGCATGCCTCGGCAGATTTCAGCAACATAACTGAGTGAGTATATCACAAGTCTTTTAACGAAATTATGTTTTTTGAAGGTTTCTGTGCACCTACCTTGAGAGCCAGGGACAAAATGCCCCAGGCGGTCCTCTTCCCCACAGTTAGCTTGCTCTCTAACCACACTAACCTGGAACCCTGGATGGAAAAATCCAAGAGAAAAAAAACATTAAAAATTACATCAAACAATCTACATTACAATTGATTTCCAAATATTCTGAGTCTTAGGTAGGTTGAAGGTTAACTGAGGATACACATTTACAAACCAATATTACCAAATAGCCAAAACTGTTCAGAGCTTCTCCTTAATTGTCGCTTCATCAAGATAAAGAAAGATTGCTTCAGAATTTGATTGTAGTTGATCATTTGATTTGGTCCTATTGCCACCTTTTCCAACAACACTTCAATTCTTCTTCTTCTTTTTTTTTTTAAAAGTTAAGTAACTAAAGAATTAAACAAATAAAAATGGGTTAAATGTGAGTTTAGTCCAAAACCTAAACTGGCACCACTGTGGAATAAGAAGTCCGTTCATATAAGATGGATCTGTTGGGTTTCAAAACTTAAGTTATTCATTATGATGTTGTACCTATCTTAATAAAAGCTTTTGACCTATTTTACACCTGAAATTATTAAAAGATTTACTGTGTGACAAACTGTTCATTTGGTTTTGTTATTTATTCATTACTGAGAATATACAAGCATGTTGTGGCCTCCAAACTAAATGTTGAGGATGAAACAGGTTCCAGTTTTACATCTTCCCAAGGACTTCAGAATCTCAGTACTTCAGGTGCCAAGATGATAAGAAATTTTTTCCACTTCACTCCAAAGTTTAGAATTACACCAGCCAATTGCTCAGCAGATAAGGTATGCCTCCTGCTTTGAATACGAGAGTGACAGGAGAAACTAGTATTCTCACTGGAACACTGAGGACCTTGTGTGAGGCCTCCAAGAGCCAACATGACTTCACAGATATTTATAGATCGCTTGAGCCCACTAAAGTATGTCATCAAAATCTTTGATGCAAGTACATCCACTTACATAAAATTTACACGGCATACAAGAAGCGTCCAGAGAACCGTTCTTGTTCTCCATTCTTTTCTTTTTTTTAACAATAACAAATAATTAGCAGTCAAAGATTCACTTAGCATGTGGGATTTAATTAAAAATACTCCTTGCACATAATGCTCGGGCACTTCGTAGATTTTTATCTTAGCAAAGAGACAAATAAATAATGAGAGTAGACATATACTCCTTTCCCTTTCGGTCCTGTTCTACAACACACAAGACAAAAAGGAAAAAGTGAACAATGAGCCATGACCTAATGACATAAGTCTATAATTCATGGAAGCATTTGGAGGAAAAAGTGTTTTGTTGCCATCATACTCTGAACTCAATGCGCTTTCTTTATCACTTCCCCTCCTACTCATTGGGTATTAAAGCCAAACTATGTTTCCCATCATGAGCCAGTCATGTTGTTTATCATTGTAGCTTCTGGGTTCACTTTAAAAAATAAATAAATAAAATTTTTTAACTACCTGCCCTTCCTCGCCTGTGTAGACTAAAAGGAGTTCCTGAGACAGCCTTCAAAGTTCTCCACCACATAACATAAGTTTAATAAATAACTGAATACAATTTTAACTTGCTTGTTTTACCTAAAATGTATGTTCCATTCATGCACATAGAGCATCTACTGCATCCTTTGGGTTTAGGTACATACACAGATATGAAAAAAAACAAACAATGATGTAAAGTGTTGACTTGTTGGTTATAGTTAATCAGTTTGTGATATATATTGTTATTGGGATAAAAACAAACAATCCAAACACTTTTTCTGTAAATTCAGTGAATAATTTATGTAATCATCACATGATTACATCACATGACTTTGTTACAGAGGTAGCCCCAAATTTAGGAACAAGTGCCTCAACTTGTTTTGGCTGGTCTCTCTGGGATGCCACGGTGACTGTTGCAAACTGTCACCTAAAGCAACGAAAAACTATTGCAGTAAACAGTGCATTTCCTGCAGCATGAAATAAACGATAGAGTATAACATAAAACGATAGATAAAGTTGTCATCCAATATATTTTGTCAATCTGGGGGAGCATCACAATGGCATAACGATTATAACGCACAACCACAAACCACACGAAGCCTAAACTTGCACACACAGAAAATAAGAAAGAACTGCAAGGCTGAGGCTGTGTTGAGCATTCCAATCCTCAAATCTTTAAACCCGACCTTTAAAAAGAAACTCAGACTCTCAAATTAAGAACGGGAATCCAATTTGTCTGAAGTGCTGAAGCTAAAACTTATCAAAAATAAGAAGGATTTGAGTGGTTAAATGCTTCATTTATTCAACACAAATCTTGAAATGATTTCAGTGTGTTCATCGGCACGTATAAAGACATCAGTTTAACCACGACACAGTAACACCAACTCTGATCACTAGTTGCAAAATGTTAACAGTAACTCTTCTATCTCATACCTGCCCTGCTCATATTCAATTTTAATGCGATTAAAGAAAGATCAGGAGTCTCCCCATGTATGAACAACAGAATTAATAATGATAGCTGTGTAAGGAATCTGAAGAAATCCAAACATTAGTTATGGTTATAATCGCAGCAATCACACCAGGGAGCCATGTCAAATTCATTCAGCTGCAAGACATCAACCAGAAACACACAGCTTAAGTTGTTTTAAAAAAAATACATGAAAAAAAGTCCTGCAAAAGATGGTATCTGTTTATCTCAACATCATGAATTCTGTTAGGAATTACCTAAGTCACAGAACCTAAAACTCACAGAGGAACTGTTACAACTTCTCCATGTTATTCGAAGAAACGTCCAGCCGAGGAGCTTGAAAAATTGGTCTCAAGACAAACTAGGAAAACTGTATGGGCTCAAAATGTGGTCATAAATATTTTGTACTTCTAAAAAAGATTTGTGTGTGCGTAAAAAAGATTTGTGTGTGTGTAAAAAAGATTTGTGTGTGTGTAAAAAAGATTTGTGTGTGGACTTAGCCCAAAAAAAACCCTGCAAGTTACAAGTACGAATTTTGACCCTATTTTTCTTCCTTTCATCTGATTGGTCAATGTCATGTCAATCACAAATGTAACAATCCAATCAGAGAACAGATGGGTTTGGCTGTCGGAGGGGCGCTTTTTTGAACTGCAGGTCCTTGAAGGGTAATGCAGTTTGAAGCTGGAGGATCTCTATATAAATATCCGATAGCAGCTAGGTCCCCTAACTTTCAGCAGCTGTTGAAAGGATAAAGTTGTGCTATATCAGTGGTTAGAAATACCATTATTACTTCAGGATTAGTTTAACACAAAGTCAGGGCTGACCCGGGACCATTGCTGTGAGTCACAGTGCGCAGCATAAAAGTCCTTTCACATCGGACGCAGGATGTGCTGCTAATGCTAACGGCTAACTAAAAGCAAAGGATCCAGAATTTGTTGCGCTGGCTGCTGGGCTCTGTGGGTTTTTGCAGCAGCTCTACCTGTACTAGATGCACCTGCTCCTTGTCTTTTCTATCTCTGACTTTATGTCCTCTACAAGAGTTTCTGTTTTTTTTGCTGGTTCTTCAAATGTTCAATAAAAACATGTATGCTAATTCATAACGAAGAAAGCTTTGTAATGAAGACTGTCATTTCCAAAACACTGCCCGCCCCCACCCCACGGTCCGCAGCGCTGTTGAAAAGGCTGTGGAAGTCCCTATATTAAACATGTAGACCTGTGACACAAAAATCACCAAACTCGGACGACCACAGACTGTTTTCCTTCGTGGTGATGAAGGAAAACGCTGGGTTGGCATGTAAAAGGGCATTTATTCCCTTCAAAGACCTGCAGTTCAAAAAAAGCGCCCCTCCGACAGCCAAACCCATCTGTTCTCTGATTGGATTGTTACATTTGTGATTGACATGACATTGACCAATCAGATGAAAGGAAGAACAATAGGGTCAAAATTCGTACTTGTAACTTGCAGGGTTTTTTTTGGGCTAAGTCCACACACAAATCTTTTTTACACACACACAAATCTTTTTTACAAGTACAAAATATTTATGACCACATTTTGAGCCCATAAAACTGGCTTAGTTTAAAGGTAGTTAAAGCTGAGATCACCTTACATCATATACTCTTGCACCTTACTGCAGAAACAAATATAACAAAACAAACACAAAACTGTGAAGAGAGCTGCTGAAATGATGTGCCATCGTCATCTGTGTCAGGTGAAAACGGACTTCAAGGGATGACTCCAGACGGTGAAAGACAAAAAAGAAAAGAAAAAGACAGCTTGGTTTCCTTTCCTATGGAAAGAAAATACTAGAGGGAAAAGCCTGGGAAAAACTTTAATCCTCAAGATCAAAAGTATGCTAAGGTTCAAGTCTGACCGCATGATCTTGGATTAACAGGAAAATTGTTTGAAACTGTGCTTTTCACTTTACAGAGGTGTGTACTAGTACACAATTTCAATTAGGTATTAACTTTTTCAACACGGTCGTAACACCAAGACAGCTTTTTTACACTTTCCTATCCTCATATGAGAAACGAGTGAGGAAAATAACCCAAACAGTAGCCACAGTCTGCCAAGTCACAAGGCTGGACTGCCAGCGTCTGGTATATTCGGTAGGTACTCTGATTACATGCTACAAGCTAACAGAGTAAACGGTAGAATTACAGGTCATTTTTAAAGCTACAGTGTGTCAGCAGCAAAGGAGCCAAGTGTCATTCAGCATTTCATACATGTAATGGTAGTAAAGCTCGACTTCAGCAGTTGTTTCTTATTATGAAACATCAGTTTAGGAAACCCAAAACTTCATACAAGCACTTTTATCTATGGTTTACATACACATTCATACTCCAATAGATGCATCAAAGAGCAACTTATAACTTAGTAGATGACCTACTCTACTTCCTCCCACAACAGGAGGACTGTATCTAGATTCCACTCATATCACTTGTGACAATTGATTATGCTGAAAGAGCCCGACGGGTGCTGATAAAGAGCAAGCAATAGTCACGATCTGCAAATAAGCTCTGCCATATATGCCTAATAACACCTGATAAACAATGCTCTAAGGTCGTACAGCGCATGTTTGTCAAGATGTTTTCGGTGTTTTTATGACCTCACTTTGCTACCTAAAGCCTTAAAAAGTCTTAATCAACATGACATTGCTATTCTCAGGTTTGCACTGGTCTGTTAAATTTTACAGTTGTTCCTATTTTCATTGAAAGCATTCTCACTTTTGCTGAGAACTTGAGTGTTCTGGTCTTACTGAAGGCAAACTGTGATACCAGCAGTAGAAAGCTGCGTTTCTCTATCACACTGCTCCGAGGCTCCCACATCAAACAGCGCTGGGCTGCTGAGAGGACTTTTACCATGTCAGGATATTTCACATCTCTGCTCTGAATTAACACTGGCAGGCCTTCCATCACAGGTTGATGTCTTCAAGCTCACCTGTAAAAGCCCTACAGGCACTGGCTCAAAGGACAGTGGAATACTGGCACCAAACTTCTTAATTTAAACCGCTTTCAAGTGCTCAGCTCGACAAGACCTCAAGCTCCCTCACAGAGAAGAGCCAAGTCCAAGGGTAAAAGGGCAAGTTAGCTTCTTAGTTCTTCAATTCTTCTTTATCCAGTTTAAAACAAAAAATAGTTTTAAGTGCTCATAAGTACAAAATTTACCCAAAAGATAAACAGATGAACAGACATAACTACAGACCTATCTTATTTACAGACTGGACCAATAGGAATGGATATTACTCCACTCAACTCAACGTTCATATTGTCACTAACTATAGTGATACTGAAGATAACACTGGCTCTGTTAAAGTGAAAAGACATCAAATATTTACAAATATATTATCTACTGAGACACAAAGAAACTGGAACTTTAACAGGACATGTTTTGCTGGCTCAGTAAAGCCAAACAACTTTCTCATCCTTCCACTACTGAAGCCTTTTTTGGACCCAGTCATATGTAAGTCCTATCACTTATATATGTATATAAATAGCAGCCTGCAGTCTGAATTATTGAAATATACACCATCTACAGCACTGACAATACCGATACCCTGGCCTTGGGTATCTATCAATACCAAATATAGCTTCATTGCAGTTTCAATGCCAGTGTTAAATTAAAAAGCTGGGAATCACTCTTCTGTATGAGTTTAGCTTCAACACTAATATCTTGACTGAAGTATTTGTTAGCAATTAAAAGAATTTATACATTAAACATATATAAGTCACTTAGATAACTTAAAAATGTTATCGTTTGGCTTTTTTTTTAGTATTTTATTTGTTCCTGAGTAAATCGGTTTGGCTGAGATTAAAGAGATTAAAGTTATAGTTTCTGTAAGCAAAGCAAAACTGTTTATGTGAAAAACTGTAAAATATAATTTCAGTGTTCTGTAAAATATAATTTCAGTGTTCTTTTTACATTTCATAAGAGTAAAATCCTTGTAGGAGTAAATGTATCCAAGCTTCTGACAGATGTTTAACTTATTGTTGTTTACTTGTAGTGTACAATAAATAATCAAAAACACAGGATTATTCTGCAATGCTTCATTACTCATTAATGTTACAAATGTTGAAAGGTAAAAGTGTTCAATAAAATCCTAAATATTGCAAAATGCTGTAAGAACTCAGTTCTTTTTTCGCTGCTTTAGGACACATCCCATTATATTGACTACTGTACACACACTACTTAATATTTAAGGTAGAAAAAATACTGGTTTCTGTGCATGCATCTGCAGTGAAGGTGTGTGTTGTTTTGCCATGCAGCTTTTACTTACTTAGGCGCAATCAAGCACTCTTCTTCATTTTGCCTACCATGAAGTCAAGCCAAAGAAACAAGAAAAGAAAAACGATTTTTCTGGTATCTGAAGTATAACAGTTCCCTGAACTACCTCTGATAGTGTCCTCATCATGATAATATTCCCTTTATTTATGATTAGTTATCTTTATCTTCAGAGGTGTGGGTGACAGTTTTAGTGTTTGCTTTAAAAAACAAAAAACAACAAAAACTCAAAACAAAAACTTGAAATATATATATTCTATATACATATATAGAGATGCTCACTCCTGATTGGACACTGAGCTGCACCACCTTCTCCTCCACCTTGCTGTCCTCTGTGCTCTCTCTCCTCCATCTCCAGGGAACAAATCAGAGTCTGAGCACCAAACCTGTGGACTGTTAGTCTGCAGATAAGAAGGAAAACACACAGAATTCTCATGTTTGCCATTTTTCATACCGTATTATTATCGTATATTAGTTTACCAGTCCAACAGATTTATTTTCCCAAATGGATCATTACAGCTTTTGCCACACTGGTCCACTTGATTGTCAAAGTGTATTAGCTCTTTATTATTTCTTTCTTTTCTTTGAAATGATTACAATCAGAACGGACAGGACTGGGGATGGGAAAGAGAAAGATGAAGAAAAGAGAAGTTGGGAAGATGCTCAACAGAAGGAGATGGAAAGCAAAAAATCGGAGAAGAGAGACACAGAGAGAAGACACTAAAAATCTGATCACCTGCTGGGAAAATAAAAACAAGCAAAAAGAGAAAAACACAGTAGCGAAACCACAGCAAAAACCAACATAAGCACAAGTTATAGTAAATAATAAATATCTCCACATCCCGGAAGGGGCCTGATCGAGCCACAGGGGCCATAAACTGACAGTTTATTTATAACTAGAAATAATAAAGCAGTTGACGTGTTTCAGGCTGTGACTTTTAGTATCTGTTGGTACTTCATCACTTTGAATAAGTGTAAGTCAACACCAGGCCGCACTTTCACTCTTTCCATTAAAGAAATGAACAACAATCCATTATTTTCACCATTAAACAATAAAATGTGCTTCTTGACTCCTTGATGCAGGTGCCCACCTACGACCTGGTTTATTAATACTAAGCTAAAGAGGAAAGCAACTCACTGTAGTTCTCACAGCTCAGGACAAGCAGACACCTGATGTTGAGTGACTGAATGGAACTAAAACAAGAATTCATAATTATGTTTGTCTGCCATGAACACGTGATGATAAAACTCTGCATATGCAGTCAGGAGACTGATGACCTGTGAAATGAGCTGTTAGAAATGTGCAGATATGTGTAAACATTGATCAGCATTTAACATCCAGGATGGAGCAAAACTTCTGACCTGCATGTATGAGAACCTTTAATCACATCATCTTTGTAGTGAAATAGCTGATGACTCATTAAACGTTTCCATGTAATTTATCCACAGTGAAAAATATTCACTTTGCTGGATCTGAAAATCACGTGTTCATTTCATTAGACACTAGCAATACTATTAAACTGGACCTTATCATTATCATATAGCACTAAATGTGAAACTGTGTCATATAACAATCTATATATGTAATATGTGTTTGCCTGAATCTTCCAGCACAAACAGAAAGAGGAGCTGTTGTCTGAGTATCAACGCAAGTACACACCAGAAATCGTTCAGTAAAGACAAATTTAATAAATGAAAGCTGGTGAGAGGGTCTTTGATGTTTCTCTTTGGATCATCCTTCCATCCATTTCTTCTGCTTCACCAATTCAAGATTGGAGCCATCCCAGCTGTTATGGGGCCAGAGGCGGGGGTACTACCTGGACAGGTCAGTCTAACACAGAGAAACAGACAACCATTCACACTCACATTCAACCTAACTGCATCTCTCTGGACTGTGGGATGAAGCTGGAGTACCTGGAGGGAACCACAAAGGCCCGAGGACTGTCTTGCTCTCAGGTGACGGCCGTTCACGCTGCTCTGAACACTCTCAGTTGTCTTTGGATCATCCTGTTGTTTGTCTCCCAGTGTCGTTACTGCTCCTCTCCTTTCAAAGACAAACACCAAATAACACCAAATGAGAGTGAATCCCTTCAGAACAACGTGAACACTCCTGGTTATTGTGAGCAAACGTCATAACAAGATGAATATATTTACCATTTTACTGAGGCAAAATCTTCTGTGTGGTGTTTCTTCTCATCTTGGCTCTTTTTCCTGACTTTTAGAAACAAGAGGCAGAAAAGAAAGAATAAAAGTTAAAACCTCAACAATTTTTTTAATGTTTGGGATATTTTAGAAACAACCTTAAACACTATTTACTACTTACCACTTTGTTCAGGCTTGCTGACGTTCACTCTCCTCATCTTCTCTCTAAAGGACAAATGACAGAAAAGAGGGAATCATTTTAGTAACTTTATCAACCAGGTGAGCAGAATTTTAGATATTTATCAATATTATGATTAAAAGCAGAGTGAATACTTATCTTTTTACCAGAAAGGGTTCAATCCGTCCTGTCTTAGGTCTTAATGTCACCTTGGCTCCTCTGTTTTCTCTGAAAAACAAAAGACAAATGGGAAGAAAAAAATTAGTAAATGATTTCAGCAACTAGAGGAAGTGTTCACTGAGGAGGAGCTGTCATAATAATATCAAATCAATATATACTTATCTTTTCTTCGCTCCTCCCGCCGCTCCTCTCTGAAAGTTAACTGGATAAAGGATAATAACAATTAATAACATCATCAAAACAGACAAACCTGAAAGAATTGCTGATCAGAGCTGTGACAGAGTCACAGATTAGTTGGATGTATACTTATCTTTCACAATGAGAGCGTTTGCATAGACGTCTCTTCGGGTCTTTTTATTGTTTTCTCTCTGGAGAGGAAAGTGATGAGACTGATGAGGAAATACCAAATACAAAGACTGACAAAGGGAACTGAAAAAGTCTAACCAAAACCTATACTGGGGGAAAACTGTAGGAAACAGAACTACTGAGGCAAGGAAACACGAGGAGACGGAGACTAACACTCTGACAAGGGACAAAGGGAGACTGACACAATATTTACACACAGGAGGCTGATTATGGGAACTAAGGACACATAGAAACACAGCTGAACCGAATAAGAAATGAACAACAAGTCGAAACAAACTCTAATGACAGTTCAACAAGTTTCTAAACACAACAAATAACTTTCAGGATGTTTCAACAATGTGTAAAATGAGTTCTTATCTTTTTTTGTGAGAGGGCCTTCAATGTTTCTCTTTGGATCATCCTTCCATCCATTTCTTCTGCTTCACCAATTCAAGATTGGAGCCATCCCAGCTGTTATGGGGCCAGAGGCGGGGGTACTACCTGGACAGGTCAGTCTAACACAGAGAAACAGACAACCATTCACACTCACATTCAACCTAACTGCATCTCTCTGGACTGTGGGATGAAGCTGGAGTACCTGGAGGGAACCACAAAGGCGCCAGGACTGTCTTGCTCTCAGGTGACGGCCGTTCACGCTGCTCTGAAGACCCTCAGTTGTCTTTGGATCAAACAACACCAAATGAAAGTGAATCATTTCAGAAACACTCCTGGTTATTGTGAGCAAACGTCATAACAAGATGAATATATTTACCATTTTACTGAGGGAAAATCTTCTGTGTGGTGTTTCTTCGCAGCGTGACTCTTTTTCCTGACTTTTAGAAACAAGAGGCAGAAAAGAAAGAATAAAAGTTAAAACCTCGACGATTTTCAAATATTTTAGGACATTATTTTAGAAACAACCTTAAGCACTATTTACTACTTACCACTTTGTTCAGGCTTGCTGACGTTCGACATGCTTCACTGTATATTATAATCTCAAGCGCTTCCTTGCTTGAGTCGGGCTCCGGATGCTGCTCTCTTCCTCCGCCTTCCTCTTAGCACGCTTTGCCGACATATTTAGAACACGGCAGAGCACCGAAGTGAGAACTCTGCCGTCCGCGCTGTAGTCTGTTACTCTCCAGCGGTTCTTCATCTCAGTGTCCTCTGTTCGGTAAACAGTGGAGATGACTCTTGTGATGGGGAGGCCGTCGACAGTCAGGGTGCGGACACAGTTCCTCCGATCTGCCTTCAGCACAGCAAGATCTGCTTTCTCTGGAAGAACTGGAGTCAGGAAGCGTGGATGAGAGCTGGAGCCCGCAGGCGGCAGCATCATGCCAGCTGGTGAGTCTGTAGGAGGAGAAGGAGTGGTGTTCTCTCTCTGGCTCTGCCTCACATCGACAAATGGTGTCGTCACCTGGTCCCGGTAGGACCATCCTTTAAAAGGTATGTCAGGAAAGTCCTTGGACCCAGTCACCAGGTTATGGTAAAGAGTGAGGACCAGGGGGGGCATGGAGTCCAGATGGCTCCTGTTCAGTTCACGGTTCCTCAAGTTAATGACGACCATCTGAGGTGCAGTGACTGGACTCACCAGATCAGCTACGAGAAAGCAAAGCGTGCGTCTACGTTAATCATGTGATCACACAAATTAAAGCCTGAATTTAAATTGTCCAGACATGGCTTTACATCATCATAAGCTCTTCCACACACAAACAGTAAGAAGCTCCCAGCAGAACTCATTGTTTATGAAAGCCTTCACATTTTTCACCTGGTAAAAGTTTTCATGTTGTGTAAGGCTGCATGGACTTTCACTGAGGTTTTAATACGCATTCACATTAAGGAGTAATATCTTCATATTAGTTGAGCATCGATATTTTGAGAATAAAGCAGCTACATTTAGGTGAGAAACCTCCCACCTCCTTATTGCAGGCACACACTGTTTCAATCTCAAACTCATCCAGCGACTCTGTGAACTTTTAAAACTCCATTCTCCAGCTTTACACATTCACAATCTATGAAACTTTCACGTATAACTCAGCGCCAGCAGCCCAAACATGTCAACTCAAACCCTCTACATGCAAAAACGGCCCGCGCGCTGACGTCAGCGTCCTCCAACGCCTTAAGTCGTTAGCAATTTAAAAAAAACATGGCGCCATCTTTATAGTGTACTGGCACACGTTAAAATTGATGTTACTCAAGTATGAAACATCTCATCCTAAATGTTAACACTCATGAAGTCCTACTTCCAAACAATAAAAGACAAAAATCTAAGTTGTATTTGTTTGCTAGCACTCTGACATATTAGCCTGCTGTACTCACCATAGCGTTGATCTATCACCTCCTCAATGAAAAGGGAGATCAGGTGCATCTCGCGACTGAAGTTTGAAGTCATTTTGCAAATCCTTCTTGAAGATTTTCAAACGTTAGCTGTAGTTTGAAAAATCCGAGTTTTCACAGCACTAGTGGGAAAAAGCTCCTGTTTGCGCTCAAACGTGAAACCCGAATTCCCATTTTGCCTCCTGCTTTTATACCTGCACTCAAACACGTCATCATCACCATGACACCCAGTGTCACCGAAAATCAATTGTATATATTTAAAATAAAGTTCGTCTAATTATCATAGTTTTTTAAAAATATATATATTTCTCATTTTATTTTACTGTTTTATTCATCCTTTTTAAAAAATATATTGCCAAACTTTGTCGTTTTAATTCTTTAAAAAATCATTAATTCACCAGTTTACAAAAATGAAGATCGATATCTGAAATTTAAATTAATAAATAAATAAATAATTACAATTGATAATGGATTTTTAGCATTAAAGAATAGTTTTTCAATGTGCTTTAAATGTTATCAGAGCCGATGTTGTGCCAAAAAGTGATCGCAGTCCAAAAAGTGATTTACGGTATTGAAAAGTTTGTTTGTGTCATGACATTTGTAAACAGTTGATGTTTAAGGTGCAGTTCATGTGGAAGCCAGAGGAGGGTGGTGTTGTGCGCATAATACAAAGTGATGGCGAAACCTAAAAGACGGTGTCATGTCTGCTCCCTGAAGCAATCTCATAACAGTTTCGATCTATTTCAAGCCAGTTAGCACATTTCTGTTATGAAGTGCAATCATTTTTTGGCAGTAAACTTTTAAATCCTTTTATTATGAATATCACATTCTCAGACTTTCAAGAGAGACCAGACCAGTAGGGCAGCAGAAATCACAAAAATAAATAAATAAATAACCGTTTTATAAAGATTAAAACAGTAAAAAAAAAAAAAGACTGGAATGATTATGATGTATAACACAGAATATGTACAATAACAGAGTTATAAACACACCTAGAAAACACGTGATACTTTTATTTCATCTATAACCTCTGTGCAAATTTTGTTGACTGCAAAGTGTTTATGAATATGTTTTTAAAAGCTGGTTATCTGACTGTCAGTTAATAGCAATTAAAAAGAAAGCTGATTCTTATTATTCCTAAATGGAAAAAGTCCATTATGAATTTTTGTTATGAATTTCATTTATCAATCCACCTCCTCACTGCTCTTTCCCGGTGCAGCAGCCAGAGCTGGATCAAGCAGCCAGATGGCTTCTGGTGTCATGAACTGGCTGCGTGGAGGCAGAAGAGGACCCAAACGCAAAACTCACGGAGACGAAAAGCTGAACTCAAAATCACTGCTTTATTGCAGGCTTCACAAAGAAACAGAACTAAACTGGGAATGCTAACAGAAGACCGAGGGAACACAGAAAGACACACAGGTTCGGGGAGGAGACATGGACGACGCGACACTGAACTGAGGGAGACATGCACATAAATACACAGAGGGTTAACGAGGGAAGTGGGAGCACACGGGGAACACAGCTGACACAGATAATCGTAACGAGACGCGGCAGGAGTGAACACAACATGACGCATACTGACGAGAGACTGTCAAAGTAAAACAGGAAGTACACAGAGGTTCAGACAGGAGGAGAGAGAGCACGGGGAGAACACAGACATAACGGGCTGGGGAAAACATGGAATAAAACACAAGGAGAGACAAGGCCTCAAATACACAGAGGGGCACACAGGGGGTAAGAGTCACAAGGGGAAAACACATAAGGAACAACGTAACAGGGCAACCCAGGAAGCATGGCCTAAATAGGGAACAAAATACAAAAATACATGAAAACTAAGAATACTGGGCCAACATGGCCCAGGACCATGACATCTGGAGGAAGACTAACTGCAACAAAGGGTCTCTGGGAGGCTGCTCAGGCACAGCAGCTGAAAAATCAAAGATGAAATAAAAACTGGACCTGATCATGGTGCTGGATGAGACAAAAAGTCTAGATGATAAACCAGTGTATGAATTAGTAACACTGATTATGATGATCATGTTTAGGTGGAAACTAGCGAGCTAACTTCCTGCTAACCTCTAACTCAGTTAAATTGAATAAACTCTGTTTTCATGGATGCCTGGATGTTAAACTTAGTTGTTAAACCTGGTAAAGCAGCAACACTGATCATTTTATTAAAGATGAAAGAAGTTAGACCGTTTTTAGCTCTCAGTGATCCCTCAGTGTTCGTTTGACTTTGGGACCTGAAATATGGCAGCTTTTCACTTACACATTTTTGAACCACTCATTCATAGAAATAGTTTCCAGTCAAAGATCTGGACAGATCCACCAAGTTCACAGTAGTTTTACAATTTTCTGCAGTGTCAAGTTCCCTGGTTAAATGGGCTGTCTGTGTAAAAAGCATAAATGGCTGTTTGTCTTGGTGTATTGGTCTTTTGCCAGCATGGCAAACTAGATCAATCTGCTGGGACATCTGATTTTAGGACAATCACTTGCTTTTCCAAAGGACACTGACAACCAGACATTAGATGCCACAGCCCTGGCCCACGGTATCCCCCCCATGCATGCGGTGGGCCTTCTGTAGAAAGAGAGCAGCTTAATGAAGGTGACAAGGTGAAAATAGGACGATTGATGTGCCGGTGCTGTGAGGGCATGTATAACACCACCTACCCAAGTGTTGAATATAAGGAGGCTTTGAAGAATCTACAATAATTGTGTGTTGTTTGTACATGAATCACAATGTGTTACTCGGTTACTTGGTGTTCGCTCGCTCTGCGGTAGAGTATCACTTCCTGTTCCTGCTCAAACACAGTGGTGTTTCTGAGTAGCTTATTTGCTTAGCAATTTAATTAACAACTTTTAAATACATTCTTCTTTCATAGTATAATCTTCACGTGCTTCATCCGAAGCACACTTTCTGTGTACTCACTACCTAATTTATAGCCAAAGTATTCACTCACTGTCTCTGTACTGTTTCGCTAGCTTAGCTTAGCTCGTAGCCGACTCGTTAGCACCATGGCTACTTCACCTGTCCCTCCTGCACTTTCTTGCTCATTGTGTCAGATGTTTAGTTACTCCTCGGCCTCCTTTAGCAGTAATGATATCTGTAACAAATGTAGCATATTTGCAGCTCTGGAGGCCAGGATTACTGAATTGGAGACTCGGCTTCGCACCCTTCATTCACCCGTAGCTAGCCAGGCCCCTGTAGCTGGTGCAGCCGAAGATAGCGTAGGCCCCGCTAGCTGTTCCCCGGCAGACCCCAAGCAGCTGGGGAAAGAGGGCGGCTGGGTCACGGTGAGGAGGAAGCATAGTCCTAAACAGAAGCCCCAGGTACACCACCAACCCGTTCATGTGTCTAACCGTTTTTCCCCACTCGGTGACACACCCGCCGGGGGTCAAACTCTGGTAATTGGTGATTCTGTTCTCAGACATGTGAAGCTGGAGACACCGGCAACCATAGTCAATTGTCTTCCAGGGGCCAGAGCAGGCGACATTGAAGGAAATTTAAAACTGCTGGCTAAGGGTAAACGTAAATTCAGTAAAATCATAATTCACGTCGGCAGTAATGACACCCGGTTACGCCAATCGGAGGTCACTAAAATCAATATTGAATCGATGTGCAACTTTGCTAAAACAATGTCGGACTCTGTAGTTTTCTCTGGTCCCCTCCCCAATCAGACCAGGAGTGACATGTTTAGCCGCATGTTCTCCTTAAATTGCTGGCTGTCTGAGTGGTGTCCCAGAAACGATGTGGGCTTCATAGATAATTGGCAAACCTTCTGGAGGAAACCTGGTCTTGTTAGGAGAGACGGCATCCATCCCACTTTGGATGGAGCAGCTCTCATTTCTAGAAATATGGACAAATTTATTAAACCCCCCAAAATATGACTATCCAGAGTTGGGACCAGGAAGCAGAGTTGCAGTCTTACACGCCTCTCTGCAGCTTCTCTCCTCCTGCTACCCCCCCAAAAACCCATCTCCATAGAGACTGTGTCAGCTTCCAAAAAGACAAAAAACAAACTAAAAACCAGCAACAAACAACTTAAACATAAACAATTACAAAGAAAGAACAGTACAGTATCCACATCTGAACCAAAGAGTAAAACAGTGAAATGTGGATTATTAAATATTAGGTCTCTCTCCTCCAAGTCTCTGTTAGTACATGACTTAATAATTGATCAACAAATTGATTTACTCTGCCTTACAGAAACCTGGTTGCAGCAGGATGATTATGTTAGTTTAAATGAATCAACACCCCCGAGTCATTCTAACTACCAGAAACCTCGAAGCACAGGCCGAGGGGGCGGTGTGGCAGCAATTTTTCACACCAGCCTATTAATTAATGAAAGACCAAGACAGACTTTTAATTCATTTGAAAGCCTGATGCTTAACATTGTCCACCCCAGCTGTGAAACTCAGAAACCAGTCTTACTTGTTATCATCTATCGTCCACCTGGGCCTTACACAGAGTTTCTGTCTGATTTCTCAGACTTTATATCTAATTTAGTTCTGAGCTCAAATAAAATAATTATTGTGGGTGATTTTAACATCCATGTAGATGCTAAAAATGACAGCCTCAACATGGCATTTAGTCTGTTATTAGACTCAATTGGCTTCTCTCAAAATGTAAAAGAACCCACCCACCACTTTAATCACACTCTAGATCTTGTTTTAACATATGGCATAGAAACTGAACATTTAACAGTGTTTCCTGAAAACCCTCTCCTGTCTGATCATTTCCTGATAACATTTACATTTACAATAATTGATTACACAGCGGTGGAGAGTAGATTTTATCAAAGTAGATGTCTTTCTGAAAGCGCTGTAACTAAGTTTAAGAATATAATCCACCCACTGTTATCATCTTCAATGCCCTGTACCAACACAGAGCAGAGCAGCTATCTGAACGCTACCCCAACAGAGGTCGATTATCTTGTTAATAATTTCACCTCCTCACTACGTACGACTCTGGATACTGTAGCTCCAGTGAAAACTAAGGTCTCTAATCAGAAGTACCTGACTCCGTGGTATAATTCTCAAACACGTACCCTAAAGCAGATGACTCGTAATCTGGAGAGGAAATGGCGTGTCACAAATTTAGAGGATCATCATTTAGCCTGGAGAAATAGTTTGCTGCTTTATAAGAAAGCCCTCCGCAAAGCCAGAACATCTTACTATTCATCACTGATTGAAGAAAATAAGAACAACCCCAGGTTTCTCTTCAGCACTGTAGCCAGGCTGACAAACAGTCAGAGCTCTGTTGAGCCAACCATCCCTTTAACGTTAACTAGTAATGACTTCATGAACTTCTTCACAAATAACATTTTTATCATTAGAGAAAAAATTACCAGTAATCATCCCACAGATGTAATATTATCTACAGCTACTCTTAGTACCATTGATGTTAAGTTAGACTCTTTTTCTCCAATTGATCTTTCTGAGTTAACTTCAATAATTACTTCCTCCAAACCATCAACGTGTCTTTTAGACCCCATTCCTACAAAACTGCTCAAAGAAGTCCTGCCATTAATTAATTCTTCGATCTTAAATATGATCAACCTATCTCTAATAATCGGCTATGTACCACAGGCCTTCAAGCTGGCTGTAGTTAAACCTTTACTCAAAAAGCCATCTCTAGACCCAGCAGTCTTAGCTAATTATAGGCCAATCTCCAACCTTCCTTTCATATCAAAAATCCTTGAAAGAGTAGTTGTCAAACAGCTAACAGATCATCTGCAGAGGAATGGTTTATTTGAAGAGTTTCAGTCAGGTTTCAGAGCTCATCACAGCACAGAAACAGCTTTAGTGAAGGTTACAAATGATCTTCTTATGGCCTCTGACAGTGGACTCATCTCTGTGCTTGTCCTGCTAGACCTCAGTGCAGCGTTCGATACTGTTGACCATAATATCCTATTAGAGCGATTAGAACATGCTGTAGGTATTACAGGTACTGCACTCCAGTGGTTTGTATCATATCTATCTAATAGACTCCAATTTGTGCATGTAAATGGAGAGTCCTCTTCACACACTGAGGTTAATTATGGAGTTCCACAGGGTTCAGTGCTAGGACCAATTCTGTTTACATTATACATGCTTCCCTTAGGCAGCATCATTAGAAGACATAGCATACATTTTCACTGCTATGCAGATGACACCCAGCTCTATCTGTCCATGAAGCCAGATAACACACACCAATTAGTTAAACTGCAGGAATGTCTTAAAGACATAAAGACCTGGATGGCCGCTAACTTTCTGCTTCTTAATTCAGATAAAACTGAGGTTATTGTACTCGGCCCTGAAAATCTTAGAAATATGGTATCTAACCAGATTCATACTCTGGATGGCATTACCTTGGCCTCCAGTAACGCTGTGAGGAACCTTGGAGTCATTTTTTGACCAGGACATGTCCTTCAACGCACATATTAAACAAATATGTAAGACTGCTTTCTTCCATTTGCGCAACATCTCTAAAATTAGAAATATCCTGTCTCAGAGTGACGCTGAAAAACTAGTTCATGCATTTATTACTTCCAGGCTGGACGACTGTAATTCATTATTATCAGGATGTCCAAAAAACGCACTGAAAAGCCTTCAGCTAATCCAAAATGCTGCAGCAAGAGTACTGACAGGGACTAGAAGGAGAGAGCATATTTCTCCTGTTTTGGCTTCCCTTCATTGGCTTCCGGTTAAGTCCAGAATTGAATTCAAAATCCTGCTCCTCACATACAAGGTCTTAAATAATCAGGCCCCATCTTATCTTAATGACCTTGTAGTACCATATCACCCTATTAGAGCACTTCGCTCTCGCTCTGCAGGCCTACTTGTTGTTCCTAGAGTATTTAAAAGTAGAATGGGAGGCAGAGCCTTCAGTTTTCAGGCCCCTCTTCTGTGGAACCAGCTTCCAGTTTGGATTCGGGAGACAGAAACTATCTCTACTTTTAAGATTAGGCTTAAAACTTTCCTTTTTGCTAAAGCATATAGTTAGGGCTGGACCAGGTGACCCTGAATCCTCCCTTAGTTATGCTGCAATAGACGTAGGCTGCCGGGGGATTCCCATGATGCATTGAGTTTTTCCTTTCCAGTCACCTTTCTCACTCACTATGTATTAATAGACCTCTCTGCATTGAATCATATCTGTTATTAACCTCTGTCTCTCTTCCACAGCATGTCTTTTATCCTGTCTTCCTTCTCTCACCCCAACCGGTCGCAGCAGATGGCCGCCCCTCCCTGAGCCTGGTTCTGCCGGAGGTTTCTTCCTGTTAAAAGGGAGTTTTTCCTTCCCACTGTCGCCAAAGTGCTTGCTCATAGGGGGTCATATGATTGTTGGGTTTCTCTCTGTATCTATGAAGCGCCTTGAGGCGACTTTTGTTGTGATTTGGCGCTATATAAATAAAATTGAATTGAATTGAATTGAATTGAATTACTTCAGAGGTGTGATGTTTTCAGGGGTTTTTCTTTCTGCGCTGCAGAAAATTGTAAAACTATTGTGAACTTGGTGGATCTGTCCAGATCTTTGACTGGAAACTATTTCTATGAATGAGTGGTTCAAAAATGTGTAAGTGAAAAGCTGCCATATTTCAGGTCCCAAAGTCAAACGAACACTGAGGGATCACTGAGAGCTAAAAACGGTCTAACTTCTTTCATCTTTAATAAAATGATCAGCGTTGCTGCTTTACCAGGTTTAACAACTAAGTTTAACATCCAGGCATCCATGAAAACAGAGTTTATTCAATTTAACTGAGTTAGAGGTTAGCAGGAAGTTAGCTCGCTAGTTTCCACCTAAACATGATCATCATAATCAGTGTTACTAATTCATACACTGGTTTATCATCTAGACTTTTTGTCTCATCCAGCACCATGATCAGGTCCAGTTTTTATTTCATCTTTGATTTTTCAGCTGCTGTGCCTGAGCAGCCTCCCAGAGACCCTTTGTTGCAGTTAGTCTTCCTCCAGAAGCCATCTGGCTGCTTGATCCAGCTCTGGCTGCTGCACCGGGAAAGAGCAGTGAGGAGGTGGATTGATAAATGAAATTCATAACAAAAATTCATAATGGACTTTTTCCATTTAGGAATAATAAGAATCAGCTTTCTTTTTAATTGCTATTATCTGACAGTCAGATAACCAGCTTTTAAAAACATATTCATAAACACTTTGCAGTCAACAAAATTTGCACAGAGGTTATAGATGAAATAAAAGTATCACGTGTTTTCTAGGTGTGTTTATAACTCTGTTATTGTACATATTCTGTGTTATACATCATAATCATTCCAGTCTTTTTTTTTTTTTACTGTTTTAATCTTTATAAAACGGTTATTTATTTATTTATTTTTGTGATTTCTGCTGCCCTACTGGTCTGGTCTCTCTTGAAAGTCTGAGAATGTGATATTCATAATAAAAGGATTTAAAAGTTTACTGCCAAAAAATGATTGCACTTCATAACAGAAATGTGCTAACTGGCTTGAAATAGATCGAAACTGTTATGAGATTGCTTCAGGGAGCAGACATGACACCGTCTTTTAGGTTTCGCCATCACTTTGTATTATGCGCACAACACCACCCTCCTCTGGCTTCCACATGAACTGCACCTTAAACATCAACTGTTTACAAATGTCATGACACAAACAAACGTTTCATTACCGTAAATCACTTTTTGGACTGCGATCACTTTTTGGCACAACATCGGCTCTGATAACATTTAAAGCACATTGAAAAACTATTCTTTAATGCTAAAAATCCATTATCAATTGTAATTATTTATTAATTTAAATTTCAGATATCGATCTTCATTTTTGTAAACTGGTGAATTAATGATTTTTTAAAGAATTAAAACGACAAAGTTTGGCAATATATTTTTTAAAAAGGATGAATAAAACAGTAAAATAAAATGAGAAATATATATATTTTTTAAAAACTGTGATAATTAGACGAACTTTATTTTAAATATATACAATTGATTTTCGGTGACACTGGGTGTCATGGTGATGATGACGTGTTTGAGTGCAGGTATAAAAGCAGGAGGCAAAATGGGAATTCGGGTTTCACGTTTGAGCGCAAACAGGAGCTTTTTCCCACTAGTGCTGTGAAAACTCGGATTTTTCAAACTACAGCTAACGTTTGAAAATCTTCAAGAAGGATTTGCAAAATGACTTCAAACTTCAGTCGCGAGATGCACCTGATCTCCCTTTTCATTGAGGAGGTGATAGATCAACGCTATGGTGAGTACAGCAGGCTAATATGTCAGAGTGCTAGCAAACAAATACAACTTAGATTTTTGTCTTTTATTGTTTGGAAGTAGGACTTCATGAGTGTTAACATTTAGGATGAGATGTTTCATACTTGAGTAACATCAATTTTAACGTGTGCCAGTACACTATAAAGATGGCGCCATGTTTTTTTTAAATTGCTAAGGCATTGGAGGACGCTGACGTCAGCGCGCGGGCCGTTTTTGCATGTAGAGGGTTTGAGTTGACATGTTTGGGCTGCTGGCGCTGAGTTATACGTGAAAGTTTCATAGATTGTGAATGTGTAAAGCTGGAGAATGGAGTTTTAAAAGTTCACAGAGTCGCTGGATGAGTTTGAGATTGAAACAGTGTGTGCCTGCAATAAGGAGGTGGGAGGTTTCTCACCTAAATGTAGCTGCTTTATTCTCAAAATATCGATGCTCAACTAATATGAAGATATTACTCCTTAATGTGAATGCGTATTAAAACCTCAGTGAAAGTCCATGCAGCCTTACACAACATGAAAACTTTTACCAGGTGAACAATGTGAAGGCTTTCATAAACAATGAGTTCTGCTGGGAGCTTCTTACTGTTTGTGTGTGGAAGAGCTTATGATGATGTAAAGCCATGTCTGGACAATTTAAATTCAGGCTTTAATTTGTGTGATCACATGATTAACGTAGACACACGCTTTGCTTTCTCGTAGCTGATCTGGTGAGTCCAGTCACTGCACCTCAGATGGTCGTCATTAACTTGAGGAACCGTGAACTGAACAGGAGCCATCTGGACTCCATGCCCCCCCTGGTCCTCACTCTTTACCATAACCTGGTGACTGGGTCCAAGGACTTTCCTGACATACCTTTTAAAGGATGGTCCTACCGGGACCAGGTGACGACACCATTTGTCGATGTGAGGCAGAGCCAGAGAGAGAACACCACTCCTTCTCCTCCTACAGACTCACCAGCTGGCATGATGCTGCCGCCTGCGGGCTCCAGCTCTCATCCACGCTTCCTGACTCCAGTTCTTCCAGAGAAAGCAGATCTTGCTGTGCTGAAGGCAGATCGGAGGAACTGTGTCCGCACCCTGACTGTCGACGGCCTCCCCATCACAAGAGTCATCTCCACTGTTTACCGAACAGAGGACACTGAGATGAAGAACCGCTGGAGAGTAACAGACTACAGCGCGGACGGCAGAGTTCTCACTTCGGTGCTCTGCCGTGTTCTAAATATGTCGGCAAAGCGTGCTAAGAGGAAGGCGGAGGAAGAGAGCAGCATCCGGAGCCCGACTCAAGCAAGGAAGCGCTTGAGATTATAATATACAGTGAAGCATGTCGAACGTCAGCAAGCCTGAACAAAGTGGTAAGTAGTAAATAGTGCTTAAGGTTGTTTCTAAAATAATGTCCTAAAATATTTGAAAATCGTCGAGGTTTTAACTTTTATTCTTTCTTTTCTGCCTCTTGTTTCTAAAAGTCAGGAAAAAGAGTCACGCTGCGAAGAAACACCACACAGAAGATTTTCCCTCAGTAAAATGGTAAATATATTCATCTTGTTATGACGTTTGCTCACAATAACCAGGAGTGTTTCTGAAGTGATTCACTTTCATTTGGTGTTGTTTGATCCAAAGACAACTGAGGGTCTTCAGAGCAGCGTGAACGGCCGTCACCTGAGAGCAAGACAGTCCTGGCGCCTTTGTGGTTCCCTCCAGGTACTCCAGCTTCATCCCACAGTCCAGAGAGATGCAGTTAGGTTGAATGTGAGTGTGAATGGTTGTCTGTTTCTCTGTGTTAGACTGACCTGTCCAGGTAGTACCCCCGCCTCTGGCCCCATAACAGCTGGGATGGCTCCAATCTTGAATTGGTGAAGCAGAAGAAATGGATGGAAGGATGATCCAAAGAGAAACATTGAAGGCCCTCTCACAAAAAAAAGATAAGAACTCATTTTACACATTGTTGAAACATCCTGAAAGTTATTTGTTGTGTTTAGAAACTTGTTGAACTGTCATTAGAGTTTGTTTCGACTTGTTGTTCATTTCTTATTCGGTTCAGCTGTGTTTCTATGTGTCCTTAGTTCCCATAATCAGCCTCCTGTGTGTAAATATTGTGTCAGTCTCCCTTTGTCCCTTGTCAGAGTGTTAGTCTCCGTCTCCTCGTGTTTCCTTGCCTCAGTAGTTCTGTTTCCTACAGTTTTCCCCCAGTATAGGTTTTGGTTTGACTTTTTCAGTTCCCTTTGTCAGTCTTTGTATTTGGTATTTCCTCATCAGTCTCATCACTTTCCTCTCCAGAGAGAAAACAATAAAAAGACCCGAAGAGACGTCTATGCAAACGCTCTCATTGTGAAAGATAAGTATACATCCAACTAATCTGTGACTCTGTCACAGCTCTGATCAGCAATTCTTTCAGGTTTGTCTGTTTTGATGATGTTATTAATTGTTATTATCCTTTATCCAGTTAACTTTCAGAGAGGAGCGGAGGGAGGAGCGAAGAAAAGATAAGTATATATTGATTTGATATTATTATGACAGCTCCTCCTCAGTGAACACTTCCTCTAGTTGCTGAAATCATTTACTAATTTTTTTCTTCCCATTTGTCTTTTGTTTTTCAGAGAAAACAGAGGAGCCAAGGTGACATTAAGACCTAAGACAGGACGGATTGAACCCTTTCTGGTAAAAAGATAAGTATTCACTCTGCTTTTAATCATAATATTGATAAATATCTAAAATTCTGCTCACCTGGTTGATAAAGTTACTAAAATGATTCCCTCTTTTCTGTCATTTGTCCTTTAGAGAGAAGATGAGGAGAGTGAACGTCAGCAAGCCTGAACAAAGTGGTAAGTAGTAAATAGTGTTTAAGGTTGTTTCTAAAATAATGTCCTAAAATATTTGAAAATCGTCGAGGTTTTAACTTTTATTCTTTCTTTTCTGCCTCTTGTTTCTAAAAGTCAGGAAAAAGAGCCAAGATGAGAAGAAACACCACACAGAAGATTTTGCCTCAGTAAAATGGTAAATATATTCATCTTGTTATGACGTTTGCTCACAATAACCAGGAGTGTTCACGTTGTTCTGAAGGGATTCACTCTCATTTGGTGTTATTTGGTGTTTGTCTTTGAAAGGAGAGGAGCAGTAACGACACTGGGAGACAAACAACAGGATGATCCAAAGACAACTGAGGGTCTTCAGAGCAGCGTGAACGGCCGTCACCTGAGAGCAAGACAGTCCTGGCGCCTTTGTGGTTCCCTCCAGGTACTCCAGCTTCATCCCACAGTCCAGAGAGATGCAGTTAGGTTGAATGTGAGTGTGAATGGTTGTCTGTTTCTCTGTGTTAGACTGACCTGTCCAGGTTGTACCCCCGCCTCTGGCCCCATAACAGCTGGGATGGCTCCAATCTTGAATTGGTGAAGCAGAAGAAATGGATGGAAGGATGATCCAAAGAGAAACATCAAAGACCCTCTCACCAGCTTTCATTTATTAAATTTGTCTTTACTGAACGATTTCTGGTGTGTACTTGCGTTGATACTCAGACAACAGCTCCTCTTTCTGTTTGTGCTGGAAGATTCAGGCAAACACATATTACATATATAGATTGTTATATGACACAGTTTCACATTTAGTGCTATATGATAATGATAAGGTCCAGTTTAATAGTATTGCTAGTGTCTAATGAAATGAACACGTGATTTTCAGATCCAGCAAAGTGAATATTTTTCACTGTGGATAAATTACATGGAAACGTTTAATGAGTCATCAGCTATTTCACTACAAAGATGATGTGATTAAAGGTTCTCATACATGCAGGTCAGAAGTTTTGCTCCATCCTGGATGTTAAATGCTGATCAATGTTTACACATATCTGCACATTTCTAACAGCTCATTTCACAGGTCATCAGTCTCCTGACTGCATATGCAGAGTTTTATCATCACGTGTTCATGGCAGACAAACATAATTATGAATTCTTGTTTTAGTTCCATTCAGTCACTCAACATCAGGTGTCTGCTTGTCCTGAGCTGTGAGAACTACAGTGAGTTGCTTTCCTCTTTAGCTTAGTATTAATAAACCAGGTCGTAGGTGGGCACCTGCATCAAGGAGTCAAGAAGCACATTTTATTGTTTAATGGTGAAAATAATGGATTGTTGTTCATTTCTTTAATGGAAAGACTGAAAGTGCGGCCTGGTGTTGACTTACACTTATTCAAAGTGATGAAGTACCAACAGATACTAAAAGTCACAGCCTGAAACACGTCAACTGCTTTATTATTTCTAGTTATAAATAAACTGTCAGTTTATGGCCCCTGTGGCTCGATCAGGCCCCTTCCGGGATGTGGAGATATTTATTATTTACTATAACTTATGCTTATGTTGGTTTTTGCTGTGGTTTCGCTACTGTGTTTTTCTCTTTTTGCTTGTTTTTATTTTCCCAGCAGGTGATCAGATTTTTAGTGTCTTCTCTCTGTGTCTCTCTTCTCCTATTTTTTGCTTTCCATCTCCTTCTGTTGAGCATCTTCCCAACTTCTCTTTTCTTCATCTTCCTCTTTCCCATCCCCCAGTCCTGTCCGTTCTGATTGTAATCATTTCAAAGAAAAGAAAGAAATAATAAAGAGCTAATACACTTTGACAATCAAGTGGACCAGTGTGGCAAAAGCTGTAATGATCCATTTGGGAAAATAAATCTGTTGGACTGGTAAACTAATATACTATAATAATACGGTATGAAAAATGGCAAACATGAGAATTCTGTGTGTTTTCCTTCTTATCTGCAGACTAACAGTCCACAGGTTTGGTGCTCAGACTCTGATTTGTTCCCTGGAGATGGAGGAGAGAGAGGACAGCAAGGTGAAGGAGAAGGTGGTGCAGCTCAGTGTCCAATCAGGAGTGAGCATCTCTATATATGTATATAGAATATATATATTTCAAGTTTTTGTTTTGAGTTTTTGTTGTTTTTTGTTTTTTAAAGCAAACACTAAAACTGTCACCCACACCTCTGAAGATAAAGATAACTAATCATAAATAAAGGGAATATTATCATGATGAGGACACTATCAGAGGTAGTTCAGGGAACTGTTATACTTCAGATACCAGAAAAATCGTTTTTCTTTTCTTGTTTCTTTGGCTTGACTTCATGGTAGGCAAAATGAAGAAGAGTGCTTGATTGCGCCTAAGTAAGTAAAAGCTGCATGGCAAAACAACACACACCTTCACTGCAGATGCATGCACAGAAACCAGTATTTTTTCTACCTTAAATATTAAGTAGTGTGTGTACAGTAGTCAATATAATGGGATGTGTCCTAAAGCAGCGAAAAAAGAACTGAGTTCTTACAGCATTTTGCAATATTTAGGATTTTATTGAACACTTTTACCTTTCAACATTTGTAACATTAATGAGTAATGAAGCATTGCAGAATAATCCTGTGTTTTTGATTATTTATTGTACACTACAAGTAAACAACAATAAGTTAAACATCTGTCAGAAGCTTGGATACATTTACTCCTACAAGGATTTTACTCTTATGAAATGTAAAAAGAACACTGAAATTATATTTTACAGAACACTGAAATTATATTTTACAGAACACTGAAATTATATTTTACAGTTTTTCACATAAACAGTTTTGCTTTGCTTACAGAAACTATAACTTTAATCTCTTTAATCTCAGCCAAACCGATTTACTCAGGAACAAATAAAATACTAAAAAAAAAGCCAAACGATAACATTTTTAAGTTATCTAAGTGACTTATATATGTTTAATGTATAAATTCTTTTAATTGCTAACAAATACTTCAGTCAAGATATTAGTGTTGAAGCTAAACTCATACAGAAGAGTGATTCCCAGCTTTTTAATTTAACACTGGCATTGAAACTGCAATGAAGCTATATTTGGTATTGATAGATACCCAAGGCCAGGGTATCGGTATTGTCAGTGCTGTAGATGGTGTATATTTCAATAATTCAGACTGCAGGCTGCTATTTATATACATATATAAGTGATAGGACTTACATATGACTGGGTCCAAAAAAGG
The DNA here is from genome assembly GCF_051167445.1 of Perissodus microlepis. Lineage (NCBI taxonomy): Eukaryota > Metazoa > Chordata > Actinopteri > Cichliformes > Cichlidae > Perissodus > Perissodus microlepis. Next base: position 37,592,862 of record NC_140475.1, read on the forward strand.
CTTCAGTAGTGGAAGGATGAGAAAGTTGTTTGGCTTTACTGAGCCAGCAAAACATGTCCTGTTAAAGTTCCAGTTTCTTTGTGTCTCAGTAGATAATATATTTGTAAATATTTGATGTCTTTTCACTTTAACAGAGCCAGTGTTATCTTCAGTATCACTATAGTTAGTGACAATATGAACGTTGAGTTGAGTGGAGTAATATCCATTCCTATTGGTCCAGTCTGTAAATAAGATAGGTCTGTAGTTATGTCTGTTCATCTGTTTATCTTTTGGGTAAATTTTGTACTTATGAGCACTTAAAACTATTTTTTGTTTTAAACTGGATAAAGAAGAATTGAAGAACTAAGAAGCTAACTTGCCCTTTTACCCTTGGACTTGGCTCTTCTCTGTGAGGGAGCTTGAGGTCTTGTCGAGCTGAGCACTTGAAAGCGGTTTAAATTAAGAAGTTTGGTGCCAGTATTCCACTGTCCTTTGAGCCAGTGCCTGTAGGGCTTTTACAGGTGAGCTTGAACACATCAACCTGTGATGGAAGGCCTGCCAGTGTTAATTCAGAGCAGAGATGTGAAATATCCTGACATGGTAAAAGTCCTCTCAGCAGCCCAGCGCTGTTTGATGTGGGAGCCTCGGAGCAGTGTGATAGAGAAACGCAGCTTTCTACTGCTGGTATCACAGTTTGCCTTCAGTAAGACCAGAACACTCAAGTTCTCAGCAAAAGTGAGAATGCTTTCAATGAAAATAGGAACAACTGTAAAATTTAACAGACCAGTGCAAACCTGAGAATAGCAATGTCATGTTGATTAAGACTTTTTAAGGCTTTAGGTAGCAAAGTGAGGTCATAAAAACACCGAAAACATCTTGACAAACATGCGCTGTACGACCTTAGAGCATTGTTTATCAGGTGTTATTAGGCATATATGGCAGAGCTTATTTGCAGATCGTGACTGTTGCTTGCTCTTTATCAGCACCCGTCGGGCTCTTTCAGCATAATCAATTGTCACAAGTGATATGAGTGGAATCTAGATACAGTCCTCCTGTTGTGGGAGGAAGTAGAGTAGGTCATCTACTAAGTTATAAGTTGCTCTTTGATGCATCTATTGGAGTATGAATGTGTATGTAAACCATAGATAAAAGTGCTTGTATGAAGTTTTGGGTTTCCTAAACTGATGTTTCATAATAAGAAACAGCTGCTGAAGTCGAGCTTTACTACCATTACATGTATGAAATGCTGAATGACACTTGGCTCCTTTGCTGCTGACACACTGTAGCTTTAAAAATGACCTGTAATTCTACCGTTTACTCTGTTAGCTTGTAGCATGTAATCAGAGTACCTACCGAATATACCAGACGCTGGCAGTCCAGCCCTGTGACTTGGCAGACTGTGGCTACTGTTTGGGTTATTTTCCTCACTCGTTTCTCATATGAGGATAGGAAAGTGTAAAAAAGCTGTCTTGGTGTTACGACCGTGTTGAAAAAGTTAATACCTAATTGAAATTGTGTACTAGTACACACCTCTGTAAAGTGAAAAGCACAGTTTCAAACAATTTTCCTGTTAATCCAAGATCATGCGGTCAGACTTGAACCTTAGCATACTTTTGATCTTGAGGATTAAAGTTTTTCCCAGGCTTTTCCCTCTAGTATTTTCTTTCCATAGGAAAGGAAACCAAGCTGTCTTTTTCTTTTCTTTTTTGTCTTTCACCGTCTGGAGTCATCCCTTGAAGTCCGTTTTCACCTGACACAGATGACGATGGCACATCATTTCAGCAGCTCTCTTCACAGTTTTGTGTTTGTTTTGTTATATTTGTTTCTGCAGTAAGGTGCAAGAGTATATGATGTAAGGTGATCTCAGCTTTAACTACCTTTAAACTAAGCCAGTTTTATGGGCTCAAAATGTGGTCATAAATATTTTGTACTTTTAAAAAAGATTTTGATGTGTAAAAAAAGATTTGTGTGTGCGTAAAAAAGATTTGTGTGTGCGTAAAAAAGATTTGTGTGTGGACTTAGCCCAAAAAACCCCCTGCAAGTTACAAGTACGAATTTTGACCCTATTGTTCTTCCTTTCATCTGATTGGTCAATGTCATGTCAATCACAAATGTAACAATCCAATCAGAGAACAGATGGGTTTGGCTGTCGGAGGGGCGCTTTTTTTGAACTGCAGGTCTTTGAAGGGAATAAATGCCCTTTTACATGCCAACCCAGCGTTTTCCTTCATCACCACGAAGGAAAACAGTCTGTGGTCGTCCGAGTTTGGTGATTTTTGTGTCACAGGTCTACGTGTTTAATATAGGGACTTCCACAGCCTTTTCAACAGCGCTGCGGACCATGGGGTGGCGGCGGGCAGTGTTTTGGAAATGACAGTCTTCATTACAAAGCTTTCTTCGTTATGAATTAGCATACATGTTTTTATTGAACATTTGAAGAACCAGCAAAAAAAACAGAAACTCTTGTAGAGGACATAAAGTCAGAGATAGAAAAGACAAGGAGCAGGTGCATCTAGTACAGGTAGAGCTGCTGCAAAAACCCACAGAGCCCAGCAGCCAGCGCAACAAATTCTGGATCCTTTGCTTTTAGTTAGCCGTTAGCATTAGCAGCACATCCTGCGTCCGATGTGAAAGGACTTTTATGCTGCGCACTGTGACTCACAGCAATGGTCCCGGGTCAGCCCTGACTTTGTGTTAAACTAATCCTGAAGTAATAATGGTATTTCTAACCACTGATATAGCACAACTTTATCCTTTCAACAGCTGCTGAAAGTTAGGGGACCTAGCTGCTATCGGATATTTATATAGAGATCCTCCAGCTTCAAACTGCATTACCCTTCAAGGACCTGCAGTTCAAAAAAGCGCCCCCCCGACAGCCAAACCCATCTGTTCTCTGATTGGATTGTTACATTTGTGATTGACATGACATTGACCAATCAGATGAAAGGAAGAAAAATGGGGTCAAAATTCGTACTTGTAACTTGCAGGGTTTTTTTGGGCTAAGTCCACACACAAATCTTTTTTACACATACAAATCTTTTTTACGCACACACAAATCTTTTTTACACATACAAATCTTTTTTACACACACAAATCTTTTTTACAAGTACAAAATATTTATGACCACATTTTGAGCCCATACAGTTTTCCTAGTTTGTCTTGAGACCAATTTTTCAAGCTCCTCGGCTGGACGTTTCTTCGAATAACATGGAGAAGTTGTAACAGTTCCTCTGTGAGTTTTAGGTTCTGTGACTTAGGTAATTCCTAACAGAATTCATGATGTTGAGATAAACAGATACCATCTTTTGCAGGACTTTTTTTCATGTATTTTTTTAAAACAACTTAAGCTGTGTGTTTCTGGTTGATGTCTTGCAGCTGAATGAATTTGACATGGCTCCCTGGTGTGATTGCTGCGATTATAACCATAACTAATGTTTGGATTTCTTCAGATTCCTTACACAGCTATCATTATTAATTCTGTTGTTCATACATGGGGAGACTCCTGATCTTTCTTTAATCGCATTCAAATTGAATATGAGCAGGGCAGGTATGAGATAGAAGAGTTACTGTTAACATTTTGCAACTAGTGATCAGAGTTGGTGTTACTGTGTCGTGGTTAAACTGATGTCTTTATACGTGCCGATGAACACACTGAAATCATTTCAAGATTTGTGTTGAATAAATGAAGCATTTAACCACTCAAATCCTTCTTATTTTTGATAAGTTTTAGCTTCAGCACTTCAGACAAATTGGATTCCCGTTCTTAATTGCATGTCGGCACACGTTTGAGAGTCTGAGTTTCTTTTTAAAGGTCGGGTTTAAAGATTTGAGGATTGGAATGCTCAACACAGCCTCAGCCTTGCAGTTCTTTCTTATTTTCTGTGTGTGCAAGTTTAGGCTTCGTGTGGTTTGTGGTTGTGCGTTATAATCGTTATGCCATTGTGATGCCCCCCCCAGGTTGACAAAATATATCGGATGACAACTTTATCTATCGTTTTATGTTATTATCTATCGTTTTATGTTATACTCTATCGTTTAGTTCATGCTGCAGGAAATGCACTGTTTACTGCAATAGTTTTTCGTTGCTTTAAGTGACAGTTTGCAACAGTCACCGTGGCATCCCAGAGAGACCAGCAAAAACAAGTTGAGGCACTTGTTCCTAAATTTGGGGCTACCTCTGTAACAAAGTCATGTGATGTAATCATGTGATGATTACATAAATTATTCACTGAATTTACAGAAAAAGTGTTTGGATTGTTTGTTTTTATCCCAATAACAATATATATCACAAACTGATTAACTATAACCAACAAGTCAACACTTTACATCATTGTTTGTTTTTTTTCATATCTGTGTATGTACCTAAACCCAAAGGATGCAGTAGATGCTCTATGTGCATGAATGGAACATATATTTTAGGTAAAACAAGCAAGTTAAAATTGTATTCAGTTATTTATTAAACTTATGTTATGTGGTGGAGAACTTTGAAGGCTGTCTCAGGAACTCCTTTTAGTCTACACAGGAGAGGAAGGGCAGGTAGTTAAAAAATTTTATTTATTTATTTTTTAAAGTGAACCCAGAAGCTACAATGATAAACAACATGACTGGCTCATGATGGGAAACATAGTTTGGCTTTAATACCCAATGAGTAGGAGGGGAAGTGATAAAGAAAGCGCATTGAGTTCAGAGTATGATGGCAACAAAACACTTTTTCCTCCAAATGCTTCCATGAATTATAGACTTATGTCATTAGGTCATGGCTCATTGTTCACTTTTTCCTTTTTGTCTTGTGTGTTGTAGAACAGGACCGAAAGGGAAAGGAGTATATGTCTACTCTCATTATTTATTTGTCTCTTTGCTAAGATAAAAATCTACGAAGTGCCCGAGCATTATGTGCAAGGAGTATTTTTAATTAAATCCCACATGCTAAGTGAATCTTTGACTGCTAATTATTTGTTATTGTTAAAAAAAAGAAAAGAATGGAGAACAAGAACGGTTCTCTGGACGCTTCTTGTATGCCGTGTAAATTTTATGTAAGTGGATGTACTTGCATCAAAGATTTTGATGACATACTTTAGTGGGCTCAAGCGATCTATAAATATCTGTGAAGTCATGTTGGCTCTTGGAGGCCTCACACAAGGTCCTCAGTGTTCCAGTGAGAATACTAGTTTCTCCTGTCACTCTCGTATTCAAAGCAGGAGGCATACCTTATCTGCTGAGCAATTGGCTGGTGTAATTCTAAACTTTGGAGTGAAGTGGAAAAAATTTCTTATCATCTTGGCACCTGAAGTACTGAGATTCTGAAGTCCTTGGGAAGATGTAAAACTGGAACCTGTTTCATCCTCAACATTTAGTTTGGAGGCCACAACGTGCTTGTATATTCTCAGTAATGAATAAATAACAAAACCAAATGAACAGTTTGTCACACAGTAAATCTTTTAATAATTTCAGGTGTAAAATAGGTCAAAAGCTTTTATTAAGATAGGTACAACATCATAATGAATAACTTAAGTTTTGAAACCCAACAGATCCATCTTATATGAACGGACTTCTTATTCCACAGTGGTGCCAGTTTAGGTTTTGGACTAAACTCACATTTAACCCATTTTTATTTGTTTAATTCTTTAGTTACTTAACTTTAAAAAAAAAAAAAGAAGAAGAAGAATTGAAGTGTTGTTGGAAAAGGTGGCAATAGGACCAAATCAAATGATCAACTACAATCAAATTCTGAAGCAATCTTTCTTTATCTTGATGAAGCGACAATTAAGGAGAAGCTCTGAACAGTTTTGGCTATTTGGTAATATTGGTTTGTAAATGTGTATCCTCAGTTAACCTTCAACCTACCTAAGACTCAGAATATTTGGAAATCAATTGTAATGTAGATTGTTTGATGTAATTTTTAATGTTTTTTTTCTCTTGGATTTTTCCATCCAGGGTTCCAGGTTAGTGTGGTTAGAGAGCAAGCTAACTGTGGGGAAGAGGACCGCCTGGGGCATTTTGTCCCTGGCTCTCAAGGTAGGTGCACAGAAACCTTCAAAAAACATAATTTCGTTAAAAGACTTGTGATATACTCACTCAGTTATGTTGCTGAAATCTGCCGAGGCATGCTTTAATATGAATCAGTTGAACATTCACGTTAAGCAGTAATTTAGTTATGTTCAACTTTTTGTGGTTTTCAATATCTAATTTATCCACACCATCCGAAAAAAAAATCTTCATTTTAATTACCAGACAACCAAAGTGTTAATAATTTCCCCTAGGGATCAATAAAGTATTCTGATTCTGATTAATCCCCAAGGGGTCAATTGCACAGCAAATATGATGACCAGCTGCTGTTTTACTTCATGACTTAAGTAAAAGGAAGGCAACAACGAATACTATATTTTTCTTCTCTCTGTTATGATGCAAAATGTTCTATTGTTACGGCATTTTAGCAAACTTTTAACCATACCCAATTTTCTTATTATGTTGCAATATTTCCATACACCTTATTTATTTACTGTGTAACCATTCCTAACCTGGCAGATGGGGGGAAAAAAAGATTTGACTCGACTTTTTCTTAGCTTCGGTTAAGTTGTCACATAGTGGTACTTAAATCATAAATGGGGTCATAAGTCTGGTAAGGTTGTCTGTTTGGAACCTGTAATTGGAGGTCACCACCCTCTGTTATCTGGATAGACTACGTAACAGTCTTGGTTTCAGTAACCACATAAACTTGATACTCTGTAATCCTTTTTAGCTGCAATTTATATTTGGATGTTATGTCATGTTATGTCATGTTATGTCATTGAGGTCATTTTTAACATAGTACTCTATTTTAAAATGTGTCATTTATTTGTCATTCTTCTGTGTGGGGTACAAAACAGTACCTGATTATATTTAGTCATTGATCTAAGGCTTTTGATACTCTTTATCGTGACTGTCTTATGAGGCATCTTTTTTTGGTTTTGGTGGCAAATTGTCTCAGCTGTGGTATACAAGCTGTGGGGTCTGATGGCTTACAGTCCAGCCTCATTAGTGTCAACAGAGGTGTGCCACAGGGTTCTATTGTAGTACCACTTTAATACAAAATAGTTAATGACTCAGGTGTAACCTTTAACAGTCCAAAGCATATGACACCACTCTCTGTTACCAGAGTTTTATGTACAAAAATCTTTGATTAATCTTAGATTGTTGTCAAGCTAAATGCATGTAGTTTTATGGAAAGATTGCCAAGCATGCTTTCTGCCTATTAATCCTCCTTGATGCTAACTATTGTCACATTAATTTCTTTTTTTCCATTTATTTCAAACTTTGTCTTGGCAAATTTTCTGGGTGTCTCATGAGTATTTTTTTCCCCACTGTATATCATCTTCACCTACACCAGATCCCAAGACTGTTTGGTCCTTGAAAATAAGGATGTTAATACTGAAATGGGAAAAATGGCTTGTAATTATTAAGCTGTATGTGGGAGAATCTGTACAAACTTTTAAAATAGATGAAATGATTCCCGTTAATAAATTTAAATCCATTTGTCCATGGTAATCACAGGAACTAATTACCTGAGCTTATATGTTTCTATGGTTCTGTAATGCAATCGGGTTGTGCTTGTGCCTTCCCAATGCATTTCTGGACAGTCATGTGGGTGCTTGTGTCCATGATGTACTTGGGTTGGCATTTCCAGTTATAGCAGAAATTTAGGAGGGAATGTTCTTGTTGTTATGCAGCCACCGCTGAGCGCTGGCTAGGGGGGCTGCTATTGAAAAATACAAGGAAGGGCTTGGTCCTAAGCAAAATATCCCGCAGTATGCCAGAGAAAAAGTCCACCCGGGTGCAGCAGGCAGATAAGATCTGAGTGTGCGAGGCAGTGATATAGGATAATTGGGTTATACAGGGCGTTGGATGCAGTAGAAGGGTGGCCCTGTTGGCACTCTGTCCTGACATATCATACCAGAACTCTCCAGTGATAATTGCTGGCAGAGAGGGTATCCTAACCATTTGCCTGACTTAATACCTCGTTGGATTTGCTTATCTTTGTGTGTACTGATGTATTTTGCTATTTAATATTCAGGCTTGTAACCTGAGTCTAACTTCAGTTAACTTTGACTCCTGTCTATACTGACCTGTATAAGGCTAGCACAGTGGAAGGTAAAGGTCAAGCAGTCCTTGGTTTGGGTGTAATTACACAGAACTATTGTGTATAAGTAGGTACAGATGGACAGAGGCTTGTTTTTCTTGACTTTCAGAGCTACACCTTCAGTTACTCCACACCCCACCAGTGGTGCCCGATGTAATCAGAGAAGCTGGATTCTCTGATTTCTCCGATTTCTTTTTTACTTTCTCTTGTCTTTTGTGGAATGTAGAAATGGTCAAATGCGGCACTGTTTTAATGTCTGGGCCTTACTTCTTGAAACATTAATTTGCATCTTTGTGTGCCATGTTTCCCCAAGTAGCCCCATTTAGCCCCTCTGGAGTGAACCTGATCAACTGTCTGTAATATTACTTAGTGAGGGTTTGCTGGGTTTTTTTTAAGTAAAAAGTGAAACTGTCTATAGCCTAACTTGTGTTTACAAGCACCTTAGAAATCATTTGACAAAGATTGTTCAGTGGATAATACAGCAAAATTCACATGGACGTCCAAACACACTGGCAATTTTCCTTCTGTACGGGATGAGTAGTCCTCTTGGGAATTGAGAGGGGAATGGAGCAACAAGTTTGATATGGAGTAATGCATGAGTTTGATGAGTCATTCAGACTGTGTGGGTGTATTGACAGTCTTAAGAGAGAGTCTCAGGTGTACTAAGGTTGAGCAGCTTTTTGGGAAGTGCTGTTCATTGTTGCTGGGCCATGTTTTGTGTGCTACAGTCTACATCTGAATTTGTAATTTGCTAAAATCTCTTTAACCCAGTGTAAATGCTGCACGACTGTATGTGGACAGAGATAGGAAAAACAAAACAGTTCACTAATGTATCCATAGACATGTTCTTAACTTTATGTCCATAATAGAGCAGGGCGATATGACCAAAAATATTTATCACGATATACATTTGAAAATTTGCGATAACGATATAACTGACGATATAACTGACCGCACACCCAGTGACCAGGTGACCAAGGATGCCATCAGCTACGCCCACTCCTGGGTTCTGTCTTCAAACACCTGCCGTGATCCCTCCGGTAATCCTTGCAATATTTCCTTGACCTTTCTCTAAGAGAACATTACCTGCAAGCTGTCACAACACAAACAATGAATATTTGGCATCAAACAATGCACACATACAATACTTACCTTCACCTTCTACACTCTTCCAGAGTGTTCCATCAAGCAGGCATCTGTGAAGCTGGAGAAGCAGGTGATCTTTGAAGGTGTGGAGTCCAAATGCTACTCTGTTGAGCCTGTGCTGCAGTGCCTGCCCGGCTGTATCCCAGTGAGAACCACTACCGTCAACGTTGGCTTTCACTGCCTGCCCAGTGGTGAGTTGCAAGAAAGCTTCTTTGAAAAACATTATCTCTGTTTTGGTATCACGTACAGTCTCCAATCACTTCTCTTTTTTCACTGTTGCAGAAACAACTATGAACCGTTCTGGTCTGAGCAGCTTCTTCGAGAAGAGCATCGACCTGAGGGATACTGTAGAAGCCCACCTGGCCTGTCGCTGCACTCCTCAGTGTGCTTGATCTCATTGCCTTCGGCCACATGACATTTTGTTTTCTGTTTTAGACAGGTGTTGTTAATTAGCTTTGGCTCAACTTGTAAACTTAAATAAATTGGAAAAGCATGTGAAGCATGAAACTGTTGTGCTCATCTGTTATTATTATTATTATTATTATTTCCTTATTCTTTATTATAATAAAACATAAATAAGATCAACTTAATTTGTCCCAAAAGTTAGTTACAGAAACCAAAATTTGAAAAAATGCAACATGACAAACAAACGTCAGTGAGGTCAAGTCTACTCAAAAGAAGCAAAACTGAATAGAAAAATTAAAGAAAAGTAAAATAAATAAAATAAATCGAAATCAAATGCAATAAAATGTTATGTAAAAAGCTTGATATAATACAGTAAGGAGCTTAAAATCTTAAAATCTTAAAGAAATGCAATAAATATAAAAAAACAATAAAAATGTAAATAAAATACATCAAAGTGATTTTACAGAGTAAGATTAAACTAGATAAAAATGGATTACTAAAGAAACTCTAAAAGAAATCTGCTCATCCTCTTCTTGTATGTACTTGTTGCACATTTTGCAGTAACATGAAATCTTTGTAAGCACAGTAGTCATGAGCTCACATTAAAATTACATTTGTAATACAACCTAAGCAGTTTAGGAACATTTATCATGGTACAAGTGAAAGAGACCCTTTTAGTGCACTCCTTGATTTGTAGAAGGTTGGCTTATTCACATCCTTATAATGTAGACGTAAACAGGGACCTGGGGACAGCAGATTTTTGTTGTTGTTTTTTTCCCCCAGATTTTGGCCAATGGTCTTTAAATAAGCGGCTTTACGTAGCAGGTATGCAGGGGCGGATCTAGAGAAATATTCTTAGGGTGGCAAAATCAAACCCCCTTTAAAAAACAACAACACATATGCAGGTGTTACATATGATTCAAAAGATTTAAATGCAGTAAGTATACATGTTTCATATAAATATAGTCTTTAACTTAATTATTAATTATTTTCTGTAGCCCACATAGTAAAAAATTCAGTTACATGAGTTTATGTACTGTATAGCCTGTATAATAAACAAATATGTAGCCCAATAAGTATAGTATGTTAAGTTGCAGAAAGCAACACAACATGTGGCGGTTTGTTTACAAACTCAAGTCTAACTTGTTTTTTGTTAGAAAAAATCTGATTGTTACATGCTTAAATTTACACAAGTTTACACTGTCACGAATAAAAATTTAAACCTAATTTTTTATGATTTGTTGGGTTAACCCTCTGAGGTCCAAAATATAATTGGCCATTTTTGACTACGTCCAGGGCTGGACTGGGACAAAAAATCGGCCCGGGCATTTTGACTAGAGACCGGCCGACCAGGTATTACAGGAAAAGCCCTAAAGCCTTTGAATGAAAACAAACGCTGTTGTGACAGTGATGTACACTGTCTTATTGGTATTTATATATGATTTCTATACATTTTACATCAGATAAAAACTTTGGTTGTAAGATTCAGATAATTATTTATTAAAAACTAGACATTTAAAATGAGAATAACAAAGAAAAGTATTTTGTTGTGCCGCCCTTTCCCTGTTAAAGCTCTACCTGGTCCCCTGGCAGAACTAATCTAAATACTATCTCTCTTTTCTGTCATTGTTTCTATTCAATATTATACTACAGGGTGGGCCATTTATATGGATACACCATAATAACATGGGAATGGTTGGTGATATTGAAGTCCTGTTTGTGGCACATTAGTATATGTGAGGGGGCAAACTCCTCAAGATGGGTGGTGACCATGGTGGCCATTTAGAAGGCGGCCATCTTGGATACAACTTTTGTTTTTTCAATAGGAAGACGGCAATGTGACACATCAAACTTATTGGTATTGTCACAAGAAAAACAATCGTGTGCACACCACTATATCTGGGACTCTCCACCATTTGACCTTAGAACTGAAGAAGCTTCTCGGATGAGAGGTGAAACGTCTTCAAGTAACTTAAAGAAGGTTGTGTCTTCCTGACATCGAGCTCCTTTCAGTATCTGTCAGGCCTTTTTACTTACCGAGGGAGTTCCCTCAAATTTTTGTCACTGTTGTTTACGTTCATCCTAAAGCTGACGTTAAAGTTGCTGCTGACGCCATTTTTAAAGTGGTACACAATCTGCAGACTCTCTCACCGGATGCACCTAATTTTATTCTTGGTGATTTTAACAATTGTAATCTTAAGAAATCACTGAACAATTTCTTTCAATATGTCACTTGTCCTACAAGGAATAACAAAACGCTGGATTTGTGTTATGGACCAATTAAAGGGGGCATATAAGTCTGTGGCTGGACCTGCACAAGGTTCTTCGGATCACAATGTTATTCACCTCCTCCCTGCTTACAGATCTGTGATTAGGAGGGAGAAGGCCTGTGTGAAGCGGACTAATGTCAGGACAAAAGACAGTTGTGTTGCCCTTCAGGGTTGTTTTGAGTGCACTGACTGCTCCTTGTTTCAAGAGAGCACTTCTGATTTGGATGAACTCACTGATGTGGTGTGTAGCTACATCTCTTTTTGCAAAGACTCTGTGGTTCCAGTCAGAGAATTTAAGACTTTCCCTAATAACAAACCGTGGCTCTCTAAAGATATTAAGGATCTGATTCTTAAAAGGAAAATTGCTTTTAACGAGGGAGACGTTCCCACTGTGAGAATATTGAGGAAGGAGGTGAGGGCTGCAATAAAGATTGCCAAGATGAGGTACAGAAATAAGATTGAGGCAGAACTCAGCAGTAACAACCTCCAAAGAGCTTGGCTTGGTATGAAAATAATGGCAGGGCTACACACGAAAGGTAAAAGCAGCATTACCTTAGAGGGGTTTACCTCTGACAAACATCTGGCAGACAGTCTTAACAGTTTTTACCTTCGTTTTGAGAACTATGACTGTTCTAGGCAGACCAGCACACTGAGGGAAAAGACTATCACTCCCCCATCAATTTGTATTGATGAGAGGGGGGTAGCTAATCTTTTTAGACACACCAAAAGAGTCCTGGACCTGACAACATCTGTGGACAGGTACTGAGAACTTGTGCTGATCAGCTGAGTGGGATTTTTCACTGTATCTTCTCACTTTCTTTAGAGCTACAGACGGTACCTAAGATTTGGAAACATGCTATTATTGTTCCTGTTGCTAAGGGCAGTTCTCCTAAGGCTCTGAATGATTTTAGGCCTGTGGCTCTGACTTCTTTAGTGATGAAGTCATTTGAGAAGATAATTAAGAAGGAGATTTTAATGCATGTTGAACACCATCTTGACCCCTTCCAGTTCGCCTATAGAGCAGGGAGAGGTGTGGAGGATGCTGTTGTCACACTCCTGCATCTCTTGTATAAGCATCTTGGGGCCCCCCCACACCCATGCAAGATTATTATTTGCTGACTTTTCATCTGCATTTAATACAATTCAACCCCTCTTACTTGCTGACAGGCTTTACAATCATTTCAAGCTTGACACTAGTCTGGTCGGCTGGGTGACAGACTTTCTGATCAATAGGTCACAATGCGTGAGGGTGAATCATGTATTTTCTGATGTGCTCTCCTCCTCTACTGGATCACCCCAGGGTTGCTGCCTCTCTCCCCTTCTGTTCATTCTGTACACAAATGAGTGTCGCAGCAATTTCACGAACAGACACACCCTGAAGTTTGCTGACGACACAGTAATCATCAGTCTTCTTGTGGGGGCGAGTCAGGCCATGGACAGGTTGTAGATGATTTTGTGAATTGGTGTGATGAGTCCTTCCTTTCACTTAATGTGTCAAAAACTAAAGACATGATTATTGATTTTAGGAAGTCCTCTTATAGCTCATCACCTACTATCATTAAAACTGCCGATATTGGGATAGTTGAGAGTTATAAATATCTGTCTGTGGTACTTGACCATAAACTGTGTTTTGAATCTCATGCTGATGCCACTACTAAAAAAGTTCTTTTTAAGGAAAATGAGATCTTTTAATGTCTCATCTGAGATGTTGTCCTTGTTTTATAGAAGTTTTATCGAATCTGTGATGTCTTTTTGTATCGCTGCCTGGTTTGGTAACCTGATGGTGAAGAATAAGAATCGGCTGGGACTTCTGGTAAAAACTGCTAGCAAAATTTCAGGGTGCTGGCAAGATGGACTTTTGGCCATTTACAATAGAAATGTGCTTAGAAAGGCTCATTCTATTATTAATTGTGTGAACCATCCACTTCACAGTGAGTTTGAGTCGTTGCCTTCCGGCCGCCGTTTTAGAGTACCTCCGAGGAAGACTAAAAGACTCCAGGTCTCTTTTATCCCTACTGCGTCTTGTCTCCTTAATGGCAAATAATTGTCCTTGAACTTTCTATCATTATTATTGTTATTATTATTTTATAGTATTGTTCTGTTTATTTTTATCCTGCTGCTAAACTAATTTCCTCTTGTGGGACAATAAAGAAATTGATTTGAATTGAATTGAATTGAATACTTATTAATACTGTTTACCTCTAGTGTCTGTATGGCAAACACACAGAGGGTATAGTTTAGCTCAACATAGAGTGTGACATGTAGCTGAGTCTCTTATTATTAAGGTAAGGTCAGAAGTTGTTTTTAAAACCATCCAAAAGGCTTTACTGCTTTACCACAGATTATCTGCAAGCCACTGCATCACTGTGGACCCTTAAAGTGAGTTTTAGCTGAATGTTTCCTTTCTTACTTCTTCTATACAAACTTTTTGGACTGCAGCAGGCAGATGGTTTAGCACAGCGGTCCCCAACCCCCGGGCCTCGGACCGGTACCGGTCCGTGAGTCGTTTGGTACCGGGCCGCGAGAGTTGAGGCTCAGGTGTGAAATGTCTGGTTTTCAGGGTTTTTATCGGTTTTCAGCGTTATTTTGTTATCGTTTTTATCGTTAACTTGGTTTTCCTGGGTCTTTTCACGTGTGTTATGAATAAATCTTCTTTTTTTCGGTACCGGTACTAGTTTTATTTTGTTGTATTTATCCGCGACACCTTAAAGGCCGGTCCGTGAAAATATTGTCGGCCATAAACCGGTCCGTGGCACAAAAAAGGTTGGGGACCGCTGGTTTAGCACATTCTCATCCTCAAACAGGAGCTGGTGAACAGATTTGAGAATTTAGCATTTACTAATTCAGGTATCTATCACTGCAGTTTATAGAAACCAAAAAAGAACCAACAGAAAGTAAATGCAAAAACAAAAACTCACTTTTATGAATACAGAAGTCACACCTGTGAAGATGCATCTAAACTGCATGTACTTTCCTCGTTCACTAGGTGGTCGTAAAGCGGCGCCCAGTGCTCTACGTGGCCAACCTTCTGATCCCAAGCTCTTTCCTCATGCTCATTGACATCCTTTCCTTCTACCTGCCTCCTCATAGCGTCGACCGTGCCTCCTTCAAAATGACCCTCATCCTGGGCTACACAGTCGTCCTGCTCATCATGAACGACCTGCTGCCGAGTACGGCAAATGGCACTCCCATCATAGGTGCATAATATTATAAACCACCTTATAGATAAGTAGAAGAAAATGGCTGGAAGGCTTATAGGTCCCAAATTTAGCTGCCTGTTAAAAGCGCTGATAAACAACTCAGCCAGCATCTTAAAGGTTAAATGTATGACCACTTTAACGTGTGTCCTTTGATTCTTCAATCTAGGTATCTATTTCTCAGTGTGTCTTGCCCTCATGGTTATCAGTCTACTGGAAACAGTCATCATTACCAACGTCCTCCACCATAACTCCTTGAAATATCGTGAGGTTCCAAAATGGGTTTGGGTTGTTGTGCTCAAACGTATAGCAAACCTCATCTGCTAACACTGGCCAAAAGATATCCAGCCGCCTTATACACCACAGAAGGATAAACCTGGAAACTCCAGTGTCAGTTCTGGTCCATGGATCATTCAACCAGCCAGCCGGGCACCTGACCAGCACCCAGTTAGTAACGTTAACCAAACCTACACAGTGCTCTGTCATTACATTGGCCAATTGGTGCTGAAAAATCTTAAAAGTATTTGAGAAAACACACTGGCAGGCATCATTTGGTTCACTCAGATACAGAACAGTTGTGAGGGCAAATGTTCTTTTCTTTATTAAAGTGAAAGATGATATCTGTGGTGTAAAATATATTATGGGGTGCTCTTTGTTTGACGTTTTAATCTCCACTCTTCTGCCAGGTACATCTGCTCTGCCTGAACTGCAACAGATCTGTCAGTACCTTGCTGAACTTGGTGCCCACCTCCTCTCTCTGCAGAAGGAAAGCCAGCTGTTGCACCAGTGGTGCCATGTAGGATATGTCCTTGACTTCCTGCTCTTTCGTATCTATCTGCTGCTCATCAGCTGCTGTGTCATGTTATTGTCACAATGTGGTGCATTTGGATCAGTCAGTCCTAAGTGGATATGGATATGATCCGGGATGGATGTCTTGTATAAAATTTGAAAGAAACAATTGTTCCTTTCCCCTTTGCTGTGTACTGTGCTCATGCTGTTTTCAAAACTCACTTTTCAAACACTCATGTACAGCATCAGTGTCACACTGAGATATTTCAAAGATAACCTGAATAAATACAAAACAAAAAATACAAATAAAGGGAAAGAGCTGTCCAAACCTCTCTCTCTATGTAAAAAGTAATTACACCAATGTGTTAAATCAACAATCAAAAGTGATTAATCACCTTTTTTTAATAGGGATGACTTCATGAGCAACACCCAGCCTGGAATATGGCCAGAATACTTTAGTCAAGAAATCACTTAACTAGAACGTGTCTGACAAAGTGAAGTTGACTGACAACTGACAGGGAGTTTGTTCCATCCTTGCAGGAGTCCACTCTGCAGGTGGGGGAGAGTCATAGGAGAGGTGGAGAATAAACTTAACCTGGGTGTCTACTGTCTTGTGCAGTCTGGGAGATGATTAAATGTTAGGGTGGGTACAGGTTCCTCTGCGGTGGGGTCGGGTGGGCTGCCCCGGGTCCTGTGGGGCTGGGCGGTCCTGCTCCGGTCTGGATGGGCCTGGGCTCCCTTGCCTTGGTGGGTGCCAAAGGACGGGGGTACCTACTGGGGTCAGCGGGGGAGCTGGCCCCAGGGAGGGGCATCTTGCTCCTCCCTTCTTTTCCTCCCATCCCTGGCTGCCTCCCTCTTCCCGCTCCAACACACCCACCCACACAAGTAGGGCCTTGGGGTGCGGGCGTGTCACCAGGGTGCAGGGGAGGCATCCCCCCGTCCCCTTCTGGCCACCTGTGCCTCAATTTCTATTCCACAACTTAGACATCCACATTACTCACACTCTCATAACACATACATATAGGGCCTTGAGGGTGGGCACGTTAACGGCGTCCAAAGGACAGTCTGTGTATTCAACCCCACCTCTGGCGCCGGTGCCCACCTCTCAATTTTAAATCCATGTAGACATTGAGGGTTCTCGGGAGGGGCCGTGCTAACACCTGCTGCTCTCTGGCAGCAGCACCATGGTCTCCCGTGTTTTAAATGCACCTTAGAACAACACGCAGCAACACTACACATGAGCGAGAGGAGGGAGGTTTGGGGTCTTCACACACCCCTGTTCTCTGCTGGCCATCGGGGCGAGGGGGCTGGGAGGAGGTGTTGGCTGTCCGATTGGGATCTGGGATGCGGGGCCTCCCTGCTGCTGCGGAGCCTGGGGCGGTCCGCTTGCCTCCACCCCGGGGGAAAGGGTAACATCTCCTGGGTCTAGGTGCCGTTTCCCCCTCCAGGGGCGAGGGTACCTGGACCTGGGGTATAGAGTTTGTTTGGGGAGTGTGATTGTGTGTACAGTGTCCATGTATGTCTATCCCTACGTTGGGTGAGTGCTGAGTATTTGTATATGTGTGCATGAGGGTGGGAATGCATGTTTGTGTCTGTGTGTGCCTGTTTGTCTGTGTCTATATGTCAGGTCGGGTCTTACACTCCACCTCTCTGGGGACTCCCAGGCCCTCCAAAGTATAGAGGCCTATCTCCCCTCACCACACTCCCTGCCGGTAACTGATGCCCTCAGGGGTTGGTGCGTTGGTGGTTCTTGGTGTCCGGGGCTGGGCGCTCAGGTATGTACCAGCTCACTCCCGGTGACTACTTGGCAGGGCCTGGCGCCTGTTGCCCGGTCAGGCCTCTTCCGGGGCAAAGGGGGCCCTCGGGCCTCCGGCCTCTGGGCCTGTGGCTCGGTTCACTCTGGCACAGCTGGCTGCCGGCAGAGCCGGCGGGCACGCCACTGCAGCCCTCTCTGGCTTCTGCTCCGTGGCTACTGGGTGACCCCTCATCTGGGGCTCTCCTCAGCTCTTCCCAGGAGGGTGGCACGGATGCCCCTCCGGTGGTCCTCCTTGGGCTCTCGCACTCTGGGGCCTCTGGATGTCTGGAGCCTGGATCTCCTCCATGCCTGCTTCATGCCCTGGGGGACGGGGCTATGGCTCTCTACATCCTCTAGCAGATCATTACATGGGGAAACCTTTTGAATACAAGCGCGCTGATCCACACAGGTGTGCACACGGGTGTTCACTGTTCATAGACATAAACTACACCTTTATTGGCTGCTATTTCCAAGCACATTGTGCGCTGTCGGTCCTGCTTGCTACACAACAACATTCAATATTCAGTATTTACTGCTGTTTACACTGAGCTAGATTAACGTGATGGTGTTGTGTTGCTTTGAAATGATTACAATCAGAACGGACAGGACTGGGGATGGGAAAGAGAAAGATGAAGAAAAGAGAAGTTGGGAAGATGCTCAACAGAAGGAGATGGAAAGCAAAAAAAATCGGAGAAGAGAGACACAGAGAGAAGACACTAAAAATCTGATCACCTGCTGGGAAAATAAAAACAAGCAAAAAGAGAAAAACACAGTAGCGAAACCACAGCAAAAACCAACATAAGCATAAGTTATAGTAAATAATAAATATCTCCACATCCCGGAAGGGGCCTGATCGAGCCACAGGGGCCATAAACTGACAGTTTATTTATAACTAGAAATAATAAAGCAGTTGACGTGTTTCAGGCTGTGACTTTTAGTATCTGTTGGTACTTCATCACTTTGAATAAGTGTAAGTCAACACCAGGCCGCACTTTCAGTCTTTCCATTAAAGAAATGAACAAGAATCCATTATTTTCACCATTAAACAATAAAATGTGCTTCTTGACTCCTTGATGCAGGTGCCCACCTACGACCTGGTTTATTAATACTAAGCTAAAGAGGAAAGCAACTCACTGTAGTTCTCACAGCTCAGGACAAGCAGACACCTGATGTTGAGTGACTGAATGGAACTAAAACAAGAATTCATAATTATGTTTGTCTGCCATGAACACGTGATGATAAAACTCTGCATATGCAGTCAGGAGACTGATGACCTGTGAAATGAGCTGTTAGAAATGTGCAGATATGTGTAAACATTGATCAGCATTTAACATCCAGGATGGAGCAAAACTTCTGACCTGCATGTATGAGAACCTTTAATCACATCATCTTTGTAGTGAAATAGCTGATGACTCATTAAACGTTTCCATGTAATTTATCCACAGTGAAAAATATTCACTTTGCTGGATCTGAAAATCACGTGTTCATTTCATTAGACACTAGCAATACTATTAAACTGGACCTTATCATTATCATATAGCACTAAATGTGAAACTGTGTCATATAACAATCTATATATGTAATATGTGTTTGCCTGAATCTTCCAGCACAAACAGAAAGAGGAGCTGTTGTCTGAGTATCAACGCAAGTACACACCAGAAATCGTTCAGTAAAGACAAATTTAATAAATGAAAGCTGGTGAGAGGGTCTTTGATGTTTCTCTTTGGATCATCCTTCCATCCATTTCTTCTGCTTCACCAATTCAAGATTGGAGCCATCCCAGCTGTTATGGGGCCAGAGGCAGGGGTACTACCTGGACAGGTCAGTCTAACACAGAGAAACAGACAACCATTCACACTCACATTCAACCTAACTGCATCTCTCTGGACTGTGGGATGAAGCTGGAGTACCTGGAGGGAACCACAAAGGCGCCAGGACTGTCTTGCTCTCAGGTGACGGCCGTTCACGCTGCTCTGA
The DNA here is from genome assembly GCF_051167445.1 of Perissodus microlepis. NCBI lineage: Eukaryota > Metazoa > Chordata > Actinopteri > Cichliformes > Cichlidae > Perissodus > Perissodus microlepis. Next base: position 37,612,536 of record NC_140475.1, read on the forward strand.
AGACCCTCAGTTGTCTTTGGATCATCCTGTTGTTTGTCTCCCAGTGTCGTTACTGCTCCTCTCCTTTCAAAGACAAACACCAAATAACACCAAATGAGAGTGAATCCCTTCAGAACAACGTGAACACTCCTGGTTATTGTGAGCAAACGTCATAACAAGATGAATATATTTACCATTTTACTGAGGCAAAATCTTCTGTGTGGTGTTTCTTCTCATCTTGGCTCTTTTTCCTGACTTTTAGAAACAAGAGGCAGAAAAGAAAGAATAAAAGTTAAAACCTCAACAATTTTTTTAATGTTTGGGATATTTTAGAAACAACCTTAAACACTATTTACTACTTACCACTTTGTTCAGGCTTGCTGACGTTCACTCTCCTCATCTTCTCTCTAAAGGACAAATGACAGAAAAGAGGGAATCATTTTAGTAACTTTATCAACCAGGTGAGCAGAATTTTAGATATTTATCAATATTATGATTAAAAGCAGAGTGAATACTTATCTTTTTACCAGAAAGGGTTCAATCCGTCCTGTCTTAGGTCTTAATGTCACCTTGGCTCCTCTGTTTTCTCTGAAAAACAAAAGACAAATGGGAAGAAAAAAATTAGTAAATGATTTCAGCAACTAGAGGAAGTGTTCACTGAGGAGGAGCTGTCATAATAATATCAAATCAATATATACTTATCTTTTCTTCGCTCCTCCCTCCGCTCCTCTCTGAAAGTTAACTGGATAAAGGATAATAACAATTAATAACATCATCAAAACAGACAAACCTGAAAGAATTGCTGATCAGAGCTGTGACAGAGTCACAGATTAGTTGGATGTATACTTATCTTTCACAATGAGAGCGTTTGCATAGACGTCTCTTCGGGTCTTTTTATTGTTTTCTCTCTGGAGAGGAAAGTGATGAGACTGATGAGGAAATACCAAATACAAAGACTGACAAAGGGAACTGAAAAAGTCAAACCAAAACCTATACTGGGGGAAAACTGTAGGAAACAGAACTACTGAGGCAAGGAAACACGAGGAGACGGAGACTAACACTCTGACAAGGGACAAAGGGAGACTGACACAATATTTACACACAGGAGGCTGATTATGGGAACTAAGGACACATAGAAACACAGCTGAACCGAATAAGAAATGAACAACAAGTCGAAACAAACTCTAATGACAGTTCAACAAGTTTCTAAACACAACAAATAACTTTCAGGATGTTTCAACAATGTGTAAAATGAGTTCTTATCTTTTTTTGTGAGAGGGCCTTCAATGTTTCTCTTTGGATCATCCTTCCATCCATTTCTTCTGCTTCACCAATTCAAGATTGGAGCCATCCCAGCTGTTACGGGGCCAGAGGCGGGGGTACTACCTGGACAGGTCAGTCTAACACAGAGAAACAGACAACCATTCACACTCACATTCAACCTAACTGCATCTCTCTGGACTGTGGGATGAAGCTGGAGTACCTGGAGGGAACCACAAAGGCGCCAGGACTGTCTTGCTCTCAGGTGACGGCCGTTCACGCTGCTCTGAAGACCCTCAGTTGTCTTTGGATCAAACAACACCAAATGAAAGTGAATCACTTCAGAAACACTCCTGGTTATTGTGAGCAAACGTCATAACAAGATGAATATATTTACCATTTTACTGAGGGAAAATCTTCTGTGTGGTGTTTCTTCGCAGCGTGACTCTTTTTCCTGACTTTTAGAAACAAGAGGCAGAAAAGAAAGAATAAAAGTTAAAACCTCGACGATTTTCAAATATTTTAGGACATTATTTTAGAAACAACCTTAAGCACTATTTACTACTTACCACTTTGTTCAGGCTTGCTGACGTTCGACATGCTTCACTGTATATTATAATCTCAAGCGCTTCCTTGCTTGAGTCGGGCTCCGGATGCTGCTCTCTTCCTCCGCCTTCCTCTTAGCACGCTTTGCCGACATATTTAGAACACGGCAGAGCACCGAAGTGAGAACTCTGCCGTCCGCGCTGTAGTCTGTTACTCTCCAGCGGTTCTTCATCTCAGTGTCCTCTGTTCGGTAAACAGTGGAGATGACTCTTGTGATGGGGAGGCCGTCGACAGTCAGGGTGCGGACACAGTTCCTCCGATCTGCCTTCAGCACAGCAAGATCTGCTTTCTCTGGAAGAACTGGAGTCAGGAAGCGTGGATGAGAGCTGGAGCCCGCAGGCGGCAGCATCATGCCAGCTGGTGAGTCTGTAGGAGGAGAAGGAGTGGTGTTCTCTCTCTGGCTCTGCCTCACATCGACAAATGGTGTCGTCACCTGGTCCCGGTAGGACCATCCTTTAAAAGGTATGTCAGGAAAGTCCTTGGACCCAGTCACCAGGTTATGGCAAAGAGTGAGGACCAGGGGGGGCATGGAGTCCAGATGGCTCCTGTTCAGTTCACGGTTCCTCAAGTTAATGACGACCATCTGAGGTGCAGTGACTGGACTCACCAGATCAGCTACGAGAAAGCAAAGCGTGCGTCTACGTTAATCATGTGATCACACAAATTAAAGCCTGAATTTAAATTGTCCAGACATGGCTTTACATCATCATAAGCTCTTCCACACACAAACAGTAAGAAGCTCCCAGCAGAACTCATTGTTTATGAAAGCCTTCACATTTTTCACCTGGTAAAAGTTTTCATGTTGTGTAAGGCTGCATGGACTTTCACTGAGGTTTTAATACGCATTCACATTAAGGAGTAATATCTTCATATTAGTTGAGCATCGATATTTTGAGAATAAAGCAGCTACATTTAGGTGAGAAACCTCCCACCTCCTTATTGCAGGCACACACTGTTTCAATCTCAAACTCATCCAGCGACTCTGTGAACTTTTAAAACTCCATTCTCCAGCTTTACACATTCACAATCTATGAAACTTTCACGTATAACTCAGCGCCAGCAGCCCAAACATGTCAACTCAAACCCTCTACATGCAAAAACGGCCCGCGCGCTGACGTCAGCGTCCTCCAATGCCTTAGCAATTAAAAAAAAACATGGCGCCATCTTTATAGTGTACTGGCACACGTTAAAATTGATGTTACTCAAGTATGAAACATCTCATCCTAAATGTTAACACTCATGAAGTCCTACTTCCAAACAATAAAAGACAAAAATCTAAGTTGTATTTGTTTGCTAGCACTCTGACATATTAGCCTGCTGTACTCACCATAGCGTTGATCTATCACCTCCTCAATGAAAAGGGAGATCAGGTGCATCTCGCGACTGAAGTTTGAAGTCATTTTGCAAATCCTTCTTGAAGATTTTCAAACGTTAGCTGTAGTTTGAAAAATCCGAGTTTTCACAGCACTAGTGGGAAAAAGCTCCTGTTTGCGCTCAAACGTGAAACCCGAATTCCCATTTTGCCTCCTGCTTTTATACCTGCACTCAAACACGTCATCATCACCATGACACCCAGTGTCACCGAAAATCAATTGTATATATTTAAAATAAAGTTCGTCTAATTATCATAGTTTTTAAAAAATATATATATTTCTCATTTTATTTTACTGTTTTATTCATCCTTTTTAAAAAATATATTGCCAAACTTTGTCGTTTTAATTCTTTAAAAAATCATTAATTCACCAGTTTACAAAAATGAAGATCGATATCTGAAATTTAAATTAATAAATAAATAATTACAATTGATAATGGATTTTTAGCATTAAAGAATAGTTTTTCAATGTGCTTTAAATGTTATCAGAGCCGATGTTGTGCCAAAAAGTGATCGCAGTCCAAAAAGTGATTTACGGTATTGAAACGTTTGTTTGTGTCATGACATTTGTAAACAGTTGATGTTTAAGGTGCAGTTCATGTGGAAGCCAGAGGAGGGTGGTGTTGTGCGCATAATACAAAGTGATGGCGAAACCTAAAAGACGGTGTCATGTCTGCTCCCTGAAGTAATCTCATAACAGTTTCGATCTATTTCAAGCCAGTTAGCACATTTCTGTTATGAAGTGCAATCATTTTTTGGCAGTAAACTTTTAAATCCTTTTATTATGAATATCACATTCTCAGACTTTCAAGAGAGACCAGACCAATAGGGCAGCAGAAATCACAAAAATAAATAAATAAATAACAGTTTTATAAAGATTAAAACAGTAAAAAAAAAAAAAAAAAGACTGGAATGATTATGATGTATAACACAGAATATGTACAATAACAGAGTTATAAACACACCTAGAAAACACGTGATACTTTTATTTCATCTATAACCTCTGTGCAAATTTTGTTGACTGCAAAGTGTTTATGAATATGTTTTTAAAAGCTGGTTATCTGACTGTCAGTTAATAGCAATTAAAAAGAAAGCTGATTCTTATTATTCCTGAATGGAAAAAGTCCATTATGAATTTTTGTTATGAATTTCATTTATCAATCCACCTCCTCACTGCTCTTTCCCGGTGCAGCAGCCAGAGCTGGATCAAGCAGCCAGATGGCTTCTGGAGGAAGACTAACTGCAACAAAGGGTCTCTGGGAGGCTGCTCAGGCACAGCAGCTGAAAAATCAAAGATGAAATAAAAACTGGACCTGATCATGGTGCTGGATGAGACAAAAAGTCTAGATGATAAACCAGTGTATGAATTAGTAACACTGATTATGATGATCATGTTTAGGTGGAAACTAGCGAGCTAACTTCCTGCTAACCTCTAACTCAGTTAAATTGAATAAACTCTGTTTTCATGGATGCCTGGATGTTAAACTTAGTTGTTAAACCTGGTAAAGCAGCAACACTGATCATTTTATTAAAGATGAAAGAAGTTAGACCGTTTTTAGCTCTCAGTGATCCCTCAGTGTTCGTTTGACTTTGGGACCTGAAATATGGCAGCTTTTCACTTACACATTTTTGAACCACTCATTCATAGAAATAGTTTCCAGTCAAAGATCTGGACAGATCCACCAAGTTCACAGTAGTTTTACAATTTTCTGCAGCGCAGAAAAAAACCCCTGAAAACATCACACCTCTGAAGTAACACATTGTGATTCATGTACAAACAACCAGTGTTGGTCAAGTTACTTGAAAAAAGTAATCAGTAACTAATTACTGATTACTTCCCAAAAAAAGTAATCCCGTTACTTTACTGATTACTTATTTTCAAAAGTATTTAATTACTTAGTTACTTAGTTACTTTTTAAAAACACGATTTACTACCTGAATAGGTGAGAAGACGATAGATCTTTCAGCCCAATCCTACTTTTTCTACATAATCCATCATACAAAATGTAATCAAATGGAAAAGTCTCATTTTAAAACTTGTTTTATTAGTTTTAACCTTTTAACTATATGCATCAAGCAAAAATTTAATTATATGCAACATTCTCTGACTGGAAGAAAATTGTTTAACATTTAAACCTATTTTCTGCACATTCCAGCACATAAAATAAAATATTTTTTGTGTTTACACTCACGCTTTCAAATAGATGCAAGTAAAACACAGCAGAAAATAAATAAAGTCAAAGACTAGCGGTCCTTTTGCTCTATTTTCACCTGTAAAGCAGGAGTAGGATAGGCGGAGGTTTACCCTGGTGCAGGTTTGCCGCAGCGGTCAGTTGAAGAATCCGCGAGTTTCTCTGTGAATTTCCCATTACGTGGTAGCGCACTCGGTGCTTGCTTGGAAGTTTAGGGGTTTTTTTTCGCTGTAAAAAGAAGTTTTCTTCCCACGCACAACGGACACTAATGTTTTTGTAACTTTTTATGGAATCAAACTCAAAGTAAGGTCAGTACTTCCACGCTTTAAACGCTGCACGCTCATAATCTCTCCCGCACTCGATATATTATCCATTGTTGATCTGCACACAGCTGTTGTCACAAACGTCGCACTCGCTTATGTCACTGTCATGAGACATTCTCGCAAAAAAAAATCACGGTTTTAGTAACGCAGCGTTCCTACGGGAGAGTAATGGTAATCTAATTACCATTTTTGCAATAGTAATCCCTTACTTTACTCGTTACTTGAAAAAAGTAATCGGATTACCGCACATGACAAAGCTGATTCTTATTATTCCTAAATGGAAAAAGTCCATTATGAATTTTTGTTATGAATTTCATTTATCAATCCACCTCCTCACTGCTCTTTCCCGGTGCAGCAGCCAGAGCTGGATCAAGCAGCCAGATGGCTTCTGGTGTCATGAACTGGCTGTGTGGAGGCAGAAGAGGACCCAAACGCAAAACTCACGGAGACGAAAAGTTGAACTCAAAATCACTGCTTTATTGCAGGCTTCACAAAGAAACAGAACTAAACTGGGAATGCTAACAGAAGACCGAGGGAACACAGAAAGACACACAGGTTTGGGGAGGAGACATGGACAACGCGACACTGAACTGAGGGAGACATGCACATAAATACACAGAGGGTTAACGAGGGAAGTGGGAGCACACGGGGAACACAGCTGACACAGATAATCGTAACGAGACAGGGCAGGAGTGAACACAACATGACGCATACTGACGAGAGACTGTCAAAGTAAAACAGGAAGTACACAGAGGTTCAGACAGGAGGAGAGAGAGCACGGGGAGAACACAGACATAACGGGCTGGGGAAAACATGGAATAAAACACAAGGAGAGACGAGGGCTCAAATACACAGAGGGGCACACAGGGGGTAAGAGTCACAAGGGGAAAACACATAAGGAACAACGTAACAGGGCAACCCAGGAAGCATGGCCTAAATAAGGAACAAAATACAAAAATACATGAAAACTAAGAATACTGGGCCAACATGGCCCAGGACCATGACATCTGGAGGAAGACTAACTGCAACAAAGGGTCTCTGGGAGGCTGCTCAGGCACAGCAGCTGAAAAATCAAAGATGAAATAAAAACTGGACCTGATCATGGTGCTGGATGAGACAAAAAGTCTAGATGATAAAGCAGTGTATGAATTAGTAACACTGATTATGATGATCATGTTTAGGTGGAAACTAGCGAGCTAACTTCCTGCTAACCTCTAACTCAGTTAAATTGAATAAACTCTGTTTTCATGGATGCCTGGATGTTAAACTTAATTGTTAAACCTGGTAAAGCAGCAACACTGATCATTTTATTAAAGATGAAAGAAGTTAGACCGTTTTTAGCTCTCAGTGATCCCTCAGTGTTCGTTTGACTTTGGGACCTGAAATATGGCAGCTTTTCACTTACACATTTTTGAACCACTCATTCATAGAAATAGTTTCCAGTCAAAGATCTGGACAGATCCACCAAGTTCACAGTAGTTTTACAATTTTCTGCAGCGCAGAAAAAAAAACCCTGAAAACATCACACCTCTGAAGTAATTCAATTCAATTCAATTCAATTTTATTTATATAGCGCCAAATCACAACAAAAGTCGCCTCAAGGCGCTTCATAGATACAGAGAGAAACCCAACAATCATATGACCCCCTATGAGCAAGCACTTTGGTGACAGTGGGAAGGAAAAACTCCCTTTTAACAGGAAGAAACCTCCGGCAGAACCAGGCTCAGGGAGGGGCGGCCATCTGCTGCGACCGGTTGGGGTGAGAGAAGGAAGACAGGATAAAAGACATGCTGTGGAAGAGAGACAGAGGTTAATAACAGATATGATTCAATGCAGAGAGGTCTATTAATACATAGTGAGTGAGAAAGGTGACTGGAAAGGAAAAACTCAATGCATCATGGGAATCCCCCGGCAGCCTACGTCTATTGCAGCATAACTAAGGGAGGATTCAGGGTCACCTGGTCCAGCCCTAACTATATGCTTTAGCAAAAAGGAAAGTTTTAAGCCTAATCTTAAAAGTAGAGATAGTTTCTGTCTCCCGAATCCAAACTGGAAGCTGGTTCCACAGAAGAGGGGCCTGAAAACTGAAGGCTCTGCCTCCCATTCTACTTTTAAATACTCTAGGAACAACAAGTAGGCCTGCAGAGCGAGAGCGAAGTGCTCTAATAGGGTGATATGGTACTACAAGGTCATTAAGATAAGATGGGGCCTGATTATTTAAGACCTTGTATGTGAGGAGCAGGATTTTGAATTCAATTCTGGACTTAACAGGAAGCCAATGAAGGGAAGCCAAAACAGGAGAAATATGCTCTCTCCTTCTAGTCCCTGTCAGTACTCTTGCTGCAGCATTTTGGATTAGCTGAAGGCTTTTCAGTGAGTTTTTTGGACATCCTGATAATAATGAATTACAGTAGTGCAGCCTGGAAGTAATAAATGCATGAACTAGTTTTTCAGCGTCACTCTGAGACAGGATATTTCTAATTTTAGAGATGTTGCGCAAATGGAAGAAAGCAGTCTTACATATTTGTTTAATATGTGCGTTGAAGGACATGTCCTGGTCAAAAATGACTCCAAGGTTCCTCACAGCGTTACTGGAGGCCAAGGTAATGCCATCCAGAGTATGAATCTGGTTAGATACCATATTTCTAAGATTTTCAGGGCCGAGTACAATAACAGTTTTATCTGAATTAAGAAGCAGAAAGTTAGCGGCCATCCAGGTCTTTATGTCTTTAAGACATTCCTGCAGTTTAACTAATTGGTGTGTGTTATCTGGCTTCATGGACAGATAGAGCTGGGTGTCATCTGCATAGCAGTGAAAATGTATGCTATGTCTTCTAATGATGCTGCCTAAGGGAAGCATGTATAATGTAAACAGAATTGGTCCTAGCACTGAACCCTGTGGAAATCCATAATTAACCTCAGTGTGTGAAGAGGACTCTCCATTTACATGCACAAATTGGAGTCTATTAGATAGATATGATACAAACCACTGCAGTGCAGTACCTGTAATACCTACAGCATGTTCTAATCGCTCTAATAGGATATTATGGTCGACAGTATCGAACGCTGCACTGAGGTCTAGCAGGACAAGCACAGAGATGAGTCCACTGTCAGAGGCCATAAGAAGATCATTTGTAACCTTCACTAAAGCTGTTTCTGTGCTGTGATGAGCTCTGAAACCTGACTGAAACTCTTCAAATAAACCATTCCTCTGCAGATGATCTGTTAGCTGTTTGACAACTACTCTTTCAAGGATTTTTGATATGAAAGGAAGGTTGGAGATTGGCCTATAATTAGCTAAGACTGCTGGGTCTAGAGATGCTTTTTGAGTAAAGGTTTAACTACAGCCAGCTTGAAGGCCTGTGGTACATAGCCGATTATTAGAGATAGGTTGATCATATTTAAGATCGAAGAATTAATTAATGGCAGGACTTCTTTGAGCAGTTTTGTAGGAATGGGGTCTAAAAGACACGTTGATGGTTTGGAGGAAGTAATTATTGAAGTTAACTCAGAAAGATCAATTGGAGAAAAAGAGTCTAACTTAACATCAATGGTACTAAGAGTAGCTGTAGATAATATTACATCTGTGGGATGATTACTGGTAATTTTTTCTCTAATGATAAAAATTTTATTTGTGAAGAAGTTCATGAAGTCATTACTAGTTAACGTTAAAGGGATGGTTGGCTCAACAGAGCTCTGACTGTTTGTCAGCCTGGCTACAGTGCTGAAGAGAAACCTGGGGTTGTTCTTATTTTCTTCAATCAGTGATGAATAGTAAGATGTTCTGGCTTTGCGGAGGGCTTTCTTATAAAGCAGCAAACTATTTCTCCAGGCTAAATGATGATCCTCTAAATTTGTGACACGCCATTTCCTCTCCAGATTACGAGTCATCTGCTTTAGGGTACGTGTTTGAGAATTATACCACGGAGTCAGGTACTTCTGATTAGAGACCTTAGTTTTCACTGGAGCTACAGTATCCAGAGTCGTACGTAGTGAGGAGGTGAAATTATTAACAAGATAATCGACCTCTGTTGGGGTAGCGTTCAGATAGCTGCTCTGCTCTGTGTTGGTACAGGGCATTGAAGATGATAACAGTGGGTGGATTATATTCTTAAACTTAGTTACAGCGCTTTCAGAAAGACATCTACTTTGATAAAATCTACTCTCCACCGCTGTGTAATCAATTATTGTAAATGTAAATGTTATCAGGAAATGATCAGACAGGAGAGGGTTTTCAGGAAACACTGTTAAATGTTCCGTTTCTATGCCATATGTGAAAACAAGATCTAGAGTGTGATTAAAGTGGTGGGTGGGTTCTTTTACATTTTGAGAGAAGCCAATTGAGTCTAATAACAGACTAAATGCCATGTTGAGGCTGTCATTTTTAGCATCTACATGGATGTTAAAATCACCCACAATAATTATTTTATTTGAGCTCAGAACTAAATTAGATATAAAGTCTGAGAAATCAGACAGAAACTCTGTGTAAGGCCCAGGTGGACGATAGATGATAACAAGTAAGACTGGTTTCTGAGTTTCACAGCTGGGGTGGACAATGTTAAGCATCAGGCTTTCAAATGAATTAAAAGTCTGTCTTGGTCTTTCATTAATTAATAGGCTGGTGTGAAAAATTGCTGCCACACTGCCCCCTCGGCCTGTGCTTCGAGGTTTCTGGTAGTTAGAATGACTCGGGGGTGTTGATTCATTTAAACTAACATAATCATCCTGCTGCAACCAGGTTTCTGTAAGGCAGAGTAAATCAATTTGTTGATCAATTATTAAGTCATGTACTAACAGAGACTTGGAGGAGAGAGACCTAATATTTAATAATCCACATTTCACTGTTTTACTCTTTGGTTCAGATGTGGATACTGTACTGTTCTTTCTTTGTAATTGTTTATGTTTAAGTTGTTTGTTGCTGGTTTTTAGTTTGTTTTTTGTCTTTTTGGAAGCTGACACAGTCTCTATGGAGATGGGTTTTTGGGGGGGTAGCAGGAGGAGAGAAGCTGCAGAGAGGCGTGTAAGACTGCAACTCTGCTTCCTGGTCCCAACTCTGGATAGTCATATTTTGGGGGGTTTAATAAATTTGTCCATATTTCTAGAAATGAGAGCTGCTCCATCCAAAGTGGGATGGATGCCGTCTCTCCTAACAAGACCAGGTTTCCTCCAGAAGGTTTGCCAATTATCTATGAAGCCCACATCGTTTCTGGGACACCACTCAGACAGCCAGCAATTTAAGGAGAACATGCGGCTAAACATGTCACTCCTGGTCTGATTGGGGAGGGGACCAGAGAAAACTACAGAGTCCGACATTGTTTTAGCAAAGTTGCACATCGATTCAATATTGATTTTAGTGACCTCCGATTGGCGTAACCGGGTGTCATTACTGCCGACGTGAATTATGATTTTACTGAATTTACGTTTACCCTTAGCCAGCAGTTTTAAATTTCCTTCAATGTCGCCTGCTCTGGCCCCTGGAAGACAATTGACTATGGTTGCCGGTGTCTCCAGCTTCACATGTCTGAGAACAGAATCACCAATTACCAGAGTTTGACCCCCGGCGGGTGTGTCACCGAGTGGGGAAAAACGGTTAGACACATGAACGGGTTGGTGGTGTACCTGGGGCTTCTGTTTAGGACTATGCTTCCTCCTCACCGTGACCCAGCCGCCCTCTTTCCCCAGCTGCTTGGGGTCTGCCGGGGAACAGCTAGCGGGGCCTACGCTATCTTCGGCTGCACCAGCTACAGGGGCCTGGCTAGCTACGGGTGAATGAAGGGTGCGAAGCCGAGTCTCCAATTCAGTAATCCTGGCCTCCAGAGCTGCAAATATGCTACATTTGTTACAGATATCATTACTGCTAAAGGAGGCCGAGGAGTAACTAAACATCTGACACAATGAGCAAGAAAGTGCAGGAGGGACAGGTGAAGTAGCCATGGTGCTAACGAGTCGGCTACGAGCTAAGCTAAGCTAGCGAAACAGTACAGAGACAGTGAGTGAATACTTTGGCTATAAATTAGGTAGTGAGTACACAGAAAGTGTGCTTCGGATGAAGCACGTGAAGATTATACTATGAAAGAAGAATGTATTTAAAAGTTGTTAATTAAATTGCTAAGCAAATAAGCTACTCAGAAACACCACTGTGTTTGAGCAGGAACAGGAAGTGATACTCTACCGCAGAGCGAGCGAACACCAAGTAACCGAGTAACACATTGTGATTCATGTACAAACAACACACAATTATTGTAGATTCTTCAAAGCCTCCTTATATTCAACACTTGGGTAGGTGGTGTTATACATGCCCTCACAGCACCGGCACATCAATCATCCTATTTTCACCTTGTCACCTTCATTAAGCTGCTCTCTTTCTACAGAAGGCCCACCGCATGCATGGGGGGGAGGGGGGGGGATACCGTGGGCCAGGGCTGTGGCATCTAATGTCTGGTTGTCAGTGTCCTTTGGAAAAGCAAGTGATTGTCCTAAAATCAGATGTCCCAGCAGATTGATCTAGTTTGCCATGCTGGCAAAAGACCAATACACCAAGACAAACAGCCATTTATGCTTTTTACACAGACAGCCCATTTAATCAGGGAACTTGACACAATGTATTTTTTTTCTATCCTCTGTTAAATAATTCTTGTAGAATAACGGGCTGGGGAAAACATGGAATAAAACACAAGGAGAGACAAGGGCTCAAATACACAGAGGGGCACACAGGGGGTAAGAGTCACAAGGGGAAAACACATAATTCTTGTAGAATTATTTAACTAGAAGAATTGTTGTACCACACATTAAAGTTTCAAATCAGTGAAAAAGCAATCGTGCCAAAGAAATGTCATGTTTGTTTAAGATGACTGCAATTATGGTATTAACAGAAAACACACATCTCTGTCTCTTTTCTTTTCAGAATCAGAATCAGAATCAGAAAGGGTTTTATTGCCAAATGTTGAGCAGGTTTACAACATTAGGAAATTGCTGCGGTGCTTCAGTGCAAACATACTGTCATAAATTACGCTTAAATAGACATGAAAATAAAAATAAGAATAAGAATTAAAAGTGCTAAGTAGATAGATATATACATGATATATACATGAGTGCAGGTGGTGATCAGTGCCAAACATGGAATGATGCAGTGAACACAGCGTAGGGTCATGTGTTAGTGGTGGGAACAGTCATATGGTTATTGTTCATGTGTCCAACAGCAGAGGGGAAGAAACTGTTCTTATGGCGAGAGGTTCTGGTGCGAATGGACCGGAGCCTCCTGCCTGAGGGGAGCAGGTCAAACAGACTGTGTCCAGGGTGAGAAGGGTCAGCTGAGATCCGAGCTGCACGCCCCAGTGTCCTGGAGGTGTACAGGTCCTGCAGAGATGGGAGTCTGCAGCCAATCACCTTCTCAGCAGAGCGCACAACACGCTGCAGTCTCTGTTTGTCCCTGATAGTGGCTCCAGCGTACCACACGGTGATGGAGGAGGTGAGGATGGACTCGATGATTGCAGTGTAGAATTGCATCATCGTCCGTGTTGGCAGGTTGAATTTCTTCAGCTGCCTCAGGAAGTACATCCTCTGCTGGGCTTTCTTAATGACGGAGGTGATGGTGGGCTCCCACTTCAGGTCCTGGGTGATGGTGGTACCCAGGAAGCGGAATGAGTCCACAGAGGTGATGGGGGTGTCAGTCAGGATGATGGGGGGGAGTGGAGCTGTGTGCTTCCTGAAGTCCACAATAATCTCCACTGTCTTCTGGGCATTCAGCACCAGGTTGTTGTGGCTGCACCAGGACACCAGACGTTCAACCTCCCTCCTGTAGGCAGACTCATCCCCGTCCGAGATGAGTCCAATAACGGTGGTGTCATCTGCAAACTTGATTAGCTTGACAGACTGGTGGGTGGAGGTGCAGCAGTTGGTATACAGGGAGAAGAGCAGAGGAGAAAGAACACAGCCCTGAGGGGAGCCGGTGCTGATGGTCCGGGAGTCCGAGACATTCTTTCCCAGCCTCACATGCTGCTTCCTGTCCGTCAGGAAGTCAGTGATCCACCGGCAGATGGGATCAGGCACATTCATCTGGGAAAGCTTGCCTTGGAGATGGTCTGGAAGGATGGTGTTGAACGCAGAGCTGAAGTCCACAAACAGGATCCTGGCGTAGGTTCCTGGGGAGTCCAGATGCTGCAGGATGAAGTGTAGAGCCATGTTGATGGCGTCATCTACAGACCTGTTGGCTCTGTATGCAAACTGCAGGGGGTCCAGGAGGGGGGCCGTGAGGGTCTTGAGATAGGAGAGAACCAGGCGCTCAAATGACTTCATGACCACAGATGTCAGAGCCACAGGTCTGTAGTCATTTAGCCCAGTGATCCTAGGTTTCTTGGGGACAGGGATTATGGTAGAGGACTTGAAGCAGGCAGGCACATGACATGCCTGCAGTGAGGAGTTGAAAATGCCAGAAAACACTGGGGCCAGCTCGTTTGCACAGTGTCTGAGGGTGGCAGGAGACACACCGTCTGGGCCGGGAGCTTTTCGAGCATTCAGACTCTTAAACTGCTTCCTCACACCTGCTTCATGAATATGAAGAGTTGTGGTGGGAGGAGGTGGTGTGAAATCCTCTTTTGTGTGGGGTGAGGAGGGGGGTGTTGTAGGTGAAGTGTTTGAAGGTGGTGATGGCTCTATGGAGGGGGGAGAGGTGGGGGAATGAGTGTCCAAAGTGTCTCTATTGTTGGGGCCGTTGGAGGTGTGAAGGCTGCCTGATGGCTCGTCAAAACGGCAGTAAAAGTCGTTAAGGGTGTTGGCCAAGAGCAAGTCATCAGTGGAGTGGGGGGTTTTAGGCTTGTAGTTGGTGATATTCCTAAAACCTTTCCACACAGAGGCCGAGTCATTCTCTGAGATCTGCTGCTGCATCTTCTCAGAGTGCTGGTGTTTAGCAATGTCCACTTCTTTAGTGAACCTGTACTTGGCCTCTCTGTAGCAGTCCCTGTCTCCGCTTCTGAACGCCTTTCTCTTTTCCAGCCACAGCTTTTTGAGTTTAGGAGTAAACCAGGGTTTGTCATTGTTATAACTCACCCTGGTGCGTGATGGCACAATGCTGTCCTCACAGAAGTGGATATAGGAGGTGACAGTGTCCGTAAACTCGTCCAAGCTGTTAGAAGCAGCCTTCATTGTGTCCCAGTCTGTAGACTCCAAACACGTGCGAAGCTCCTCCACAGCCTCGTTGCTCCACAGTTTTTTGGTCCTCACGACAGGTTTGGAGAGCTTCAGCCTCTGTCTGTACGCGGGGATTAGGTGGATCATGACGTGGTCAGAAAGTCCGAGTGAAGCGCGGGGCACCGCACGATAGGCCCCGCTGATCGTGCTGTAACAGTGGTCTAATGTCCTCTCCTCTCTGCTCGGGCATTTAATATACTGCTTGTATTTGGGAAGCTCATGGCTCAGATTGGCTTTGTTAAAGTCCCCAAGAGCAATGATGAGAGAGTCCGGGAATGTCCGCTCCATGTGCAGTATCTGCTCCGCGAGTGCGCACTGAGCTGCCTGCGCATCCGCATCTGGCGGGATGTAAACAGCGGCCAGGATGAATGAAGCAAACTCCCGCGGAGAATAAAACGGTTTGCAGTGAATAAAAAGGTATTCCAGAGAGGAAGAGCAGTGCTGAGCAATCACTGTTACATCTGTGCACCAGCCACTATTAATGTAGAAGCAGACACCTCCACCTTTGGTCTTACCAGAGAGAGAGGCCTGCCGGTCCGCGCACAGCAGATGAAAGCCCTCCAGCTTGAGCGCGCTGTCCGGGATGTCCTCACAGAGCCACGACTCCGTAAAACATAAGACACAGGAGGAGGCAAAGTCTCTGTTCATGCTTCTCATCAGGGCCAGCTCGTCTATCTTATTCCTGAGTGAGCGTACATTGGAAAGGAAGATCCCAGGAAGAGCAGTTCGCAGTCCGCGTCTCCTCAGACGCACGAGTGCGCCGGTGTTCCAGATCTACTGGCGTTTAGATCAACTGGCGTTGGTCGAACAGATGTGTGGCAGTCTTGCGTTTCAGGAGCTGCTACCGACAAGCCAGCAAAAAAAACGCCAAATGTGTCATCTGTGACACTTGTGAGGTTATCTCAAACACACTCTGTCAGTCTCGATGCTGTTGAACAACAAAATGTTTAAAAATGTGGCGAGTTTACCTGGTGATATACTCATGCGCGATGCGATCGCGAAAACAGCAAACAATTAACACCACGCCGATGTTGTTCACAGGACAGCAAGAGTAAACGATCGGGAGACTCTTGTCGTCGTTATCGTTCCCCTCGCACGTTTTATTTCTCCGGTTTCAGCGTTTTTGCTTCACAACTAAAGCGAGCAGTTTACTTTGTGCACTAACATGGACTTGAGTCAACCAGCGCCACCTCTGGCCAAGTGCCACAGCCTACAGCCAGATCAACTTGTGACACACATCTGCAGCACGTTTGAATTCGTTTCATGCACAACACATTTGTACCTTTCAATTGTGTCTGTCTGTGCGTCATGCAAATAAACCTTTGAAAAGAATGAAATGATATCATATATTTCTTATTGGCCTACATTTGTACAACATTCCAAATTATATATACAAAGTCATAGAAATCACCACTCCAATTGGTCATCATGATTTTAATATTCTCTTTTCCCATAACAATGAAATACGCCTTGGACAAATATAACACATCAATATTTCATTAGTGTTGTCACATCACATCCTGTAAGCAGAGTCTATCTGTGTCTTTTCTCTGGAAATGAATATTTCCAGCCAATATAGGCAATCCATCAACATGGCTGGAGAGTTGGTAGTTATATACAAGTCTGTATAAGTGTGGTTAATCTAATGAACATTTGTAAGGAGATGGCAGTTACTGTGAATTCACAGCAGTTACACAGTGATTAGTAATGAACAGAGCCAGTGAGAGTGAGTGGATTTAAGAAAGTCAGTGACTCAGGTGTGTCGATTGGTTTGTCATCTGTTTTTGAGACTGGAGGGGACGTAGAAATCTTTTGTTTTAAATCTTAGTTAGGAAGATTCCTGTTTTAAAACAAGCATTTTGTGTGAGAAATGCAAGAAGTACACCTGCAGAAAGCACACAGTTACATTCTGTCCATCACGTGGACAAAATCGAAAATGTTGAGCATTGAAAAACTGAGAACGTTGGGCAAGTTCAAAAGAAATGTGTGTGTGTGTGTGTATAAGAACGAAAAACCTTTACCAAATGGTTCCTAAAATAGTTATGGAAAGTCTAACTGTTATATGTCTGTGTTCTACATGTTTATCTGATGGAAAATAAAGTTGCTATTGTTTTATTGCAGTTTCTTGACAATTCTGAGTGGATTTACACAGTACGGGTCAAAATGACCCGCAACAAAATCAATGTCACCTTTTTGTTTGTCAACATAATACAAGGGTTAATTTCCAAAACTTCCATATGATCTTCAATTTGTAGCAGATACACTATCACATAGCAGCTGGAGCAGTCTCCAATGGAGGTCAGTCCACTGCTGCCACCTGTGGCCAAATACCATAGCCTACTACTAGATTAACTTGTGACACATCTGCACCTGCTGCTATGATCACATTGAGTAGAGGCTGAGTGGCTACACTTACCCCTGGTACATCCAGATCTACCCACAAACATGTTGAAAGATGCAATCCCAGCAATGTGGATTGTCAACACTAAAAACAATCAGTAAGCAAAGACAACAGGGATCAATTTTTTCTGTTTATTTAGCAACCACAACATTTGTAGTCGCCTTCTGCAGAGGGGAAGTCCACACACACTGTGTGGTACCACTTCCCACAGAAGGTGCATTCAATCTGCAAGAAAAATTAGATTGTCAGAGTCATTCATCTGAAGTCAGGCTCTTGAGTAAAGCAACTAAACATGTTACAGTGTGCAGATACTGCATATTTCTGTGCAACAGTCTTATCTGTGTATCACTTGATGTTTCCATGCGTCCTTTAGGTGCTCTAGTGTCTTTAGAGTGCAAAGGCATGCAGGTCACCTGAACTATAATTCCACTGTCGGTGCATCAAAGTGACATGTCACCCAGTGATGTTGAAGTAACCCAGTCAAGGTGCTTCCATCTGAGGTATTGATTTCGTTCTCTTACCCATGCTAACGACATGTGATGTTACAACACTGGTGAAATATTAGTGTGTCTATATTTGTTCACGAGGAGTCACGATTACGGTGACTATCAAAATCGTCGATGACTAATTTAATAGTCGACGCGTCATTTGAAGCTTTGTAAGATCACAAAAGACGCAGGAATAAGTAGTAGGATTTAAGAGTGTAATAACGGACTTTTAGAGTTTTATTTTATTTATTCTGCAATGCTTCATTACTCACTAATGTTACAAATGTTGAAAGGTAAAAGTGTTCAATAAAATCCTAAATATTGCAAATTGCTGTAAGAAGTCAGTTCTTCTTTCGCTGCTTTAGGACACATCCCATTATATTGACTACTGTACACACACTACTTAATATTTAAGGTACAAAAAATACTGGTTTCTGTGCATGCATCTGCAGTGAAGGTGTGTGTTGTTTTGCCATGCAGCTTTTACTTACTTAGGCGCAATCAAGCACTCTTCTTCATTTTGCCTACCATGAAGTCAAGCCAAAAAAACAAGAAAAGAAAACGATTTTTCTGGTATCTGAAGTATAACAGTTCCCTGAACTACCTCTGATAGTGTCCTCATCATCATAATATTCCCTTTATTTATGATTAGTTATCTTTATCTTCAGAGGTGTGGGTGACAGTTTTAGTGTTTGCTTTAAAAAATAAAAAACAACAAAAACTCAAAACAAAAACTTGAAATATATATATTCTATATACATATATAGAGATGCTCACTCCTGATTGGACACTGAGCTGCACCACCTTCTCCTTCACTCCTCCACCTTGCTGTCCTCTGTGCTCTCTCTCCTCCATCTCCAGGGAACAAATCAGAGTCTGAGCACCAAACCTGTGGACTGTTAGTCTGCAGATAAGAAGGAAAACACACAGAATTCTCATGTTTGCCATTTTTCATACCGTATTATTATCGTATATTAGTTTACCAGTCCAACAGATTTATTTTCCCAAATGGATCATTACAGCTTTTGCCACACTGGTCCACTTGATTGTCAAAGTGTATTAGCTCTTTATTATTTCTTTCTTTTCTTTGAAATGATTACAATCAGAACGGACAGGACTGGGGGATGGGAAAGAGGAAGATGAAGAAAAGAGAAGTTGGGAAGATGCTCAACAGAAGGAGATGGAAAGCAAAAAAAATAGGAGAAGAGAGAGAAGACACTAAAAATCTGTTTGATCACCTGCTGGAAAAATAAAAACAAGCAAAAAGAGAAAAACACAGTAGCGAAACCACAGCAAAAACCAACATAAGCACAAGTTATAGTAAATAATAAATATCTCCACATCCCGGAAGGGGCCTGATCGAGCCACAGGGGCCATAAACTGACAGTTTATTTATAACTAGAAATAATAAAGCAGTTGACGTGTTTCAGGCTGTGACTTTTAGTATCTGTTGGTACTTCATCACTTTGAATAAGTGTAAGTCAACACCAGGCCGCACTTTCAGTCTTTCCATTAAACAAATGAACAAGAATCCATTGTTTTCACCATTAAACAATAAAATGTGCTTCTTGACTCCTTGATGCAGGTGCCCACCTACGACCTGGTTTATTAATACTAAGCTAAAGAGGAAAGCAACTCACTGTAGTTCTCACAGCTCAGGACAAGCAGACACCTGATGTTGAGTGACTGAATGGAACTAAAACAAGAATTCATAATTATGTTTGTCTGCCATGAACACGTGATGATAAAACTCTGCATATGCAGTCAGGAGACTGATGACCTGTGAAATGAGCTGTTAGAAATGTGCAGATATGTGTAAACATTGATCAGCATTTAACATCCAGGATGGAGCAAAACTTCTGACCTGCATGTATGAGAACCTTTAATCACATCATCTTTGTAGTGAAATAGCTGATGACTCATTAAACGTTTCCATGTAATTTATCCACAGTGAAAAATATTCACTTTGCTGGATCTGAAAATCACGTGTTCATTTCATTAGACACTAGCAATACTATTAAACTGGACCTTATCATTATCATATAGCACTAAATGTGAAACTGTGTCATATAACAATCTATATATGTAATATGTGTTTGCCTGAATCTTCCAGCACAAACAGAAAGAGGAGCTGTTGTCTGAGTATCAACGCAAGTACACACCAGAAATCGTTCAGTAAAGACAAATTTAATAAATGAAAGCTGGTGAGAGGGCCTTTGATGTTTCTCTTTGGATCATCCTTCCATCCATTTCTTCAGCTTATCCAATTCAAGATTGGAGCCATCCCAGCTGTTATGGGGCCAGAGGCGGGGGTACAACCTGGACAGGTCAGTCTAACACAGAGAAACAGACAACCATTCACACTCACATTCAACCTAACTGCATCTCTCTGGACTGTGGGATGAAGCTGGAGTACCTGGAGGGAACCACAAAGGCCCGAGGACTGTCTTGCTCTCAGGTGACGGCCGTTCACGCTGCTCTGAACACTCTCAGTTGTCTTTGGATCATCCTGTTGTTTGTCTCCCAGTGTCGTTACTGCTCCTCTCCTTTCAAAGACAAACACCAAATAACACCAAATGAGAGTGAATCACTTCAGAACAACGTGAACACTCCTGGTTATTGTGAGCAAACGTCATAACAAGATGAATATATTTACCATTTTACTGAGGGAAAATCTTCTGTGTGGTGTTTCTTCTCATCTTGGCTCTTTTTCCTGACACCCCGTCAAGTCTGTGACAAGTCTGTGACTTGACAGGCCCACCACCCCGTGCGGGTGGTGGGCCTGCGGGAGGATGGGCCCATGTCTCCTCTTCGGGCTGTGCCCGGCCGGGCCCCATGGACTAAGGCCCGGCCACCAGACGCTCGCCCTCGGGCACCCTCCCCGGGCCTGGCTCCAGGGCGGGGCCCCGGTAACCCTATCCCGGGCAGGGTAAACTGTTCCCTCGATATTCTTTTCATAAGGGTCTTCTGAATCGCTCTTTGTCTGGTCCCTCACCCAGGACCAATTTGCCATGGGAGACCCTACCAGGGGGCAAAAGCCCCCAGACAACATAGCCCCTGGGATCCCTGGGACACACAAACCCCTCCACCACGATAAGGTAGCGATTCAAGGAGGAGAAAATCCTGGATAAAGGATAATAATTAATAACATCATCAAAACAGACAAACCTGAAAGAATTGCTGATCAGAGCTGTGACAGAGTCACAGATTAGTTGGATGTATACTTATCTTTCACAATGAGAGCGTTTGCATAGACGTCTCTTCAGGTCTTTTTATTGTTTTCTTTCTGGAGAGGAAAGTGATGAGACTGATGAGGAAATACCAAATACAAAGACTGACAAAGGGAACTGAAAAAGTCTAACCAAAACCTATACTGGGGGAAAACTGTAGGAAACAGAACTACTGAGGCAAGGAAACACGAGGGGACGGAGACTAACACTCTGACAAGGGACAAAGGGAGACTGACACAATATTTACACACAGGAGGCTGATTATGGGAACTAAGGACACATAGAAACACAGCTGAACCGAATAAGAAATGAACAACAAGTCGAAACAAACTCTAATGACAGTTCAACAAGTTTCTAAACACAACAAATAACTTTCAGGATGTTTCAACAATGTGTAAAATGAGTTCTTATCTTTTTTTGTGAGAGGGCCTTCAATGTTTCTCTTTGGATCATCCTTCCATCCATTTCTTCTGCTTCACCAATTCAAGATTGGAGCCATCCCAGCTGTTATGGGGCCAGAGGCGGGGGTACAACCTGGACAGGTCAGTCTAACACAGAGAAACAGACAACCATTCACACTCACATTCAACCTAACTGCATCTCTCTGGACTGTGGGATGAAGCTGGAGTACCTGGAGGGAACCACAAAGGCCCGAGGACTGTCTTGCTCTCAGGTGACGGCCGTTCACGCTGCTCTGAAGACCCTCAGTTGTCTTTGGATCAAACAACACCAAATGAAAGTGAATCACTTCAGAAACACTCCTGGTTATTGTGAGCAAACGTCATAACAAGATGAATATATTTACCATTTTACTGAGGGAAAATCTTCTGTGTGGTGTTTCTTCGCAGCGTGACTCTTTTTCCTGACTTTTAGAAACAAGAGGCAGAAAAGAAAGAATAAAAGTTAAAACCTCGACGATTTTCAAATATTTTAGGACATTATTTTAGAAACAACCTTAAGCACTATTTACTACTTACCACTTTGTTCAGGCTTGCTGACGTTCGACATGCTTCACTGTATATTATAATCTCAAGCGCTTCCTTGCTTGAGTCGGGCTCCGGATGCTGCTCTCTTCCTCCGCCTTCCTCTTAGCACGCTTTGCCGACATATTTAGAACACGGCAGAGCACCGAAGTGAGAACTCTGCCGTCCGCGCTGTAGTCTGTTACTCTCCAGCGGTTCTTCATCTCAGTGTCCTCTGTTCGGTAAACAGTGGAGATGACTCTTGTGATGGGGAGGCCGTCGACAGTCAGGGTGCGGACACAGTTCCTCCGATCTGCCTTCAGCACAGCAAGATCTGCTTTCTCTGGAAGAACTGGAGTCAGGAAGCGTGGATGAGAGCTGGAGCCCGCAGGCGGCAGCATCATGCCAGCTGGTGAGTCTGTAGGAGGAGAAGGAGTGGTGTTCTCTCTCTGGCTCTGCCTCACATCGACAAATGGTGTCGTCACCTGGTCCCGGTAGGACCATCCTTTAAAAGGTATGTCAGGAAAGTCCTTGGACCCAGTCACCAGGTTATGGTAAAGAGTGAGGACCAGGGGGGGCATGGAGTCCAGATGGCTCCTGTTCAGTTCACGGTTCCTCAAGTTAATGACGACCATCTGAGGTGCAGTGACTGGACTCACCAGATCAGCTACGAGAAAGCAAAGCGTGCGTCTACGTTAATCATGTGATCACACAAATTAAAGCCTGAATTTAAATTGTCCAGACATGGCTTTACATCATCATAAGCTCTTCCACACACAAACAGTAAGAAGCTCCCAGCAGAACTCATTGTTTATGAAAGCCTTCACATTTTTCACCTGGTAAAAGTTTTCATGTTGTGTAAGGCTGCATGGACTTTCACTGAGGTTTTAATACGCATTCACATTAAGGAGTAATATCTTCATATTAGTTGAGCATCGATATTTTGAGAATAAAGCAGCTACATTTAGGTGAGAAACCTCCCACCTCCTTATTGCAGGCACACACTGTTTCAATCTCAAACTCATCCAGCGACTCTGTGAACTTTTAAAACTCCATTCTCCAGCTTTACACATTCACAATCTATGAAACTTTCACGTATAACTCAGCGCCAGCAGCCCAAACATGTCAACTCAAACCCTCTACATGCAAAAACGGCCCGCGCGCTGACGTCAGCGTCCTCCAACGCCTTAGCAATTAAAAAAAAACATGGCGCCATCTTTATAGTGTACTGGCACACGTTAAAATTGATGTTACTCAAGTATGAAACATCTCATCCTAAATGTTAACACTCATGAAGTCCTACTTCCAAACAATAAAAGACAAAAATCTAAGTTGTATTTGTTTGCTAGCACTCTGACATATTAGCCTGCTGTACTCACCATAGCGTTGATCTATCACCTCCTCAATGAAAAGGGAGATCAGGTGCATCTCGCGACTGAAGTTTGAAGTCATTTTGCAAATCCTTCTTGAAGATTTTCAAACGTTAGCTGTAGTTTGAAAAATCCGAGTTTTCACAGCACTAGTGGGAAAAAGCTCCTGTTTGCGCTCAAACGTGAAACCCGAATTCCCATTTTGCCTCCTGCTTTTATACCTGCACTCAAACACGTCATCATCACCATGACACCCAGTGTCACCGAAAATCAATTGTATATATTTAAAATAAAGTTCGTCTAATTATCATAGTTTTTAAAAAATATATATATTTCTCATTTTATTTTACTGTTTTATTCATCCTTTTTAAAAAATATATTGCCAAACTTTGTCGTTTTAATTCTTTAAAAAATCATTAATTCACCAGTTTACAAAAATGAAGATCGATATCTGAAATTTAAATTAATAAATAAATAACTACAATTGATAATGGATTTTTAGCATTAAAGAATAGTTTTTCAATGCTTTAAATGTTATCAGAGCCGATGTTGTGCCAAAAAGTGATCGCAGTCCAAAAAGTGATTTACGGTATTGAAACGTTTGTTTGTGTCATGACATTTGTAAACAGTTGATGTTTAAGGTGCAGTTCATGTGGAAGCCAGAGGAGGGTGGTGTTGTGCGCATAATACAAAGTGATGGCGAAACCTAAAAGACGGTGTCATGTCTGCTCCCTGAAGCAATCTCATAACAGTTTCGATCTATTTCAAGCCAGTTAGCACATTTCTGTTATGAAGTGCAATCATTTTTTGGCAGTAAACTTTTAAATCCTTTTATTATGAATATCACATTCTCAGACTTTCAAGAGAGACCAGACCAATAGGGCAGCAGAAATCACAAAAATAAATAAATAAATAACAGTTTTATAAAGATTAAAACAGTAAAAAAAAAAAAAAAAAGACTGGAATGATTATGATGTATAACACAGAATATGTACAATAACAGAGTTATAAACACACCTAGAAAACACGTGATACTTTTATTTCATCTATAACCTCTGTGCAAATTTTGTTGACTGCAAAGTGTTTATGAATATGTTTTTAAAAGCTGGTTATCTGACTGTCAGGTAATAGCAATTAAAAAGAAAGCTGATTCTTATTATTCCTGAATGGAAAAAGTCCATTATGAATTTTTGTTATGAATTTCATTTATCAATCCACCTCCTCACTGCTCTTTCCCGGTGCAGCAGCCAGAGTTGGATCAAACAGCCAGATGGCTTCTGGAGGAAGACTAACTGCAACAAAGGGTCTCTGGGAGGCTGCTCAGGCACAGCAGCTGAAAAATCAAAGATGAAATAAAAACTGGACCTGATCATGGTGCTGGATGAGACAAAAAGTCTAGATGATAAACCAGTGTATGAATTAGTAACACTGATTATGATGATCATGTTTAGGTGGAAACTAGCGAGCTAACTTCCTGCTAACCTCTAACTCAGTTAAATTGAATAAACTCTGTTTTCATGGATGCCTGGATGTTAAACTTAGTTGTTAAACCTGGTAAAGCAGCAACACTGATCATTTTATTAAAGATGAAAGAAGTTAGACCGTTTTTAGCTCTCAGTGATCCCTCAGTGTTCGTTTGACTTTGGGACCTGAAATATGGCAGCTTTTCACTTACACATTTTTGAACCACTCATTCATAGAAATAGTTTCCAGTCAAAGATCTGGACAGATCCACCAAGTTCACAGTAGTTTTACAATTTTCTGCAGCGCAGAAAAAAACCCCTGAAAACATCACACTTCTGAAGTAACACATTGTGATTCATGTACAAACAACCAGTGTTGGTCAAGTTACTTGAAAAAAGTAATCAGTAACTAATTACTGATTACTTCCCAAAAAAAGTAATCCCGTTACTTTACTGATTACTTATTTTCAAAAGTATTTAATTACTTAGTTACTTAGTTACTTTTTAAAAACACGATTTACTACCTGAATAGGTGATAAGACGATAGATCTTTCAGCCCAATCCTACTTTTTCTACATAATCCATCATACAAAATGTAATCAAATGGAAAAGTCTCTTTTTAAAACTTGTTTTATTAGTTTTAACCTTTTAACTATATGCATCAAGCAAAAATTTAATTATATGCAACATTCTCTGACTGGAAGAAAATTGTTTAACATTTAAACCTATTTTCTGCACATTCCAGCTCATAAAATAAAATATTTTTTGTGTTTACACTCACGCTTTCAAATAGATGCAAGTAAAACACAGCAGAAAATAAATAAAGTCAAAGACTAGCGGTCCTTTTGCTCTATTTTCACCTGTAAAGCAGGAGTAGGATAGGCGGAGGTTTACCCTGGTGCAGGTTTGCCGCAGCGGTCAGTTGAAGAATCCGCGAGTTTCTCTGTGAATTTCCCATTACGTGGTAGCGCACTCGGTGCTTGCTTGGAAGTTTAGGGGTTTTTTTTCGCTGTAAAAAGAAGTTTTCTTCCCACGCACAACGGACACTAATGTTTTTGTCACTTTTTATGGAATCAAACTCAAAGTAAGGTCAGTACTTCCACGCTTTAAACGCTGCACGCTCATAATCTCTCCCGCACTCGATATATTATCCATTGTTGATCTGCACACAGCTGTTGTCACAAACGTCGCACTCGCTTATGTCAATGTCATGAGACATTCTCGCAGAAAAAAAAATCACGGTTTTAGTAACGCAGCGTTCCTACGGGAGAGTAATGGTAATCTAATTACCATTTTTGCAATAGTAATCCCTTACTTTACTCGTTACTTGAAAAAAGTAATCGGATTACCGCACATGACAAAGCTGATTCTTATTATTCCTAAATGGAAAAAGTCCATTATGAATTTTTGTTATGAATTTCATTTATCAATCCACCTCCTCACTGCTCTTTCCCGGTGCAGCAGCCAGAGCTGGATCAAGCAGCCAGATGGCTTCTGGTGTCATGAACTGGCTGTGTGGAGGCAGAAGAGGACCCAAACGCAAAACTCACGGAGACGAAAAGCTGAACTCAAAATCACTGCTTTATTGCAGGCTTCACAAAGAAACAGAACTAAACTGGGAATGCTAACAGAAGACCGAGGGAACACAGAAAGACACACAGGTTTGGGGAGGAGACATGGACAACGCGACACTGAACTGAGGGAGACATGCACATAAATACACAGAGGGTTAACGAGGGAAGTGGGAGCACACGGGGAACACAGCTGACACAGATAATCGTAACGAGACGCGGCAGGAGTGAACACAACATGACGCATACTGACGAGAGACTGTCAAAGTAAAACAGGAAGTACACAGAGGTTCAGACAGGAGGAGAGAGAGCACGGGGAGAACACAGACATAACGGGCTGGGGAAAACATGGAATAAAACACAAGGAGAGACGAGGGCTCAAATACACAGAGGGGCACACAGGGGGTAAGAGTCACAAGGGGAAAACACATAAGGAACAACGTAACAGGGCAACCCAGGAAGCATGGCCTAAATAAGGAACAAAATACAAAAATACATGAAAACTAAGAATACTGGGCCAACATGGCCCAGGACCATGACATCTGGAGGAAGACTAACTGCAACAAAGGGTCTCTGGGAGGCTGCTCAGGCACAGCAGCTGAAAAATCAAAGATGAAATAAAAACTGGACCTGATCATGGTGCTGGATGAGACAAAAAGTCTAGATGATAAACCAGTGTATGAATTAGTAACACTGATTATGATGATCATGTTTAGGTGGAAACTAGCGAGCTAACTTCCTGCTAACCTCTAACTCAGTTAAATTGAATAAACTCTGTTTTCATGGATGCCTGGATGTTAAACTTAGTTGTTAAACCTGGTAAAGCAGCAACACTGATCATTTTATTAAAGATGAAAGAAGTTAGACCGTTTTTAGCTCTCAGTGATCCCTCAGTGTTCGTTTGACTTTGGGACCTGAAATATGGCAGCTTTTCACTTACACATTTTTGAACCACTCAGTCATAGAAATAGTTTCCAGTCAAAGATCTGGACAGATCCACCAAGTTCACAGTAGTTTTACAATTTTCTGCAGCGCAGAAAAAAACCCCTGAAAACATCACACCTCTGAAGTAACACATTGTGATTCATGTACAAACAACCAGTGTTGGTCAAGTTACTTGAAAAAAGTAATCAGTAACTAATTACTGATTACTTCCCAAAAAAAGTAATCCCGTTACTTTACTGATTACTTATTTTCAAAAGTATTTAATTACTTAGTTACTTAGTTACTTTTTAAAAACACGATTTACTACCTGAATAGGTGATAAGACGATAGATCTTTCAGCCCAATCCTACTTTTTCTACATAATCCATCATACAAAATGTAATCAAATGGAAAAGTCTCATTTTAAAACTTGTTTTATTAGTTTTAACCTTTTAACTATATGCATCAAGCAAAAATTTAATTATATGCAACATTCTCTGACTGGAAGAAAATTGTTTAACATTTAAACCTATTTTCTGCACATTCCAGCACATAAAATAAAATATTTTTTGTGTTTACACTCACGCTTTCAAATAGATGCAAGTAAAACACAGCAGAAAATAAATAAAGTCAAAGACTAGCGGTCCTTTTGCTCTATTTTCACCTGTAAAGCAGGAGTAGGATAGGCGGAGGTTTACCCTGGTGCAGGTTTGCGGCAGCGGTCAGTTGAAGAATCCGCGAGTTTCTCTGTGAATTTCCCATTACGTGGTAGCGCACTCGGTGCTTGCTTGGAAGTTTAGGGGTTTTTTTTCGCTGTAAAAAGAAGTTTTCTTCCCACGCACAACGGACACTAATGTTTTTGTAACTTTTTATGGAATCAAACTCAAAGTAAGGTCAGTACTTCCACGCTTTAAACGCTGCACGCTCATACTCTCTCCCGCACTCGATATATTATCCATTGTTGATCTGCACACAGCTGTTGTCACAAACGTCGCACTCGCTTATGTCACTGTCATGAGACATTCTCGCAAAAAAAAATCACGGTTTTAGTAACGCAGCGTTCCTACGGGAAAGTAATGGTAATCTAATTACCATTTTTGCAATAGTAATCCCTTACTTTACTCGTTACTTGAAAAAAGTAATCGGATTACCGCACATGACAAAGCTGATTCTTATTATTCCTAAATGGAAAAAGTCCATTATGAATTTTTGTTATGAATTTCATTTATCAATCCACCTCCTCACTGCTCTTTCCCGGTGCAGCAGCCAGAGCTGGATCAAGCAGCCAGATGGCTTCTGGTGTCATGAACTGGCTGTGTGGAGGCAGAAGAGGACCCAAACGCAAAACTCACGGAGACGAAAAGCTGAACTCAAAATCACTGCTTTATTGCAGGCTTCACAAAGAAACAGAACTAAACTGGGAATGCTAACAGAAGACCGAGGGAACACAGAAAGACACACAGGTTTGGGGAGGAGACATTGACGACGCGACACTGAACTGAGGGAGACATGCACATAAATACACAGAGGGTTAACGAGAGAAGTGGGAGCACGCGGGGAACACAGCTGACACAGATAATCGTAACGAGACGCGGCAGGAGTGAACACAACATGACGCATACTGACGAGAGACTGTCAAAGTAAAACAGGAAGTACACAGAGGTTCAGACAGGAGGAGAGAGAGCACGGGGAGAACACAGACATAACGGGCTGGGGAAAACATGGAATAAAACACAAGGAGAGACGAGGGCTCAAATACACAGAGGGGCACACAGGGGGTAAGAGTCACAAGGGGAAAACACATAAGGAACAACGTAACAGGGCAACCCAGGAAGCATGGCCTAAATAAGGAACAAAATACAAAAATACATGAAAACTAAGAATACTGGGCCAACATGGCCCAGGACCATGACATCTGGAGGAAGACTAACTGCAACAAAGGGTCTCTGGGAGGCTGCTCAGGCACAGCAGCTGAAAAATCAAAGATGAAATAAAAACTGGACCTGATCATGGTGCTGGATGAGACAAAAAGTCTAGATGATAAACCAGTGTATGAATTAGTAACACTGATTATGATGATCATGTTTAGGTGGAAACTAGCGAGCTAACTTCCTGCTAACCTCTAACTCAGTTAAATTGAATAAACTCTGTTTTCATGGATGCCTGGATGTTAAACTTAATTGTTAAACCTGGTAAAGCAGCAACACTGATCATTTTATTAAAGATGAAAGAAGTTAGACCGTTTTTAGCTCTCAGTGATCCCTCAGTGTTCGTTTGACTTTGGGACCTGAAATATGGCAGCTTTTCACTTACACATTTTTGAACCACTCAGTCATAGAAATAGTTTCCAGTCAAAGATCTGGACAGATCCACCAAGTTCACAGTAGTTTTACAATTTTCTGCAGCGCAGAAAAAAAAACCCTGAAAACATCACACCTCTGAAGTAATTCAATTCAATTCAATTCAATTCAATTTTATTTATATAGCGCCAAATCACAACAAAAGTCGCCTCAAGGCGCTTCATAGATACAGAGAGAAACCCAACAATCATATGACCCCCTATGAGCAAGCACTTTGGCGACAGTGGGAAGGAAAAACTCCCTTTTAACAGGAAGAAACCTCCGGCAGAACCAGGCTCAGGGAGGGGCGGCCATCTGCTGCGACCGGTTGGGGTGAGAGAAGGAAGACAGGATAAAAGACATGCTGTGGAAGAGAGACAGAGGTTAATAACAGATATGATTCAATGCAGAGAGGTCTATTAATACATAGTGAGTGAGAAAGGTGACTGGAAAGGAAAAACTCAATGCATCATGGGAATCCCCCGGCAGCCTACGTCTATTGCAGCATAACTAAGGGAGGATTCAGGGTCACCTGGTCCAGCCCTAACTATATGCTTTAGCAAAAAGGAAAGTTTTAAGCCTAATCTTAAAAGTAGAGATAGTTTCTGTCTCCCGAATCCAAACTGGAAGCTGGTTCCACAGAAGAGGGGCCTGAAAACTGAAGGCTCTGCCTCCCATTCTACTTTTAAATACTCTAGGAACAACAAGTAGGCCTGCAGAGCGAGAGCGAAGTGCTCTAATAGGGTGATATGGTACTACAAGGTCATTAAGATAAGATGGGGCCTGATTATTTAAGACCTTGTATGTGAGGAGCAGGATTTTGAATTCAATTCTGGACTTAACAGGAAGCCAATGAAGGGAAGCCAAAACAGGAGAAATATGCTCTCTCCTTCTAGTCCCTGTCAGTACTCTTGCTGCAGCATTTTGGATTAGCTGAAGGCTTTTCAGTGAGTTTTTTGGACATCCTAATAATAATGAATTACAGTAGTCCAGCCTGGAAGTAATAAATGCATGAACTAGTTTTTCAGCGTCACTCTGAGACAGGATATTTCTAACTTTAGAGATGTTGCGCAAATGGAAGAAAGCAGTCTTACATATTTGTTTAATATGTGCGTTGAAGGACATGTCCTGGTCAAAAATGACTCCAAGGTTCCTCACAGCGTTACTGGAGGCCAAGGTAATGCCATCCAGAGTATGAATCTGGTTAGATACCATATTTCTAAGATTTTCAGGGCCGAGTACAATAACCTCAGTTTGATCTGAATTAAGAAGCAGAAAGTTAGCGGCCATCCAGGTCTTTATGTCTTTAAGACATTCCTGCAGTTTAACTAATTGGTGTGTGTTATCTGGCTTCATGGACAGATAGAGCTGGGTGTCATCTGCATAGCAGTGAAAATGTATGCTATGTCTTCTAATGATGCTGCCTAAGGGAAGCATGTATAATGTAAACAGAATTGGTCCTAGCACTGAACCCTGTGGAAATCCATAATTAACCTCAGTGTGTGAAGAGGACTCTCCATTTACATGCACAAATTGGAGTCTATTAGATAGATATGATACAAACCACTGCAGTGCAGTACCTGTAATACCTACAGCATGTTCTAATCGCTCTAATAGGATATTATGGTCAACAGTATCGAACGCTGCACTGAGGTCTAGCAGGACAAGCACAGAGATGAGTCCACTGTCAGAGGCCATAAGAAGATCATTTGTAACCTTCACTAAAGCTGTTTCTGTGCTGTGATGAGCTCTGAAACCTGACTGAAACTCTTCAAATAAACCATTCCTCTGCAGATGATCTGTTAGCTGTTTGACAACTACTCTTTCAAGGATTTTTGATATGAAAGGAAGGTTGGAGATTGGCCTATAATTAGCTAAGACTGCTGGGTCTAGAGATGGCTTTTTGAGTAAAGGTTTAACTACAGCCAGCTTGAAGGCCTGTGGTACATAGCCGATTATTAGAGATAGGTTGATCATATTTAAGATCGAAGAATTAATTAATGGCAGGACTTCTTTGAGCAGTTTTGTAGGAATGGGGTCTAAAAGACACGTTGATGGTTTGGAGGAAGTAATTATTGAAGTTAACTCAGAAAGATCAATTGGAGAAAAAGAGTCTAACTTAACATCAATGGTACTAAGAGTAGCTGTAGATAATATTACATCTGTGGGATGATTACTGGTAATTTTTTCTCTAATGATAAAAATGTTATTTGTGAAGAAGTTCATGAAGTCATTACTAGTTAACGTTAAAGGGATGGTTGGCTCAACAGAGCTCTGACTGTTTGTCAGCCTGGCTACAGTGCTGAAGAGAAACCTGGGGTTGTTCTTATTTTCTTCAATCAGTGATGAATAGTAAGATGTTCTGGCTTTGCGGAGGGCTTTCTTATAAAGCAGCAAACTATTTCTCCAGGCTAAATGATGATCCTCTAAATTTGTGACACGCCATTTCCTCTCCAGATTACGAGTCATCTGCTTTAGGGTACGTGTTTGAGAATTATACCACGGAGTCAGGTACTTCTGATTAGAGACCTTAGTTTTCACTGGAGCTACAGTATCCAGAGTCGTACGTAGTGAGGAGGTGAAATTATTAACAAGATAATCGACCTCTGTTGGGGTAGCGTTCAGATAGCTGCTCTGCTCTGTGTTGGTACAGGGCATTGAAGATGATAACAGTGGGTGGATTATATTCTTAAACTTAGTTACAGCGCTTTCAGAAAGACATCTACTTTGATAAAATCTACTCTCCACCGCTGTGTAATCAATTATTGTAAATGTAAATGTTATCAGGAAATGATCAGACAGGAGAGGGTTTTCAGGAAACACTGTTAAATGTTCCGTTTCTATGCCATATGTTAAAACAAGATCTAGAGTGTGATTAAAGTGGTGGGTGGGTTCTTTTACATTTTGAGAGAAGCCAATTGAGTCTAATAACAGACTAAATGCCATGTTGAGGCTGTCATTTTTAGCATCTACATGGATGTTAAAATCACCCACAATAATTATTTTATTTGAGCTCAGAACTAAATTAGATATAAAGTCTGAGAAATCAGACAGAAACTCTGTGTAAGGCCCAGGTGGACGATAGATGATAACAAGTAAGACTGGTTTCTGAGTTTCACAGCTGGGGTGGACAATGTTAAGCATCAGGCTTTCAAATGAATTAAAAGTCTGTCTTGGTCTTTCATTAATTAATAGGCTGGTGTGAAAAATTGCTGCCACACTGCCCCCTCGGCCTGTGCTTCGAGGTTTCTGGTAGTTAGAATGACTCGGGGGTGTTGATTCATTTAAACTAACATAATCATCCTGCTGCAACCAGGTTTCTGTAAGGCAGAGTAAATCAATTTGTTGATCAATTATTAAGTCATGTACTAACAGAGACTTGGAGGAGAGAGACCTAATATTTAATAATCCACATTTCACTGT
Source organism: Perissodus microlepis (assembly GCF_051167445.1). Taxonomy (NCBI): domain Eukaryota; kingdom Metazoa; phylum Chordata; class Actinopteri; order Cichliformes; family Cichlidae; genus Perissodus; species Perissodus microlepis. Next base: position 37,645,625 of record NC_140475.1, read on the forward strand.
TTTACTCTTTGGTTCAGATGTGGATACTGTACTGTTCTTTCTTTGTAATTGTTTATGTTTAAGTTGTTTGTTGCTGGTTTTTAGTTTGTTTTTTGTCTTTTTGGAAGCTGACACAGTCTCTATGGAGATGGGTTTTTGGGGGGGTAGCAGGAGGAGAGAAGCTGCAGAGAGGCGTGTAAGACTGCAACTCTGCTTCCTGGTCCCAACTCTGGATAGTCATATTTTGGGGGGTTTAATAAATTTGTCCATATTTCTAGAAATGAGAGCTGCTCCATCCAAAGTGGGATGGATGCCGTCTCTCCTAACAAGACCAGGTTTCCTCCAGAAGGTTTGCCAATTATCTATGAAGCCCACATCGTTTCTGGGACACCACTCAGACAGCCAGCAATTTAAGGAGAACATGCGGCTAAACATGTCACTCCTGGTCTGATTGGGGAGGGGACCAGAGAAAACTACAGAGTCCGACATTGTTTTAGCAAAGTTGCACATCGATTCAATATTGATTTTAGTGACCTCCGATTGGCGTAACCGGGTGTCATTACTGCCGACGTGAATTATGATTTTACTGAATTTACGTTTACCCTTAGCCAGCAGTTTTAAATTTCCTTCAATGTCGCCTGCTCTGGCCCCTGGAAGACAATTGACTATGGTTGCCGGTGTCTCCAGCTTCACATGTCTGAGAACAGAATCACCAATTACCAGAGTTTGACCCCCGGCGGGTGTGTCACCGAGTGGGGAAAAACGGTTAGACACATGAACGGGTTGGTGGTGTACCTGGGGCTTCTGTTTAGGACTATGCTTCCTCCTCACCGTGACCCAGCCGCCCTCTTTCCCCAGCTGCTTGGGGTCTGCCGGGGAACAGCTAGCGGGGCCTACGCTATCTTCGGCTGCACCAGCTACAGGGGCCTGGCTAGCTACGGGTGAATGAAGGGTGCGAAGCCGAGTCTCCAATTCAGTAATCCTGGCCTCCAGAGCTGCAAATATGCTACATTTGTTACAGATATCATTACTGCTAAAGGAGGCCGAGGAGTAACTAAACATCTGACACAATGAGCAAGAAAGTGCAGGAGGGACAGGTGAAGTAGCCATGGTGCTAACGAGTCGGCTACGAGCTAAGCTAAGCTAGCGAAACAGTACAGAGACAGTGAGTGAATACTTTGGCTATAAATTAGGTAGTGAGTACACAGAAAGTGTGCTTCGGATGAAGCACGTGAAGATTATACTATGAAAGAAGAATGTATTTAAAAGTTGTTAATTAAATTGCTAAGCAAATAAGCTACTCAGAAACACCACTGTGTTTGAGCAGGAACAGGAAGTGATACTCTACCGCAGAGCGAGCGAACACCAAGTAACCGAGTAACACATTGTGATTCATGTACAAACAACACACAATTATTGTAGATTCTTCAAAGCCTCCTTATATTCAACACTTGGGTAGGTGGTGTTATACATGCCCTCACAGCACCGGCACATCAATCATCCTATTTTCACCTTGTCACCTTCATTAAGCTGCTCTCTTTCTACAGAAGGCCCACCGCATGCATGGGGGGGAGGGGGGGGGATACCGTGGGCCAGGGCTGTGGCATCTAATGTCTGGTTGTCAGTGTCCTTTGGAAAAGCAAGTGATTGTCCTAAAATCAGATGTCCCAGCAGATTGATCTAGTTTGCCATGCTGGCAAAAGACCAATACACCAAGACAAACAGCCATTTATGCTTTTTACACAGACAGCCCATTTAATCAGGGAACTTGACACAATGTATTTTTTTTCTATCCTCTGTTAAATAATTCTTGTAGAATAACGGGCTGGGGAAAACATGGAATAAAACACAAGGAGAGACAAGGGCTCAAATACACAGAGGGGCACACAGGGGGTAAGAGTCACAAGGGGAAAACACATAATTCTTGTAGAATTATTTAACTAGAAGAATTGTTGTACCACACATTAAAGTTTCAAATCAGTGAAAAAGCAATCGTGCCAAAGAAATGTCATGTTTGTTTAAGATGACTGCAATTATGGTATTAACAGAAAACACACATCTCTGTCTCTTTTCTTTTCAGAATCAGAATCAGAATCAGAAAGGGTTTTATTGCCAAATGTTGAGCAGGTTTACAACATTAGGAAATTGCTGCGGTGCTTCAGTGCAAACATACTGTCATAAATTACGCTTAAATAGACATGAAAATAAAAATAAGAATAAGAATTAAAAGTGCTAAGTAGATAGATATATACATGATATATACATGAGTGCAGGTGGTGATCAGTGCCAAACATGGAATGATGCAGTGAACACAGCGTAGGGTCATGTGTTAGTGGTGGGAACAGTCATATGGTTATTGTTCATGTGTCCAACAGCAGAGGGGAAGAAACTGTTCTTATGGCGAGAGGTTCTGGTGCGAATGGACCGGAGCCTCCTGCCTGAGGGGAGCAGGTCAAACAGACTGTGTCCAGGGTGAGAAGGGTCAGCTGAGATCCGAGCTGCACGCCCCAGTGTCCTGGAGGTGTACAGGTCCTGCAGAGATGGGAGTCTGCAGCCAATCACCTTCTCAGCAGAGCGCACAACACGCTGCAGTCTCTGTTTGTCCCTGATAGAGGCTCCAGCGTACCACACGGTGATGGAGGAGGTGAGGATGGACTCGATGATTGCAGTGTAGAATTGCATCATCGTCCGTGTTGGCAGGTTGAATTTCTTCAGCTGCCTCAGGAAGTACATCCTCTGCTGGGCTTTCTTAATGACGGAGGTGATGGTGGGCTCCCACTTCAGGTCCTGGGTGATGGTGGTACCCAGGAAGCGGAATGAGTCCACAGAGGTGATGGGGGTGTCAGTCAGGATGATGGGGGGGAGTGGAGCTGTGTGCTTCCTGAAGTCCACAATAATCTCCACTGTCTTCTGGGCATTCAGCACCAGGTTGTTGTGGCTGCACCAGGACACCAGACGTTCAACCTCCCTCCTGTAGGCAGACTCATCCCCGTCCGAGATGAGTCCAATAACGGTGGTGTCATCTGCAAACTTGATTAGCTTGACAGACTGGTGGGTGGAGGTGCAGCAGTTGGTATACAGGGAGAAGAGCAGAGGAGAAAGAACACAGCCCTGAGGGGAGCCGGTGCTGATGGTCCGGGAGTCCGAGACATTCTTTCCCAGCCTCACATGCTGCTTCCTGTCCGTCAGGAAGTCAGTGATCCACCGGCAGATGGGATCAGGCACATTCATCTGGGAAAGCTTGCCTTGGAGATGGTCTGGAAGGATGGTGTTGAACGCAGAGCTGAAGTCCACAAACAGGATCCTGGCGTAGGTTCCTGGGGAGTCCAGATGCTGCAGGATGAAGTGTAGAGCCATGTTGATGGCGTCATCTACAGACCTGTTGGCTCTGTATGCAAACTGCAGGGGGTCCAGGAGGGGGGCCGTGAGGGTCTTGAGATAGGAGAGAACCAGGCGCTCAAATGACTTCATGACCACAGGTGTCAGAGCCACAGGTCTGTAGTCATTTAGCCCAGTGATCCTAGGTTTCTTGGGGACAGGGATTATGGTAGAGGACTTGAAGCAGGCAGGCACATGACATGCCTGCAGTGAGGAGTTGAAAATGCCAGAAAACACTGGGGCCAGCTCGTTTGCACAGTGTCTGAGGGTGGCAGGAGACACACCGTCTGGGCCGGGAGCTTTTCGAGCATTCAGACTCTTAAACTGCTTCCTCACACCTGCTTCATGAATATGAAGAGTTGTGGTGGGAGGAGGTGGTGTGAAATCCTCTTTTGTGTGGGGTGAGGAGGGGGGTGTTGTAGGTGAAGTGTTTGAAGGTGGTGATGGCTCTATGGAGGGGGGAGAGGTGGGGGAATGAGTGTCCAAAGTGTCTCTATTGTTGGGGCCGTTGGAGGTGTGAAGGCTGCCTGATGGCTCGTCAAAACGGCAGTAAAAGTCGTTAAGGGTGTTGGCCAAGAGCAAGTCATCAGTGGAGTGGGGGGTTTTAGGCTTGTAGTTGGTGATATTCCTAAAACCTTTCCACACAGAGGCCGAGTCATTCTCTGAGATCTGCTGCTGCATCTTCTCAGAGTGCTGGTGTTTAGCAATGTCCACTTCTTTAGTGAACCTGTACTTGGCCTCTCTGTAGCAGTCCCTGTCTCCGCTTCTGAACGCCTTTCTCTTTTCCAGCCACAGCTTTTTGAGTTTAGGAGTAAACCAGGGTTTGTCATTGTTATAACTCACCCTGGTGCGTGATGGCACAATGCTGTCCTCACAGAAGTGGATATAGGAGGTGACAGTGTCCGTAAACTCGTCCAAGCTGTTAGAAGCAGCCTTCATTGTGTCCCAGTCTGTAGACTCCAAACACGTGCGAAGCTCCTCCACAGCCTCGTTGCTCCACAGTTTTTTGGTCCTCACGACAGGTTTGGAGAGCTTCAGCCTCTGTCTGTACGCGGGGATTAGGTGGATCATGACGTGGTCAGAAAGTCCGAGTGAAGCGCGGGGCACCGCACGATAGGCCCCGCTGATCGTGCTGTAACAGTGGTCTAATGTCCTCTCCTCTCTGCTCGGGCATTTAATATACTGCTTGTATTTGGGAAGCTCATGGCTCAGATTGGCTTTGTTAAAGTCCCCAAGAGCAATGATGAGAGAGTCCGGGAATGTCCGCTCCATGTGCAGTATCTGCTCCGCGAGTGCGCACTGAGCTGCCTGCGCATCCGCATCTGGCGGGATGTAAACAGCGGCCAGGATGAATGAAGCAAACTCCCGCGGAGAATAAAACGGTTTGCAGTGAATAAAAAGGTATTCCAGAGAGGAAGAGCAGTGCTGAGCAATCACTGTTACATCTGTGCACCAGCCACTATTAATGTAGAAGCAGACACCTCCACCTTTGGTCTTACCAGAGAGAGAGGCCTGCCGGTCCGCGCACAGCAGATGAAAGCCCTCCAGCTTGAGCGCGCTGTCCGGGATGTCCTCACAGAGCCACGACTCCGTAAAACATAAGACACAGGAGGAGGCAAAGTCTCTGTTCATGCTTCTCATCAGGGCCAGCTCGTCTATCTTATTCCTGAGTGAGCGTACATTGGAAAGGAAGATCCCAGGAAGAGCAGTTCGCAGTCCGCGTCTCCTCAGACGCACGAGTGCGCCGGTGTTCCAGATCTACTGGCGTTTAGATCAACTGGCGTTGGTCGAACAGATGTGTGGCAGTCTTGCGTTTCAGGAGCTGCTACCGACAAGCCAGCAAAAAAAACGCCAAATGTGTCATCTGTGACACTTGTGAGGTTATCTCAAACACACTCCGTCAGTCTTGATGCTGTTGAACAACAAAATGTTTAAAAATGTGGCGAGTTTACCTGGTGATATCCTCATGCGCGATGCGATCGCGAAAACAGCAAACAATTAACACCACGCCGATGTTGTTCACAGGACAGCAAGAGTAAACGATCGGGAGACTCTTGTCGTCGTTATCGTTCCCCTCGCACGTTTTATTTCTCCGGTTTCAGCGTTTTTGCTTCACAACTAAAGCGAGCAGTTTACTTTGTGCACTAACATGGACTTGAGTCAACCAGCGCCACCTCTGGCCAAGTGCCACAGCCTACAGCCAGATCAACTTGTGACACACATCTGCAGCACGTTTGAATTCGTTTCATGCACAACACATTTGTACCTTTCAATTGTGTCTGTCTGTGCGTCATGCAAATAAACCTTTGAAAAGAATGAAATGATATCATATATTTCTTATTGGCCTACATTTGTACAACATTCCAAATTATATATACAAAGTCATAGAAATCACCACTCCAATTGGTCATCATGATTTTAATATTCTCTTTTCCCATAACAATGAAATACGCCTTGGACAAATATAACACATCAATATTTCATTAGTGTTGTCACATCACATCCTGTAAGCAGAGTCTATCTGTGTCTTTTCTCTGGAAATGAATATTTCCAGCCAATATAGGCAATCCATCAACATGGCTGGAGAGTTGGTAGTTATATACAAGTCTGTATAAGTGTGGTTAATCTAATGAACATTTGTAAGGAGATGGCAGTTACTGTGAATTCACAGCAGTTACACAGTGATTAGTAATGAACAGAGCCAGTGAGAGTGAGTGGATTTAAGAAAGTCAGTGACTCAGGTGTGTCGATTGGTTTGTCATCTGTTTTTGAGACTGGAGGGGACGTAGAAATCTTTTGTTTTAAATCTTAGTTAGGAAGATTCCTGTTTTAAAACAAGCATTTTGTGTGAGAAATGCAAGAAGTACACCTGCAGAAAGCACACAGTTACATTCTGTCCATCACGTGGACAAAATCGAAAATGTTGAGCATTGAAAAACTGAGAACGTTGGGCAAGTTCAAAAGAAATGTGTGTGTGTGTGTGTATAAGAACGAAAAACCTTTACCAAATGGTTCCTAAAATAGTTATGGAAAGTCTAACTGTTGTATGTCTGTGTTCTACATGTTTATCTGATGGAAAATAAAGTTGCTATTGTTTTATTGCAGTTTCTTGACAATTCTGAGTGGATTTACACAGTACGGGTCAAAATGACCCGCAACAAAATCAATGTCACCTTTTTGTTTGTCAACATAATACAAGGGTTAATTTCCAAAACTTCCATATGATCTTCAATTTGTAGCAGATACACTATCACATAGCAGCTGGAGCAGTCTCCAATGGAGGTCAGTCCACTGCTGCCACCTGTGGCCAAATACCATAGCCTACTACTAGATTAACTTGTGACACATCTGCACCTGCTGCTATGATCACATTGAGTAGAGGCTGAGTGGCTACACTTACCCCTGGTACATCCAGATCTACCCACAAACATGTTGAAAGATGCAATCCCAGCAATGTGGATTGTCAACACTAAAAACAATCAGTAAGCAAAGACAACAGGGATCAATTTTTTCTGTTTATTTAGCAACCACAACATTTGTAGTCGCCTTCTGCAGAGGGGAAGTCCACACACACTGTGTGGTACCACTTCCCACAGAAGGTGCATTCAATCTGCAAGAAAAATTAGATTGTCAGAGTCATTCATCTGAAGTCAGGCTCTTGAGTAAAGCAACTAAACATGTTACAGTGTGCAGATACTGCATATTTCTGTGCAACAGTCTTATCTGTGTATCACTTGATGTTTCCATGCGTCCTTTAGGTGCTCTAGTGTCTTTAGAGTGCAAAGGCATGCAGGTCACCTGAACTATAATTCCACTGTCGGTGCATCAAAGTGACATGTCACCCAGTGATGTTGAAGTAACCCAGTCAAGGTGCTTCCATCTGAGGTATTGATTTCGTTCTCTTACCCATGCTAACGACATGTGATGTTACAACACTGGTGAAATATTAGTGTGTCTATATTTGTTCACGAGGAGTCACGATTACGGTGACTATCAAAATCGTCGATGACTAATTTAATAGTCGACGCGTCATTTGAAGCTTTGTAAGATCACAAAAGACGCAGGAATAAGTAGTAGGATTTAAGAGTGTAATAACGGACTTTTAGAGTTTTATTTTATTTATTCTGCAATGCTTCATTACTCACTAATGTTACAAATGTTGAAAGGTAAAAGTGTTCAATAAAATCCTAAATATTGCAAATTGCTGTAAGAAGTCAGTTCTTCTTTCGCTGCTTTAGGACACATCCCATTATATTGACTACTGTACACACACTACTTAATATTTAAGGTACAAAAAATACTGGTTTCTGTGCATGCATCTGCAGTGAAGGTGTGTGTTGTTTTGCCATGCAGCTTTTACTTACTTAGGCGCAATCAAGCACTCTTCTTCATTTTGCCTACCATGAAGTCAAGCCAAAAAAACAAGAAAAGAAAACGATTTTTCTGGTATCTGAAGTATAACAGTTCCCTGAACTACCTCTGATAGTGTCCTCATCATCATAATATTCCCTTTATTTATGATTAGTTATCTTTATCTTCAGAGGTGTGGGTGACAGTTTTAGTGTTTGCTTTAAAAAATAAAAAACAACAAAAACTCAAAACAAAAACTTGAAATATATATATTCTATATACATATATAGAGATGCTCACTCCTGATTGGACACTGAGCTGCACCACCTTCTCCTTCACTCCTCCACCTTGCTGTCCTCTGTGCTCTCTCTCCTCCATCTCCAGGGAACAAATCAGAGTCTGAGCACCAAACCTGTGGACTGTTAGTCTGCAGATAAGAAGGAAAACACACAGAATTCTCATGTTTGCCATTTTTCATACCGTATTATTATCGTATATTAGTTTACCAGTCCAACAGATTTATTTTCCCAAATGGATCATTACAGCTTTTGCCACACTGGTCCACTTGATTGTCAAAGTGTATTAGCTCTTTATTATTTCTTTCTTTTCTTTGAAATGATTACAATCAGAACGGACAGGACTGGGGGATGGGAAAGAGGAAGATGAAGAAAAGAGAAGTTGGGAAGATGCTCAACAGAAGGAGATGGAAAGCAAAAAAAATAGGAGAAGAGAGAGAAGACACTAAAAATCTGTTTGATCACCTGCTGGAAAAATAAAAACAAGCAAAAAGAGAAAAACACAGTAGCGAAACCACAGCAAAAACCAACATAAGCACAAGTTATAGTAAATAATAAATATCTCCACATCCCGGAAGGGGCCTGATCGAGCCACAGGGGCCATAAACTGACAGTTTATTTATAACTAGAAATAATAAAGCAGTTGACGTGTTTCAGGCTGTGACTTTTAGTATCTGTTGGTACTTCATCACTTTGAATAAGTGTAAGTCAACACCAGGCCGCACTTTCAGTCTTTCCATTAAAGAAATGAACAAGAATCCATTGTTTTCACCATTAAACAATAAAATATGCTTCTTGACTCCTTGATGCAGGTGCCCACCTACGACCTGGTTTATTAATACTAAGCTAAAGAGGAAAGCAACTCACTGTAGTTCTCACAGCTCAGGACAAGCAGACACCTGATGTTGAGTGACTGAATGGAACTAAAACAAGAATTCATAATTATGTTTGTCTGCCATGAACACGTGATGATAAAACTCTGCATATGCAGTCAGGAGACTGATGACCTGTGAAATGAGCTGTTAGAAATGTGCAGATATGTGTAAACATTGATCAGCATTTAACATCCAGGATGGAGCAAAACTTCTGACCTGCATGTATGAGAACCTTTAATCACATCATCTTTGTAGTGAAATAGCTGATGACTCATTAAACGTTTCCATGTAATTTATCCACAGTGAAAAATATTCACTTTGCTGGATCTGAAAATCACGTGTTCATTTCATTAGACACTAGCAATACTATTAAACTGGACCTTATCATTATCATATAGCACTAAATGTGAAACTGTGTCATATAACAATCTATATATGTAATATGTGTTTGCCTGAATCTTCCAGCACAAACAGAAAGACGAGCTGTTGTCTGAGTATCAACGCAAGTACACACCAGAAATCGTTCAGTAAAGACAAATTTAATAAATGAAAGCTGGTGAGAGGGCCTTTGATGTTTCTCTTTGGATCATCCTTCCATCCATTTCTTCAGCTTATCCAATTCAAGATTGGAGCCATCCCAGCTGTTATGGGGCCAGAGGCGGGGGTACAACCTGGACAGGTCAGTCTAACACAGAGAAACAGACAACCATTCACACTCACATTCAACCTAACTGCATCTCTCTGGACTGTGGGATGAAGCTGGAGTACCTGGAGGGAACCACAAAGGCCCGAGGACTGTCTTGCTCTCAGGTGACGGCCGTTCACGCTGCTCTGAACACTCTCAGTTGTCTTTGGATCATCCTGTTGTTTGTCTCCCAGTGTCGTTACTGCTCCTCTCCTTTCAAAGACAAACACCAAATAACACCAAATGAGAGTGAATCACTTCAGAACAACGTGAACACTCCTGGTTATTGTGAGCAAACGTCATAACAAGATGAATATATTTACCATTTTACTGAGGGAAAATCTTCTGTGTGGTGTTTCTTCTCATCTTGGCTCTTTTTCCTGACACCCCGTCAAGTCTGTGACAAGTCTGTGACTTGACAGGCCCACCACCCCGTGCGGGTGGTGGGCCTGCGGGAGGATGGGCCCATGTCTCCTCTTCGGGCTGTGCCCGGCCGGGCCCCATGGACTAAGGCCCGGCCACCAGACGCTCGCCCTCGGGCACCCTCCCTGGGCCTGGCTCCAGGGCGGGGCCCCGGTAACCCTATCCCGGGCAGGGTAAACTGTTCCCTCGATATTCTTTTCATAAGGGTCTTCTGAATCGCTCTTTGTCTGGTCCCTCACCCAGGACCAATTTGCCATGGGAGACCCTACCAGGGGGCAAAAGCCCCCAGACAACATAGCCCCTGGGATCCCTGGGACACACAAACCCCTCCACCACGATAAGGTAGCGATTCAAGGAGGAGAAAATCCTGGATAAAGGATAATAATTAATAACATCATCAAAACAGACAAACCTGAAAGAATTGCTGATCAGAGCTGTGACAGAGTCACAGATTAGTTGGATGTATACTTATCTTTCACAATGAGAGCGTTTGCATAGACGTCTCTTCAGGTCTTTTTATTGTTTTCTTTCTGGAGAGGAAAGTGATGAGACTGATGAGGAAATACCAAATACAAAGACTGACAAAGGGAACTGAAAAAGTCTAACCAAAACCTATACTGGGGGAAAACTGTAGGAAACAGAACTACTGAGGCAAGGAAACACGAGGGGACGGAGACTAACACTCTGACAAGGGACAAAGGGAGACTGACACAATATTTACACACAGGAGGCTGATTATGGGAACTAAGGACACATAGAAACACAGCTGAACCGAATAAGAAATGAACAACAAGTCGAAACAAACTCTAATGACAGTTCAACAAGTTTCTAAACACAACAAATAACTTTCAGGATGTTTCAACAATGTGTAAAATGAGTTCTTATCTTTTTTTGTGAGAGGGCCTTCAATGTTTCTCTTTGGATCATCCTTCCATCCATTTCTTCTGCTTCACCAATTCAAGATTGGAGCCATCCCAGCTGTTATGGGGCCAGAGGCGGGGGTACAACCTGGACAGGTCAGTCTAACACAGAGAAACAGACAACCATTCACACTCACATTCAACCTAACTGCATCTCTCTGGACTGTGGGATGAAGCTGGAGTACCTGGAGGGAACCACAAAGGCGCCAGGACTGTCTTGCTCTCAGGTGACGGCCGTTCACGCTGCTCTGAAGACCCTCAGTTGTCTTTGGATCAAATAACACCAAATGAGAGTGAATCACTTCAGAAACACTCCTGGTTATTGTGAGCAAACGTCATAACAAGATGAATATATTTACCATTTTACTGAGGGAAAATCTTCTGTGTGGTGTTTCTTCGCAGCGTGACTCTTTTTCCTGACTTTTAGAAACAAGAGGCAGAAAAGAAAGAATAAAAGTTAAAACCTCGACGATTTTCAAATATTTTAGGACATTATTTTAGAAACAACCTTAAGCACTATTTACTACTTACCACTTTGTTCAGGCTTGCTGACGTTCGACATGCTTCACTGTATATTATAATCTCAAGCGCTTCCTTGCTTGAGTCGGGCTCCGGATGCTGCTCTCTTCCTCCGCCTTCCTCTTAGCACGCTTTGCCGACATATTTAGAACACGGCAGAGCACCGAAGTGAGAACTCTGCCGTCCGCGCTGTAGTCTGTTACTCTCCAGCGGTTCTTCATCTCAGTGTCCTCTGTTCGGTAAACAGTGGAGATGACTCTTGTGATGGGGAGGCCGTCGACAGTCAGGGTGCGGACACAGTTCCTCCGATCTGCCTTCAGCACAGCAAGATCTGCTTTCTCTGGAAGAACTGGAGTCAGGAAGCGTGGATGAGAGCTGGAGCCCGCAGGCGGCAGCATCATGCCAGCTGGTGAGTCTGTAGGAGGAGAAGGAGTGGTGTTCTCTCTCTGGCTCTGCCTCACATCGACAAATGGTGTCGTCACCTGGTCCCGGTAGGACCATCCTTTAAAAGGTATGTCAGGAAAGTCCTTGGACCCAGTCACCAGGTTATGGTAAAGAGTGAGGACCAGGGGGGGCATGGAGTCCAGATGGCTCCTGTTCAGTTCACGGTTCCTCAAGTTAATGACGACCATCTGAGGTGCAGTGACTGGACTCACCAGATCAGCTACGAGAAAGCAAAGCGTGCGTCTACGTTAATCATGTGATCACACAAATTAAAGCCTGAATTTAAATTGTCCAGACATGGCTTTACATCATCATAAGCTCTTCCACACACAAACAGTAAGAAGCTCCCAGCAGAACTCATTGTTTATGAAAGCCTTCACATTTTTCACCTGGTAAAAGTTTTCATGTTGTGTAAGGCTGCATGGACTTTCACTGAGGTTTTAATACGCATTCACATTAAGGAGTAATATCTTCATATTAGTTGAGCATCGATATTTTGAGAATAAAGCAGCTACATTTAGGTGAGAAACCTCCCACCTCCTTATTGCAGGCACACACTGTTTCAATCTCAAACTCATCCAGCGACTCTGTGAACTTTTAAAACTCCATTCTCCAGCTTTACACATTCACAATCTATGAAACTTTCACGTATAACTCAGCGCCAGCAGCCCAAACATGTCAACTCAAACCCTCTACATGCAAAAACGGCCCGCGCGCTGACGTCAGCGTCCTCCAACGCCTTAAGTCGTTAGCAATTTAAAAAAAACATGGCGCCATCTTTATAGTGTACTGGCACACGTTAAAATTGATGTTACTCAAGTATGAAACATCTCATCCTAAATGTTAACACTCATGAAGTCCTACTTCCAAACAATAAAAGACAAAAATCTAAGTTGTATTTGTTTGCTAGCACTCTGACATATTAGCCTGCTGTACTCACCATAGCGTTGATCTATCACCTCCTCAATGAAAAGGGAGATCAGGTGCATCTCGCGACTGAAGTTTGAAGTCATTTTGCAAATCCTTCTTGAAGATTTTCAAACGTTAGCTGTAGTTTGAAAAATCCGAGTTTTCACAGCACTAGTGGGAAAAAGCTCCTGTTTGCGCTCAAACGTGAAACCCGAATTCCCATTTTGCCTCCTGCTTTTATACCTGCACTCAAACACGTCATCATCACCATGACACCCAGTGTCACCGAAAATCAATTGTATATATTTAAAATAAAGTTCGTCTAATTATCATAGTTTTTAAAAAATATATATATTTCTCATTTTATTTTACTGTTTTATTCATCCTTTTTAAAAAAAAATATATTGCCAAACTTTGTCGTTTTAATTCTTTAAAAAATCATTAATTCACCAGTTTACAAAAATGAAGATCGATATCTGAAATTTAAATTAATAAATAAATAACTACAATTGATAATGGATTTTTAGCATTAAAGAATAGTTTTTCAATGCTTTAAATGTTATCAGAGCCGATGTTGTGCCAAAAAGTGATCGCAGTCCAAAAAGTGATTTACGGTATTGAAACGTTTGTTTGTGTCATGACATTTGTAAACAGTTGATGTTTAAGGTGCAGTTCATGTGGAAGCCAGAGGAGGGTGGTGTTGTGCGCATAATACAAAGTGATGGCGAAACCTAAAAGACGGTGTCATGTCTGCTCCCTGAAGCAATCTCATAACAGTTTCGATCTATTTCAAGCCAGTTAGCACATTTCTGTTATGAAGTGCAATCATTTTTTGGCAGTAAACTTTTAAATCCTTTTATTATGAATATCACATTCTCAGACTTTCAAGAGAGACCAGACCAATAGGGCAGCAGAAATCACAAAAATAAATAAATAAATAACCGTTTTATAAAGATTAAAACAGTAAAAAAAAAAAAAAAAAGACTGGAATGATTATGATGTATAACACAGAATATGTACAATAACAGAGTTATAAACACACCTAGAAAACACGTGATACTTTTATTTCATCTATAACCTCTGTGCAAATTTTGTTGACTGCAAAGTGTTTATGAATATGTTTTTAAAAGCTGGTTATCTGACTGTCAGTTAATAGCAATTAAAAAGAAAGCTGATTCTTATTATTCCTAAATGGAAAAAGTCCATTATGAATTTTTGTTATGAATTTCATTTATCAATCCACCTCCTCACTGCTCTTTCCCGGTGCAGCAGCCAGAGCTGGATCAAGCAGCCAGATGGCTTCTGGAGGAAGACTAACTGCAACAAAGGGTCTCTGGGAGGCTGCTCAGGCACAGCAGCTGAAAAATCAAAGATGAAATAAAAACTGGACCTGATCATGGTGCTGGATGAGACAAAAAGTCTAGATGATAAAGCAGTGTATGAATTAGTAACACTGATTATGATGATCATGTTTAGGTGGAAACTAGCGAGCTAACTTCCTGCTAACCTCTAACTCAGTTAAATTGAATAAACTCTGTTTTCATGGATGCCTGGATGTTAAACTTAGTTGTTAAACCTGGTAAAGCAGCAACACTGATCATTTTATTAAAGATGAAAGAAGTTAGACCGTTTTTAGCTCTCAGTGATCCCTCAGTGTTCGTTTGACTTTGGGACCTGAAATATGGCAGCTTTTCACTTACACATTTTTGAACCACTCATTCATAGAAATAGTTTCCAGTCAAAGATCTGGACAGATCCACCAAGTTCACAGTAGTTTTACAATTTTCTGCAGCGCAGAAAAAACCCCTGAAAACATCACACCTCTGAAGTAACACATTGTGATTCATGTACAAACAACCAGTGTTGGTCAAGTTACTTGAAAAAAGTAATCAGTAACTAATTACTGATTACTTCCCAAAAAAAGTAATCCCGTTACTTTACTGATTACTTATTTTCAAAAGTATTTAATTACTTAGTTACTTAGTTACTTTTTAAAAACACGATTTACTACCTGAATAGGTGATAAAGTGATAGATCTTTCAGCCCAATCCTACTTTTTCTACATAATCCATCATACAAAATGTAATCAAATGGAAAAGTCTCATTTTAAAACTTGTTTTATTAGTTTTAACCTTTTAACTATATGCATCAAGCAAAAATTTAATTATATGCAACATTCTCTGACTGGAAGAAAATTGTTTAACATTTAAACCTATTTTCTGCACATTCCAGCACATAAAATAAAATATTTTTTGTGTTTACACTCACGCTTTCAAATAGATGCAAGTAAAACACAGCAGAAAATAAATAAAGTCAAAGACTAGCGGTCCTTTTGCTCTATTTTCACCTGTAAAGCAGGAGTAGGATAGGCGGAGGTTTACCCTGGTGCAGGTTTGCCGCAGCGGTCAGTTGAAGAATCCGCGAGTTTCTCTGTGAATTTCCCATTACGTGGTAGCGCACTCGGTGCTTGCTTGGAAGTTTAGGGGTTTTTTTTCGCTGTAAAAAGAAGTTTTCTTCCCACGCACAACGGACACTAATGTTTTTGTCACTTTTTATGGAATCAAACTCAAAGTAAGGTCAGTACTTCCACGCTTTAAACGCTGCACGCTCATACTCTCTCCCGCACTCGATATATTATCCATTGTTGATCTGCACACAGCTGTTGTCACAAACGTCGCACTCGCTTATGTCACTGTCATGAGACATTCTCGCAAAAAAAAATCACGGTTTTAGTAACGCAGCGTTCCTACGGGAGAGTAATGGTAATCTAATTACCATTTTTGCAATAGTAATCCCTTACTTTACTCGTTACTTGAAAAAAGTAATCGGATTACCGCACATGACAAAGCTGATTCTTATTATTCCTAAATGGAAAAAGTCCATTATGAATTTTTGTTATGAATTTCATTTATCAATCCACCTCCTCACTGCTCTTTCCCGGTGCAGCAGCCAGAGCTGGATCAAGCAGCCAGATGGCTTCTGGTGTCATGAACTGGCTGTGTGGAGGCAGAAGAGGACCCAAACGCAAAACTCACAGAGACGAAAAGCTGAACTCAAAATCACTGCTTTATTGCAGGCTTCACAAAGAAACAGAACTAAACTGGGAATGCTAACAGAAGACCGAGGGAACACAGAAAGACACACAGGTTCGGGGAGGAGACATTGACGACGCGACACTGAACTGAGGGAGACATGCACATAAATACACAGAGGGTTAACGAGGGAAGTGGGAGCACACGGGGAACACAGCTGACACAGATAATCGTAACGAGACGCGGCAGGAGTGAACACAACATGACGCATACTGACGAGAGACTGTCAAAGTAAAACAGGAAGTACACAGAGGTTCAGACAGGAGGAGAGAGAGCACGGGGAGAACACAGACATAACGGGCTGGGGAAAACATGGAATAAAACACAAGGAGAGACGAGGGCTCAAATACACAGAGGGGCACACAGGGGGTAAGAGTCACAAGGGGAAAACACATAAGGAACAACGTAACAGGGCAACCCAGGAAGCATGGCCTAAATAAGGAACAAAATACAAAAATACATGAAAACTAAGAATACTGGGCCAACATGGCCCAGGACCATGACATCTGGAGGAAGACTAACTGCAACAAAGGGTCTCTGGGAGGCTGCTCAGGCACAGCAGCTGAAAAATCAAAGATGAAATAAAAACTGGACCTGATCATGGTGCTGGATGAGACAAAAAGTCTAGATGATAAACCAGTGTATGAATTAGTAACACTGATTATGATGATCATGTTTAGGTGGAAACTAGCGAGCTAACTTCCTGCTAACCTCTAACTCAGTTAAATTGAATAAACTCTGTTTTCATGGATGCCTGGATGTTAAACTTAGTTGTTAAACCTGGTAAAGCAGCAACACTGATCATTTTATTAAAGATGAAAGAAGTTAGACCGTTTTTAGCTCTCAGTGATCCCTCAGTGTTCGTTTGACTTTGGGACCTGAAATATGGCAGCTTTTCACTTACACATTTTTGAACCACTCATTCATAGAAATAGTTTCCAGTCAAAGATCTGGACAGATCCACCAAGTTCACAGTAGTTTTACAATTTTCTGCAGCGCAGAAAAAAACCCCTGAAAACATCACACCTCTGAAGTAACACATTGTGATTCATGTACAAACAACCAGTGTTGGTCAAGTTACTTGAAAAAAGTAATCAGTAACTAATTACTGATTACTTCCCAAAAAAAGTAATCCCGTTACTTTACTGATTACTTATTTTCAAAAGTATTTAATTACTTAGTTACTTAGTTACTTTTTAAAAACACGATTTACTACCTGAATAGGTGATAAGACGATAGATCTTTCAGCCCAATCCTACTTTTTCTACATAATCCATCATACAAAATGTAATCAAATGGAAAAGTCTCATTTTAAAACTTGTTTTATTAGTTTTAACCTTTTAACTATATGCATCAAGCAAAAATTTAATTATATGCAACATTCTCTGACTGGAAGAAAATTGTTTAACATTTAAACCTATTTTCTGCACATTCCAGCACATAAAATAAAATATTTTTTGTGTTTACACTCACGCTTTCAAATAGATGCAAGTAAAACACAGCAGAAAATAAATAAAGTCAAAGACTAGCGGTCCTTTTGCTCTATTTTCACCTGTAAAGCAGGAGTAGGATAGGCGGAGGTTTACCCTGGTGCAGGTTTGCCGCAGCGGTCAGTTGAAGAATCCGCGAGTTTCTCTGTGAATTTCCCATTACGTGGTAGCGCACTCGGTGCTTGCTTGGAAGTTTAGGGGTTTTTTTTCGCTGTAAAAAGAAGTTTTCTTCCCACGCACAACGGACACTAATGTTTTTGTCACTTTTTATGGAATCAAACTCAAAGTAAGGTCAGTACTTCCACGCTTTAAACGCTGCACGCTCATACTCTCTCCCGCACTCGATATATTATCCATTGTTGATCTGCACACAGCTGTTGTCACAAACGTCGCACTCGCTTATGTCACTGTCATGAGACATTCTCGCAAAAAAAAATCACGGTTTTAGTAACGCAGCGTTCCTACGGGAGAGTAATGGTAATCTAATTACCATTTTTGCAATAGTAATCCCTTACTTTACTCGTTACTTGAAAAAAGTAATCGGATTACCGCACATGACAAAGCTGATTCTTATTATTCCTAAATGGAAAAAGTCCATTATGAATTTTTGTTATGAATTTCATTTATCAATCCACCTCCTCACTGCTCTTTCCCGGTGCAGCAGCCAGAGCTGGATCAAGCAGCCAGATGGCTTCTGGTGTCATGAACTGGCTGTGTGGAGGCAGAAGAGGACCCAAACGCAAAACTCACGGAGACGAAAAGTTGAACTCAAAATCATTGCTTTATTGCAGGCTTCACAAAGAAACAGAACTAAACTGGGAATGCTAACAGAAGACCGAGGGAACACAGAAAGACACACAGGTTTGGGGAGGAGACATGGACGACGCGACACTGAACTGAGGGAGACATGCACATAAATACACAGAGGGTTAACGAGAGAAGTGGGAGCACACGGGGAACACAGCTGACACAGATAATCGTAACGAGACGCGGCAGGAGTGAACACAACATGACGCATACTGACGAGAGACTGTCAAAGTAAAACAGGAAGTACACAGAGGTTCAGACAGGAGGAGAGAGAGCACGGGGAGAACACAGACATAACGGGCTGGGGAAAACATGGAATAAAACACAAGGAGAGACGAGGGCTCAAATACACAGAGGGGCACACAGGGGGTAAGAGTCACAAGGGGAAAACACATAAGGAACAACGTAACAGGGCAACCCAGGAAGCATGGCCTAAATAAGGAACAAAATACAAAAATACATGAAAACTAAGAATACTGGGCCAACATGGCCCAGGACCATGACATCTGGAGGAAGACTAACTGCAACAAAGGGTCTCTGGGAGGCTGCTCAGGCACAGCAGCTGAAAAATCAAAGATGAAATAAAAACTGGACCTGATCATGGTGCTGGATGAGACAAAAAGTCTAGATGATAAAGCAGTGTATGAATTAGTAACACTGATTATGATGATCATGTTTAGGTGGAAACTAGCGAGCTAACTTCCTGCTAACCTCTAACTCAGTTAAATTGAATAAACTCTGTTTTCATGGATGCCTGGATGTTAAACTTAGTTGTTAAACCTGGTAAAGCAGCAACACTGATCATTTTATTAAAGATGAAAGAAGTTAGACCGTTTTTAGCTCTCAGTGATCCCTCAGTGTTCGTTTGACTTTGGGACCTGAAATATGGCAGCTTTTCACTTACACATTTTTGAACCACTCATTCATAGAAATAGTTTCCAGTCAAAGATCTGGACAGATCCACCAAGTTCACAATAGTTTTACAATTTTCTGCAGCGCAGAAAAAAAAACCCTGAAAACATCACACCTCTGAAGTAATTCAATTCAATTCAATTCAATTTTATTTATATAGCGCCAAATCACAACAAAAGTCGCCTCAAGGCGCTTCATAGATACAGAGAGAAACCCAACAATCATATGACCCCCTATGAGCAAGCACTTTGGCGACAGTGGGAAGGAAAAACTCCCTTTTAACAGGAAGAAACCTCCGGCAGAACCAGGCTCAGGGAGGGGCGGCCATCTGCTGCGACCGGTTGGGGTGAGAGAAGGAAGACAGGATAAAAGACATGCTGTGGAAGAGAGAGAGAGGTTAATAACAGATATGATTCAATGCAGAGAGGTCTATTAATACATAGTGAGTGAGAAAGGTGACTGGAAAGGAAAAACTCAATGCATCATGGGAATCCCCCGGCAGCCTACGTCTATTGCAGCATAACTAAGGGAGGATTCAGGGTCACCTGGTCCAGCCCTAACTATATGCTTTAGCAAAAAGGAAAGTTTTAAGCCTAATCTTAAAAGTAGAGATAGTTTCTGTCTCCCGAATCCAAACTGGAAGCTGGTTCCACAGAAGAGGGGCCTGAAAACTGAAGGCTCTGCCTCCCATTCTACTTTTAAATACTCTAGGAACAACAAGTAGGCCTGCAGAGCGAGAGCGAAGTGCTCTAATAGGGTGATATGGTACTACAAGGTCATTAAGATAAGATGGGGCCTGATTATTTAAGACCTTGTATGTGAGGAGCAGGATTTTGAATTCAATTCTGGACTTAACAGGAAGCCAATGAAGGGAAGCCAAAACAGGAGAAATATGCTCTCTCCTTCTAGTCCCTGTCAGTACTCTTGCTGCAGCATTTTGGATTAGCTGAAGGCTTTTCAGTGAGTTTTTTGGACATCCTGATAATAATGAATTACAGTAGTGCAGCCTGGAAGTAATAAATGCATGAACTAGTTTTTCAGCGTCACTCTGAGACAGGATATTTCTAATTTTAGAGATGTTGCGCAAATGGAAGAAAGCAGTCTTACATATTTGTTTAATATGTGCGTTGAAGGACATGTCCTGGTCAAAAATGACTCCAAGGTTCCTCACAGCGTTACTGGAGGCCAAGGTAATGCCATCCAGAGTATGAATCTGGTTAGATACCATATTTCTAAGATTTTCAGGGCCAAGTACAATAACCTCAGTTTTATCTGAATTAAGAAGCAGAAAGTTAGCGGCCATCCAGGTCTTTATGTCTTTAAGACATTCCTGCAGTTTAACTAATTGGTGTGTGTTATCTGGCTTCATGGACAGATAGAGCTGGGTGTCATCTGCATAGCAGTGAAAATGTATGCTATGTCTTCTAATGATGCTGCCTAAGGGAAGCATGTATAATGTAAACAGAATTGGTCCTAGCACTGAACCCTGTGGAAATCCATAATTAACCTCAGTGTGTGAAGAGGACTCTCCATTTACATGCACAAATTGGAGTCTATTAGATAGATATGATACAAACCACTGCAGTGCAGTACCTGTAATACCTACAGCATGTTCTAATCGCTCTAATAGGATATTATGGTCGACAGTATCGAACGCTGCACTGAGGTCTAGCAGGACAAGCACAGAGATGAGTCCACTGTCAGAGGCCATAAGAAGATCATTTGTAACCTTCACTAAAGCTGTTTCTGTGCTGTGATGAGCTCTGAAACCTGACTGAAACTCTTCAAATAAACCATTCCTCTGCAGATGATCTGTTAGCTGTTTGACAACTACTCTTTCAAGGATTTTTGATATGAAAGGAAGGTTGGAGATTGGCCTATAATTAGCTAAGACTGCTGGGTCTAGAGATGGCTTTTTGAGTAAAGGTTTAACTACAGCCAGCTTGAAGGCCTGTGGTACATAGCCGATTATTAGAGATAGGTTGATCATATTTAAGATCGAAGAATTAATTAATGGCAGGACTTCTTTGAGCAGTTTTGTAGGAATGGGGTCTAAAAGACACGTTGATGGTTTGGAGGAAGTAATTATTGAAGTTAACTCAGAAAGATCAATTGGAGAAAAAGAGTCTAACTTAACATCAATGGTACTAAGAGTAGCTGTAGATAATATTACATCTGTGGGATGATTACTGGTAATTTTTTCTCTAATGATAAAAATGTTATTTGTGAAGAAGTTCATGAAGTCATTACTAGTTAACGTTAAAGGGATGGTTGGCTCAACAGAGCTCTGACTGTTTGTCAGCCTGGCTACAGAGCTGAAGAGAAACCTGGGGTTGTTCTTATTTTCTTCAATCAGTGATGAATAGTAAGATGTTCTGGCTTTGCGGAGGGCTTTCTTATAAAGCAGCAAACTATTTCTCCAGGCTAAATGATGATCCTCTAAATTTGTGACACGCCATTTCCTCTCCAGATTACGAGTCATCTGCTTTAGGGTACGTGTTTGAGAATTATACCACGGAGTCAGGTACTTCTGATTAGAGACCTTAGTTTTCACTGGAGCTACAGTATCCAGAGTCGTACGTAGTGAGGAGGTGAAATTATTAACAAGATAATCGACCTCTGTTGGGGTAGCGTTCAGATAGCTGCTCTGCTCTGTGTTGGTACAGGGCATTGAAGATGATAACAGTGGGTGGATTATATTCTTAAACTTAGTTACAGCGCTTTCAGAAAGACATCTACTTTGATAAAATCTACTCTCCACCGCTGTGTAATCAATTATTGTAAATGTAAATGTTATCAGGAAATGATCAGACAGGAGAGGGTTTTCAGGAAACACTGTTAAATGTTCCGTTTCTATGCCATATGTTAAAACAAGATCTAGAGTGTGATTAAAGTGGTGGGTGGGTTCTTTTACATTTTGAGAGAAGCCAATTGAGTCTAATAACAGACTAAATGCCATGTTGAGGCTGTCATTTTTAGCATCTACATGGATGTTAAAATCACCCACAATAATTATTTTATTTGAGCTCAGAACTAAATTAGATATAAAGTCTGAGAAATCAGACAGAAACTCTGTGTAAGGCCCAGGTGGACGATAGATGATAACAAGTAAGACTGGTTTCTGAGTTTCACAGCTGGGGTGGACAATGTTAAGCATCAGGCTTTCAAATGAATTAAAAGTCTGTCTTGGTCTTTCATTAATTAATAGGCTGGTGTGAAAAATTGCTGCCACACTGCCCCCTCGGCCTGTGCTTCGAGGTTTCTGGTAGTTAGAATGACTCGGGGGTGTTGATTCATTTAAACTAACATAATCATCCTGCTGCAACCAGGTTTCTGTAAGGCAGAGTAAATCAATTTGTTGATCAATTATTAAGTCATGTACTAACAGAGACTTGGAGGAGAGAGACCTAATATTTAATAATCCACATTTCACTGTTTTACTCTTTGGTTCAGATGTGGATACTGTACTGTTCTTTCTTTGTAATTGTTTATGTTTAAGTTGTTTGTTGCTGGTTTTTAGTTTGTTTTTTGTCTTTTTGGAAGCTGACACAGTCTCTATGGAGATGGGTTTTTGGGGGGGTAGCAGGAGGAGAGAAGCTGCAGAGAGGCGTGTAAGACTGCAACTCTGCTTCCTGGTCCCAACTCTGGATAGTCATATTTTGGGGGGTTTAATAAATTTGTCCATATTTCTAGAAATGAGAGCTGCTCCATCCAAAGTGGGATGGATGCCGTCTCTCCTAACAAGACCAGGTTTCCTCCAGAAGGTTTGCCAATTATCTATGAAGCCCACATCGTTTCTGGGACACCACTCAGACAGCCAGCAATTTAAGGAGAACATGCGGCTAAACATGTCACTCCTGGTCTGATTGGGGAGGGGACCAGAGAAAACTACAGAGTCCGACATTGTTTTAGCAAAGTTGCACATCGATTCAATATTGATTTTAGTGACCTCCGATTGGCGTAACCGGGTGTCATTACTGCCGACGTGAATTATGATTTTACTGAATTTACGTTTACCCTTAGCCAGCAGTTTTAAATTTCCTTCAATGTCGCCTGCTCTGGCCCCTGGAAGACAATTGACTATGGTTGCCGGTGTCTCCAGCTTCACATGTCTGAGAACAGAATCACCAATTACCAGAGTTTGACCCCCGGCGGGTGTGTCACCGAGTGGGGAAAAACGGTTAGACACATGAACGGGTTGGTGGTGTACCTGGGGCTTCTGTTTAGGACTATGCTTCCTCCTCACCGTGACCCAGCCGCCCTCTTTCCCCAGCTGCTTGGGGTCTGCCGGGGAACAGCTAGCGGGGCCTACGCTATCTTCGGCTGCACCAGCTACAGGGGCCTGGCTAGCTACGGGTGAATGAAGGGTGCGAAGCCGAGTCTCCAATTCAGTAATCCTGGCCTCCAGAGCTGCAAATATGCTACATTTGTTACAGATATCATTACTGCTAAAGGAGGCCGAGGAGTAACTAAACATCTGACACAATGAGCAAGAAAGTGCAGGAGGGACAGGTGAAGTAGCCATGGTGCTAACGAGTCGGCTACGAGCTAAGCTAAGCTAGCGAAACAGTACAGAGACAGTGAGTGAATACTTTGGCTATAAATTAGGTAGTGAGTACACAGAAAGTGTGCTTCGGATGAAGCACGTGAAGATTATACTATGAAAGAAGAATGTATTTAAAAGTTGTTAATTAAATTGCTAAGCAAATAAGCTACTCAGAAACACCACTGTGTTTGAGCAGGAACAGGAAGTGATACTCTACCGCAGAGCGAGCGAACACCAAGTAACCGAGTAACACATTGTGATTCATGTACAAACAACACACAATTATTGTAGATTCTTCAAAGCCTCCTTATATTCAACACTTGGGTAGGTGGTGTTATACATGCCCTCACAGCACCGGCACATCAATCATCCTATTTTCACCTTGTCACCTTCATTAAGTTGCTCTCTTTCTACAGAAGGCCCACCGCATGCATGGGGGGGAGGGGGGGGGATACCGTGGGCCAGGGCTGTGGCATCTAATGTCTGGTTGTCAGTGTCCTTTGGAAAAGCAAGTGATTGTCCTAAAATCAGATGTCCCAGCAGATTGATCTAGTTTGCCATGCTGGCAAAAGACCAATACACCAAGACAAACAGCCATTTATGCTTTTTACACAGACAGCCCATTTAATCAGGGAACTTGACACAATGTATTTTTTTTCTATCCTCTGTTAAATAATTCTTGTAGAATAACGGGCTGGGGAAAACATGGAATAAAACACAAGGAGAGACAAGGGCTCAAATACACAGAGGGGCACACAGGGGGTAAGAGTCACAAGGGGAAAACACATAATTCTTGTAGAATTATTTAACTAGAAGAATTGTTGTACCACACATTAAAGTTTCAAATCAGTGAAAAAGCAATCGTGCCAAAGAAATGTCATGTTTGTTTAAGATGACTGCAATTATGGTATTAACAGAAAACACACATCTCTGTCTCTTTTCTTTTCAGAATCAGAATCAGAATCAGAAAGGGTTTTATTGCCAAATGTTGAGCAGGTTTACAACATTAGGAAATTGCTGCGGTGCTTCAGTGCAAACATACTGTCATAAATTACGCTTAAATAGACATGAAAATAAAAATAAGAATAAGAATTAAAAGTGCTAAGTAGATAGATATATACATGATATATACATGAGTGCAGGTGGTGATCAGTGCCAAACATGGAATGATGCAGTGAACACAGCGTAGGGTCATGTGTTAGTGGTGGGAACAGTCATATGGTTATTGTTCATGTGTCCAACAGCAGAGGGGAAGAAACTGTTCTTATGGCGAGAGGTTCTGGTGCGAATGGACCGGAGCCTCCTGCCTGAGGGGAGCAGGTCAAACAGACTGTGTCCAGGGTGAGAAGGGTCAGCTGAGATCCGAGCTGCACGCCCCAGTGTCCTGGAGGTGTACAGGTCCTGCAGAGATGGGAGTCTGCAGCCAATCACCTTCTCAGCAGAGCGCACAACACGCTGCAGTCTCTGTTTGTCCCTGATAGTGGCTCCAGCGTACCACACGGTGATGGAGGAGGTGAGGATGGACTCGATGATTGCAGTGTAGAATTGCATCATCGTCCGTGTTGGCAGGTTGAATTTCTTCAGCTGCCTCAGGAAGTACATCCTCTGCTGGGCTTTCTTAATGACGGAGGTGATGGTGGGCTCCCACTTCAGGTCCTGGGTGATGGTGGTACCCGGGAAGCGGAATGAGTCCACAGAGGTGATGGGGGTGTCAGTCAGGATGATGGGGGGGAGTGGAGCTGTGTGCTTCCTGAAGTCCACAATAATCTCCACTGTCTTCTGGGCATTCAGCACCAGGTTGTTGTGGCTGCACCAGGACACCAGACGTTCAACCTCCCTCCTGTAGGCAGACTCATCCCCGTCCGAGATGAGTCCAATAACGGTGGTGTCATCTGCAAACTTGATTAGCTTGACAGACTGGTGGGTGGAGGTGCAGCAGTTGGTATACAGGGAGAAGAGCAGAGGAGAAAGAACACAGCCCTGAGGGGAGCCGGTGCTGATGGTCCGGGAGTCCGAGACATTCTTTCCCAGCCTCACATGCTGCTTCCTGTCCGTCAGGAAGTCAGTGATCCACCGGCAGATGGGATCAGGCACATTCATCTGGGAAAGCTTGCCTTGGAGATGGTCTGGAAGGATGGTGTTGAATGCAGAGCTGAAGTCCACAAACAGGATCCTGGCGTAGGTTCCTGGGGAGTCCAGATGCTGCAGGATGAAGTGTAGAGCCATGTTGATGGCGTCATCTACAGACCTGTTGGCTCTGTATGCAAACTGCAGGGGGTCCAGGAGGGGGGCCGTGAGGGTCTTGAGATAGGAGAGAACCAGGCGCTCAAATGACTTCATGACCACAGATGTCAGAGCCACAGGTCTGTAGTCATTTAGCCCAGTGATCCTAGGTTTCTTGGGGACAGGGATTATGGTAGAGGACTTGAAGCAGGCAGGCACATGACATGCCTGCAGTGAGGAGTTGAAAATGCCAGAAAACACTGGGGCCAGCTCGTTTGCACAGTGTCTGAGGGTGGCAGGAGACACACCGTCTGGGCCGGGAGCTTTTCGAGCATTCAGACTCTTAAACTGCTTCCTCACACCTGCTTCATGAATATGAAGAGTTGTGGTGTGAAATCCTCTTTTGTGTGGGGTGAGGAGGGGGGTGTTCTAGGTGAAGTGTTTGAAGGTGGTGATGGCTCTATGGAGGGGGGAGAGGTGGGGGAATGAGTGTCCAAAGTGTCTCTATTGTTGGGGCCGTTGGAGGTGTGAAGGCTGCCTGATGGCTCGTCAAAACGGCAGTAAAAGTCGTTAAGGGTGTTGGCCAAGAGCAAGTCATCAGTGGAGTGGGGGGTTTTAGGCTTGTAGTTGGTGATATTCCTAAAACCTTTCCACACAGAGGCCGAGTCATTCTCTGAGATCTGCTGCTGCATCTTCTCAGAGTGCTGGTGTTTAGCAATGTCCACTTCTTTAGTGAACCTGTACTTGGCCTCTCTGTAGCAGTCCCTGTCTCCGCTTCTGAACGCCTTTCTCTTTTCCAGCCACAGCTTTTTGAGTTTAGGAGTAAACCAGGGTTTGTCATTGTTATAACTCACCCTGGTGCGTGATGGCACAATGCTGTCCTCACAGAAGTGGATATAGGAGGTGACAGTGTCCGTAAACTCGTCCAAGCTGTTAGAAGCAGCCTTCATTGTGTCCCAGTCTGTAGACTCCAAACACGTGCGAAGCTCCTCCACAGCCTCGTTGCTCCACAGTTTTTTGGTCCTCACGACAGGTTTGGAGAGCTTCAGCCTCTGTCTGTACGCGGGGATTAGGTGGATCATGACGTGGTCAGAAAGTCCGAGTGAAGCGCGGGGCACCGCACGATAGGCCCCGCTGATCGTGCTGTAACAGTGGTCTAATGTCCTCTCCTCTCTGCTCGGGCATTTAATATACTGCTTGTATTTGGGAAGCTCATGGCTCAGATTGGCTTTGTTAAAGTCCCCAAGAGCAATGATGAGAGAGTCCGGGAATGTCCGCTCCATGTGCAGTATCTGCTCCGCGAGTGCGCACTGAGCTGCCTGCGCATCCGCATCTGGCGGGATGTAAACAGCGGCCAGGATGAATGAAGCAAACTCCCGCGGAGAATAAAACGGTTTGCAGTGAATAAAAAGGTATTCCAGAGAGGAAGAGCAGTGCTGAGCAATCACTGTTACATCTGTGCACCAGCCACTATTAATGTAGAAGCAGACACCTCCACCTTTGGTCTTACCAGAGAGAGAGGCCTGCCGGTCCGCGCACAGCAGATGAAAGCCCTCCAGCTTGAGCGCGCTGTCCGGGATGTCCTCACAGAGCCACGACTCCGTAAAACATAAGACACAGGAGGAGGCAAAGTCTCTGTTCATGCTTCTCATCAGGGCCAGCTCGTCTATCTTATTCCTGAGTGAGCGTACATTGGAAAGGAAGATCCCAGGAAGAGCAGTTCGCAGTCCGCGTCTCCTCAGACGCACGAGTGCGCCGGTGTTCCAGATCTACTGGCGTTTAGATCAACTGGCGTTGGTCGAACAGATGTGTGGCAGTCTTGCGTTTCAGGAGCTGCTACCGACAAGCCAGCAAAAAAAACGCCAAATGTGTCATCTGTGACACTTGTGAGGTTATCTCAAACACACTCCGTCAGTCTTGATGCTGTTGAACAACAAAATGTTTAAAAATGTGGCGAGTTTACCTGGTGATATCCTCATGCGCGATGCGATCGCGAAAACAGCAAACAATTAACACCACGCCGATGTTGTTCACAGGACAGCAAGAGTAAACGATCGGGAGACTCTTGTCGTCGTTATCGTTCCCCTCGCACGTTTTATTTCTCCGGTTTCAGCGTTTTTGCTGCACAACTAAAGCGAGCAGTTTACTTTGTGCACTAACATGGACTTGAGTCAACCAGCGCCACCTCTGGCCAAGTGCCACAGCCTACAGCCAGATCAACTTGTGACACACATCTGCAGCACGTTTGAATTCGTTTCATGCACAACACATTTGTACCTTTCAATTGTGTCTGTCTGTGCGTCATGCAAATAAACCTTTGAAAAGAATGAAATGATATCATATATTTCTTATTGGCCCACATTTGTACAACATTCCAAATTATATATACAAAGTCATAGAAATCACCACTCCAATTGGTCATCATGATTTTAATATTCTCTTTTCCCATAACAATGAAATACGCCTTGGACAAATATAACACATCAATATTTCATTAGTGTTGTCACATCACATCCTGTAAGCAGAGTCTATCTGTGTCTTTTCTCTGGAAATGAATATTTCCAGCCAATATAGGCAATCCATCAACATGGCTGGAGAGTTGGTAGTTATATACAAGTCTGTATAAGTGTGGTTAATCTAATGAACATTTGTAAGGAGATGGCAGTTACTGTGAATTCACAGCAGTTACACAGTGATTAGTAATGAACAGAGCCAGTGAGAGTGAGTGGATTTAAGAAAGTCAGTGACTCAGGTGTGTCGATTGGTTTGTCATCTGTTTTTGAGACTGGAGGGGACGTAGAAATCTTTTGTTTTAAATCTTAGTTAGGAAGATTCCTGTTTTAAAACAAGCATTTTGTGTGAGAAATGCAAGAAGTACACCTGCAGAAAGCACACAGTTACATTCTGTCCATCACGTGGACAAAATCGAAAATGTTGAGCATTGAAAAACTGAGAACGTTGGGCAAGTTCAAAAGAAATGTGTGTGTGTGTGTGTGTGTATAAGAACGAAAAACCTTTACCAAATGGTTCCTAAAATAGTTATGGAAAGTCTAACTGTTGTATGTCTGTGTTCTACATGTTTATCTGATGGAAAATAAAGTTGCTATTGTTTTATTGCAGTTTCTTGACAATTCTGAGTGGATTTACACAGTACGGGTCAAAATGACCCACAACAAAATCAATGTCACCTTTTTGTTTGTCAACATAATACAAGGGTTAATTTCCAAAACTTCCATATGATCTTCAATTTGTAGCAGATACACTATCACATAGCAGCTGGAGCAGTCTCCAATGGAGGTCAGTCCACTGCTGCCACCTGTGGCCAAATACCATAGCCTACTACTAGATTAACTTGTGACACATCTGCACCTGCTGCTATGATCACATTGAGTAGAGGCTGAGTGGCTACACTTACCCCTGGTACATCCAGATCTACCCACAAACATGTTGAAAGATGCAATCCCAGCAATGTGGATTGTCAACACTAAAAACAATCAGTAAGCAAAGACAACAGGGATCAATTTTTTCTGTTTATTTAGCAACCACAACATTTGTAGTCGCCTTCTGCAGAGGGGAAGTCCACACACACTGTGTGGTACCACTTCCCACAGAAGGTGCATTCAATCTGCAAGAAAAATTAGATTGTCAGAGTCATTCATCTGAAGTCAGGCTCTTGAGTAAAGCAACTAAACATGTTACAGTGTGCAGATACTGCATATTTCTGTGCAACAGTCTTATCTGTGTATCACTTGATGTTTCCATGCGTCCTTTAGGTGCTCTAGTGTCTTTAGAGTGCAAAGGCATGCAGGTCACCTGAACTATAATTCCACTGTCGGTGCATCAAAGTGACATGTCACCCAGTGATGTTGAAGTAACCCAGTCAAGGTGCTTCCATCTGAGGTATTGATTTCGTTCTCTTACCCATGCTAACGACATGTGATGTTACAACACTGGTGAAATATTAGTGTGTCTATATTTGTTCACGAGGAGTCACGATTACGGTGACTATCAAAATCGTCGATGACTAATTTAATAGTCGACGCGTCATTTGAAGCTTTGTAAGATCACAAAAGACGCAGGAATAAGTAGTAGGATTTAAGAGTGTAATAACGGACTTTTAGAGTTTTATTTTATTTATTCTGCAATGCTTCATTACTCACTAATGTTACAAATGTTGAAAGGTAAAAGTGTTCAATAAAATCCTAAATATTGCAAATTGCTGTAAGAAGTCAGTTCTTCTTTCGCTGCTTTAGGACACATCCCATTATATTGACTACTGTACACACACTACTTAATATTTAAGGTACAAAAAATACTGGTTTCTGTGCATGCATCTGCAGTGAAGGTGTGTGTTGTTTTGCCATGCAGCTTTTACTTACTTAGGCGCAATCAAGCACTCTTCTTCATTTTGCCTACCATGAAGTCAAGCCAAAGAAACAAGAAAAGAAAAACGATTTTTCTGGTATCTGAAGTATAACAGTTCCCTGAACTACCTCTGATAGTGTCCTCATCATCATAATATTCCCTTTATTTATGATTAGTTATCTTTATCTTCAGAGGTGTGGGTGACAGTTTTAGTGTTTGCTTTAAAAAATAAAAAACAACAAAAACTCAAAACAAAAACTTGAAATATATATATTCTATATACATATATAGAGATGCTCACTCCTGATTGGACACTGAGCTGCACCACCTTCTCCTTCACTCCTCCACCTTGCTGTCCTCTGTGCTCTCTCTCCTCCATCTCCAGGGAACAAATCAGAGTCTGAGCACCAAACCTGTGGACTGTTAGTCTGCAGATAAGAAGGAAAACACACAGAATTCTCATGTTTGCCATTTTTCATACCGTATTATTATCGTATATTAGTTTACCAGTCCAACAGATTTATTTTCCCAAATGGATCATTACAGCTTTTGCCACACTGGTCCACTTGATTGTCAAAGTGTATTAGCTCTTTATTATTTCTTTCTTTTCTTTGAAATGATTACAATCAGAACGGACAGGACTGGGGGATGGGAAAGAGGAAGATGAAGAAAAGAGAAGTTGGGAAGATGCTCAACAGAAGGAGATGGAAAGCAAAAAAAATAGGAGAAGAGAGAGAAGACACTAAAAATCTGTTTGATCACCTGCTGGAAAAATAAAAACAAGCAAAAAGAGAAAAACACAGTAGCGAAACCACAGCAAAAACCAACATAAGCACAAGTTATAGTAAATAATAAATATCTCCACATCCCGGAAGGGTCCTGATCGAGCCACAGGGGCCATAAACTGACAGTTTATTTATAACTAGAAATAATAAAGCAGTTGACGTGTTTCAGGCTGTGACTTTTAGTATCTGTTGGTACTTCATCACTTTGAATAAGTGTAAGTCAACACCAGGCCGCACTTTCAGTCTTTCCATTAAACAAATGAACAAGAATCCATTGTTTTCACCATTAAACAATAAAATATGCTTCTTGACTCCTTGATGCAGGTGCCCACCTACGACCTGGTTTATTAATACTAAGCTAAAGAGGAAAGCAACTCACTGTAGTTCTCACAGCTCAGGACAAGCAGACACCTGATGTTGAGTGACTGAATGGAACTAAAACAAGAATTCATAATTATGTTTGTCTGCCATGAACACGTGATGATAAAACTCTGCATATGCAGTCAGGAGACTGATGACCTGTGAAATGAGCTGTTAGAAATGTGCAGATATGTGTAAACATTGATCAGCATTTAACATCCAGGATGGAGCAAAACTTCTGACCTGCATGTATGAGAACCTTTAATCACATCATCTTTGTAGTGAAATAGCTGATGACTCATTAAACGTTTCCATGTAATTTATCCACAGTGAAAAATATTCACTTTGCTGGATCTGAAAATCACGTGTTCATTTCATTAGACACTAGCAATACTATTAAACTGGACCTTATCATTATCATATAGCACTAAATGTGAAACTGTGTCATATAACAATCTATATATGTAATATGTGTTTGCCTGAATCTTCCAGCACAAACAGAAAGAGGAGCTGTTGTCTGAGTATCAACGCAAGTACACACCAGAAATCGTTCAGTAAAGACAAATTTAATAAATGAAAGCTGGTGAGAGGGCCTTTGATGTTTCTCTTTGGATCATCCTTCCATCCATTTCTTCAGCTTATCCAATTCAAGATTGGAGCCATCCCAGCTGTTATGGGGCCAGAGGCGGGGGTACTACCTGGACAGGTCAGTCTAACACAGAGAAACAGACAACCATTCACACTCACATTCAACCTAACTGCATCTCTCTGGACTGTGGGATGAAGCTGGAGTACCTGGAGGGAACCACAAAGGCCCGAGGACTGTCTTGCTCTCAGGTGACGGCCGTTCACGCTGCTCTGAACACTCTCAGTTGTCTTTGGATCATCCTGTTGTTTGTCTCCCAGTGTCGTTACTGCTCCTCTCCTTTCAAAGACAAACACCAAATAACACCAAATGAGAGTGAATCACTTCAGAACAACGTGAACACTCCTGGTTATTGTGAGCAAACGTCATAACAAGATGAATATATTTACCATTTTACTGAGGGAAAATCTTCTGTGTGGTGTTTCTTCTCATCTTGGCTCTTTTTCCTGACACCCCGTCAAGTCTGTGACAAGTCTGTGACTTGACAGGCCCACCACCCCGTGCGGGTGGTGGGCCTGCGGGAGGATGGGCCCATGTCTCCTCTTCGGGCTGTGCCCGGCCGGGCCCCATGGACTAAGGCCCGGCCACCAGACGCTCGCCCTCGGGCACCCTCCCTGGGCCTGGCTCCAGGGCGGGGCCCCGGTAACCCTATCCCGGGCAGGGTAAACTGTTCCCTCGATATTCTTTTCATAAGGGTCTTCTGAATCGCTCTTTGTCTGGTCCCTCACCCAGGACCAATTTGCCATGGGAGACCCTACCAGGGGGCAAAAGCCCCCAGACAACATAGCCCCTGGGATCCCTGGGACACACAAACCCCTCCACCACGATAAGGTAGCGATTCAAGGAGGAGAAAATCCTGGATAAAGGATAATAATTAATAACATCATCAAAACAGACAAACCTGAAAGAATTGCTGATCAGAGCTGTGACAGAGTCACAGATTAGTTGGATGTATACTTATCTTTCACAATGAGAGCGTTTGCATAGACGTCTCTTCAGGTCTTTTTATTGTTTTCTTTCTGGAGAGGAAAGTGATGAGACTGATGAGGAAATACCAAATACAAAGACTGACAAAGGGAACTGAAAAAGTCTAACCAAAACCTATACTGGGGGAAAACTGTAGGAAACAGAACTACTGAGGCAAGGAAACACGAGGGGACGGAGACTAACACTCTGACAAGGGACAAAGGGAGACTGACACAATATTTACACACAGGAGGCTGATTATGGGAACTAAGGACACATAGAAACACAGCTGAACCGAATAAGAAATGAACAACAAGTCGAAACAAACTCTAATGACAGTTCAACAAGTTTCTAAACACAACAAATAACTTTCAGGATGTTTCAACAATGTGTAAAATGAGTTCTTATCTTTTTTTGTGAGAGGGCCTTCAATGTTTCTCTTTGGATCATCCTTCCATCCATTTCTTCTGCTTCACCAATTCAAGATTGGAGCCATCCCAGCTGTTATGGGGCCAGAGGCGGGGGTACAACCTGGACAGGTCAGTCTAACACAGAGAAACAGACAACCATTCACACTCACATTCAACCTAACTGCATCTCTCTGGACTGTGGGATGAAGCTGGAGTACCTGGAGGGAACCACAAAGGCCCGAGGACTGTCTTGCTCTCAGGTGACGGCCGTTCACGCTGCTCTGAAGACCCTCAGTTGTCTTTGGATCAAATAACACCAAATGAGAGTGAATCACTTCAGAAACACTCCTGGTTATTGTGAGCAAACGTCATAACAAGATGAATATATTTACCATTTTACTGAGGGAAAATCTTCTGTGTGGTGTTTCTTCGCAGCGTGACTCTTTTTCCTGACTTTTAGAAACAAGAGGCAGAAAAGAAAGAATAAAAGTTAAAACCTCGACGATTTTCAAATATTTTAGGACATTATTTTAGAAACAACCTTAAGCACTATTTACTACTTACCACTTTGTTCAGGCTTGCTGACGTTCGACATGCTTCACTGTATATTATAATCTCAAGCGCTTCCTTGCTTGAGTCGGGCTCCGGATGCTGCTCTCTTCCTCCGCCTTCCTCTTAGCACGCTTTGCCGACATATTTAGAACACGGCAGAGCACCGAAGTGAGAACTCTGCCGTCCGCGCTGTAGTCTGTTACTCTCCAGCGGTTCTTCATCTCAGTGTCCTCTGTTCGGTAAACAGTGGAGATGACTCTTGTGATGGGGAGGCCGTCGACAGTCAGGGTGCGGACACAGTTCCTCCGATCTGCCTTCAGCACAGCAAGATCTGCTTTCTCTGGAAGAACTGGAGTCAGGAAGCGTGGATGAGAGCTGGAGCCCGCAGGCGGCAGCATCATGCCAGCTGGTGAGTCTGTAGGAGGAGAAGGAGTGGTGTTCTCTCTCTGGCTCTGCCTCACATTGACAAATGGTGTCGTCACCTGGTCCCGGTAGGACCATCCTTTAAAAGGTATGTCAGGAAAGTCCTTGGACCCAGTCACCAGGTTATGGTAAAGAGTGAGGACCAGGGGGGGCATGGAGTCCAGATGGCTCCTGTTCAGTTCACGGTTCCTCAAGTTAATGACGACCATCTGAGGTGCAGTGACTGGACTCACCAGATCAGCTACGAGAAAGCAAAGCGTGCGTCTACGTTAATCATGTGATCACACAAATTAAAGCCTGAATTTAAATTGTCCAGACATGGCTTTACATCATCATAAGCTCTTCCACACACAAACAGTAAGAAGCTCCCAGCAGAACTCATTGTTTATGAAAGCCTTCACATTTTTCACCTGGTAAAAGTTTTCATGTTGTGTAAGGCTGCATGGACTTTCACTGAGGTTTTAATACGCATTCACATTAAGGAGTAATATCTTCATATTAGTTGAGCATCGATATTTTGAGAATAAAGCAGCTACATTTAGGTGAGAAACCTCCCACCTCCTTATTGCAGGCACACACTGTTTCAATCTCAAACTCATCCAGCGACTCTGTGAACTTTTAAAACTCCATTCTCCAGCTTTACACATTCACAATCTATGAAACTTTCACGTATAACTCAGCGCCAGCAGCCCAAACATGTCAACTCAAACCCTCTACATGCAAAAACGGCCCGCGCGCTGACGTCAGCGTCCTCCAATGCCTTAGCAATTAAAAAAAAACATGGCGCTATCTTTATAGTGTACTGGCACACGTTAAAATTGATGTTACTCAAGTATGAAACATCTCATCCTAAATGTTAACACTCATGAAGTCCTACTTCCAAACAATAAAAGACAAAAATCTAAGTTGTATTTGTTTGCTAGCACTCTGACATATTAGCCTGCTGTACTCACCATAGCGTTGATCTAGCACCTCCTCAATGAAAAGGGAGAGCAGGTGCATCTCGCGACTGAAGTTTGAAGTCATTTTGCAAATCCTTCTTGAAGATTTTCAAACGTTAGCTGTAGTTTGAAAAATCCGAGTTTTCACAGCACTAGTGGGAAAAAGCTCCTGTTTGCGCTCAAACGTGAAACCCGAATTCCCATTTTGCCTCCTGCTTTTATACCTGCACTCAAACACGTCATCATCACCATGACACCCAGTGTCACCGAAAATCAATTGTATATATTTAAAATAAAGTTCGTCTAATTATCATAGTTTTTAAAAAATATATATATTTCTCATTTTATTTTACTGTTTTATTCATCCTTTTTAAAAAATATATTGCCAAACTTTGTCGTTTTAATTCTTTAAAAAATCATTAATTCACCAGTTTACAAAAATGAAGATCGATATCTGAAATTTAAATTAATAAATAAATAAATAATTACAATTGATAATGGATTTTTAGCATTAAAGAATAGTTTTTCAATGCGCTTTAAATGTTATCAGAGCCGATGTTGTGCCAAAAAGTGATCGCAGTCTAAAAAGTGATTTACGGTATTGAAACGTTTGTTTGTGTCATGACATTTGTAAACAGTTGATGTTTAAGGTGCAGTTCATGTGGAAGCCAGAGGAGGGTGGTGTTGTGCGCATAATACAAAGTGATGGCGAAACCTAAAAGACGGTGTCATGTCTGCTCCCTGAAGCAATCTCATAACAGTTTCGATCTATTTCAAGCCAGTTAGCACATTTCTGTTATGAAGTGCAATCATTTTTTGGCAGTAAACTTTTAAATCCTTTTATTATGAATATCACATTCTCAGACTTTCAAGAGAGACCAGACCAATAGGGCAGCAGAAATCACAAAAATAAATAAATAAATAACCGTTTTATAAAGATTAAAACAGTAAAAAAAAAAAAAAAAAGACTGGAATGATTATGATGTATAACACAGAATATGTACAATAACAGAGTTATAAACACACCTAGAAAACACGTGATACTTTTATTTCATCTATAACCTCTGTGCAAATTTTGTTGACTGCAAAGTGTTTATGAATATGTTTTTAAAAGCTGGTTATCTGACTGTCAGGTAATAGCAATTAAAAAGAAAGCTGATTCTTATTATTCCTGAATGGAAAAAGTCCATTATGAATTTTTGTTATGAATTTCATTTATCAATCCACCTCCTCACTGCTCTTTCCCGGTGCAGCAGCCAGAGCTGGATCAAACAGCCAGATGGCTTCTGGAGGAAGACTAACTGCAACAAAGGGTCTCTGGGAGGCTGCTCAGGCACAGCAGCTGAAAAATCAAAGATGAAATAAAAACTGGACCTGATCATGGTGCTGGATGAGACAAAAAGTCTAGATGATAAAGCAGTGTATGAATTAGTAACACTGATTATGATGATCATGTTTAGGTGGAAACTAGCGAGCTAACTTCCTGCTAACCTCTAACTCAGTTAAATTGAATAAACTCTGTTTTCATGGATGCCTGGATGTTAAACTTAGTTGTTAAACCTGGTAAAGCAGCAACACTGATCATTTTATTAAAGATGAAAGAAGTTAGACCGTTTTTAGCTCTCAGTGATCCCTCAGTGTTCGTTTGACTTTGGGACCTGAAATATGGCAGCTTTTCACTTACACATTTTTGAACCACTCATTCATAGAAATAGTTTCCAGTCAAAGATCTGGACAGATCCACCAAGTTCACAGTAGTTTTACAATTTTCTGCAGCGCAGAAAAAAACCCCTGAAAACATCACACTTCTGAAGTAACACATTGTGATTCATGTACAAACAACCAGTGTTGGTCAAGTTACTTGAAAAAAGTAATCAGTAACTAATTACTGATTACTTCCCAAAAAAAGTAATCCCGTTACTTTACTGATTACTTATTTTCAAAAGTATTTAATTACTTAGTTACTTAGTTACTTTTTAAAAACACGATTTACTACCTGAATAGGTGAGAAGACGATAGATCTTTCAGCCCAATCCTACTTTTTCTACATAATCCATCATACAAAATGTAATCAAATGGAAAAGTCTCTTTTTAAAACTTGTTTTATTAGTTTTAACCTTTTAACTATATGCATCAAGCAAAAATTTAATTATATGCAACATTCTCTGACTGGAAGAAAATTGTTTAACATTTAAACCTATTTTCTGCACATTCCAGCTCATAAAATAAAATATTTTTTGTGTTTACACTCACGCTTTCAAATAGATGCAAGTAAAACACAGCAGAAAATAAATAAAGTCAAAGACTAGCGGTCCTTTTGCTCTATTTTCACCTGTAAAGCAGGAGTAGGATAGGCGGAGGTTTACCCTGGTGCAGGTTTGCCGCAGCGGTCAGTTGAAGAATCCGCGAGTTTCTCTGTGAATTTCCCATTACGTGGTAGCGCACTCGGTGCTTGCTTGGAAGTTTAGGGGTTTTTTTTCGCTGTAAAAAGAAGTTTTCTTCCCACGCACAACGGACACTAATGTTTTTGTCACTTTTTATGGAATCAAACTCAAAGTAAGGTCAGTACTTCCACGCTTTAAACGCTGCACGCTCATACTCTCTCCCGCACTCGATATATTATCCATTGTTGATCTGCACACAGCTGTTGTCACAAACGTCGCACTCGCTTATGTCAATGTCATGAGACATTCTCGCAAAAAAAAATCACGGTTTTAGTAACGCAGCGTTCCTACGGGAAAGTAATGGTAATCTAATTACCATTTTTGCAATAGTAATCCCTTACTTTACTCGTTACTTGAAAAAAGTAATCGGATTACCGCACATGACAAAGCTGATTCTTATTATTCCTAAATGGAAAAAGTCCATTATGAATTTTTGTTATGAATTTCATTTATCAATCCACCTCCTCACTGCTCTTTCCCGGTGCAGCAGCCAGAGCTGGATCAAGCAGCCAGATGGCTTCTGGTGTCATGAACTGGCTGTGTGGAGGCAGAAGAGGACCCAAACGCAAAACTCACGGAGACGAAAAGCTGAACTCAAAATCACTGCTTTATTGCAGGCTTCACAAAGAAACAGAACTAAACTGGGAATGCTAACAGAAGACCGAGGGAACACAGAAAGACACACAGGTTTGGGGAGGAGACATGGACAACGCGACACTGAACTGAGGGAGACATGCACATAAATACACAGAGGGTTAACGAGGGAAGTGGGAGCACACGGGGAACACAGCTGACACAGATAATCGTAACGAGACGCGGCAGGAGTGAACACAACATGACGCATACTGACGAGAGACTGTCAAAGTAAAACAGGAAGTACACAGAGGTTCAGACAGGAGGAGAGAGAGCACGGGGAGAACACAGACATAACGGGCTGGGGAAAACATGGAATAAAACACAAGGAGAGACGAGGGCTCAAATACACAGAGGGGCACACAGGGGGTAAGAGTCACAAGGGGAAAACACATAAGGAACAACGTAACAGGGCAACCCAGGAAGCATGGCCTAAATAAGGAACAAAATACAAAAATACATGAAAACTAAGAATACTGGGCCAACATGGCCCAGGACCATGACATCTGGAGGAAGACTAACTGCAACAAAGGGTCTCTGGGAGGCTGCTCAGGCACAGCAGCTGAAAAATCAAAGATGAAATAAAAACTGGACCTGATCATGGTGCTGGATGAGACAAAAAGTCTAGATGATAAACCAGTGTATGAATTAGTAACACTGATTATGATGATCATGTTTAGGTGGAAACTAGCGAGCTAACTTCCTGCTAACCTCTAACTCAGTTAAATTGAATAAACTCTGTTTTCATGGATGCCTGGATGTTAAACTTAGTTGTTAAACCTGGTAAAGCAGCAACACTGATCATTTTATTAAAGATGAAAGAAGTTAGACCGTTTTTAGCTCTCAGTGATCCCTCAGTGTTCGTTTGACTTTGGGACCTGAAATATGGCAGCTTTTCACTTACACATTTTTGAACCACTCATTCATAGAAATAGTTTCCAGTCAAAGATCTGGACAGATCCACCAAGTTCACAGTAGTTTTACAATTTTCTGCAGCGCAGAAAAAAACCCCTGAAAACATCACACCTCTGAAGTAACACATTGTGATTCATGTACAAACAACCAGTGTTGGTCAAGTTACTTGAAAAAAGTAATCAGTAACTAATTACTGATTACTTCCCAAAAAAAGTAATCCCGTTACTTTACTGATTACTTATTTTCAAAAGTATTTAATTACTTAGTTACTTAGTTACTTTTTAAAAACACGATTTACTACCTGAATAGGTGATAAGACGATAGATCTTTCAGCCCAATCCTACTTTTTCTACATAATCCATCATACAAAATGTAATCAAATGGAAAAGTCTCATTTTAAAACTTGTTTTATTAGTTTTAACCTTTTAACTATATGCATCAAGCAAAAATTTAATTATATGCAACATTCTCTGACTGGAAGAAAATTGTTTAACATTTAAACCTATTTTCTGCACATTCCAGCTCATAAAATAAAATATTTTTTGTGTTTACACTCACGCTTTCAAATAGATGCAAGTAAAACACAGCAGAAAATAAATAAAGTCAAAGACTAGCGGTCCTTTTGCTCTATTTTCACCTGTAAAGCAGGAGTAGGATAGGCGGAGGTTTACCCTGGTGCAGGTTTGCCGCAGCGGTCAGTTGAAGAATCCGCGAGTTTCTCTGTGAATTTCCCATTACGTGGTAGCGCACTCGGTGCTTGCTTGGAAGTTTAGGGGGTTTTTTTTTCGCTGTAAAAAGAAGTTTTCTTCCCACGCACAACGGACACTAATGTTTTTGTAACTTTTTATGGAATCAAACTCAAAGTAAGGTCAGTACTTCCACGCTTTAAACGCTGCACGCTCATACTCTCTCCCGCACTCGATATATTATCCATTGTTGATCTGCACACAGCTGTTGTCACAAACGTCGCACTCGCTTATGTCACTGTCATGAGACATTCTCGCAAAAAAAAATCACGGTTTTAGTAACGCAGCGTTCCTACGGGAAAGTAATGGTAATCTAATTACCATTTTTGCAATAGTAATCCCTTACTTTACTCGTTACTTGAAAAAAGTAATCGGATTACCGCACATGACAAAGCTGATTC
Organism: Perissodus microlepis; assembly: GCF_051167445.1. Lineage (NCBI taxonomy): Eukaryota > Metazoa > Chordata > Actinopteri > Cichliformes > Cichlidae > Perissodus > Perissodus microlepis. The sequence goes on from NC_140475.1 coordinate 37,686,060, forward strand.
TTATTATTCCTAAATGGAAAAAGTCCATTATGAATTTTTGTTATGAATTTCATTTATCAATCCACCTCCTCACTGCTCTTTCCCGGTGCAGCAGCCAGAGCTGGATCAAGCAGCCAGATGGCTTCTGGTGTCATGAACTGGCTGTGTGGAGGCAGAAGAGGACCCAAACGCAAAACTCACGGAGACGAAAAGCTGAACTCAAAATCATTGCTTTATTGCAGGCTTCACAAAGAAACAGAACTAAACTGGGAATGCTAACAGAAGACCGAGGGAACACAGAAAGACACACAGGTTCGGGGAGGAGACATGGACGACGCGACACTGAACTGAGGGAGACATGCACATAAATACACAGAGGGTTAACGAGAGAAGTGGGAGCACACGGGGAACACAGCTGACACAGATAATCGTAACGAGACGCGGCAGGAGTGAACACAACATGACGCATACTGACGAGAGACTGTCAAAGTAAAACAGGAAGTACACAGAGGTTCAGACAGGAGGAGAGAGAGCACGGGGAGAACACAGACATAACGGGCTGGGGAAAACATGGAATAAAACACAAGGAGAGACGAGGGCTCAAATACACAGAGGGGCACACAGGGGGTAAGAGTCACAAGGGGAAAACACATAAGGAACAACGTAACAGGGCAACCCAGGAAGCATGGCCTAAATAAGGAACAAAATACAAAAATACATGAAAACTAAGAATACTGGGCCAACATGGCCCAGGACCATGACATCTGGAGGAAGACTAACTGCAACAAAGGGTCTCTGGGAGGCTGCTCAGGCACAGCAGCTGAAAAATCAAAGATGAAATAAAAACTGGACCTGATCATGGTGCTGGATGAGACAAAAAGTCTAGATGATAAAGCAGTGTATGAATTAGTAACACTGATTATGATGATCATGTTTAGGTGGAAACTAGCGAGCTAACTTCCTGCTAACCTCTAACTCAGTTAAATTGAATAAACTCTGTTTTCATGGATGCCTGGATGTTAAACTTAGTTGTTAAACCTGGTAAAGCAGCAACGCTGATCATTTTATTAAAGATGAAAGAAGTTAGACCGTTTTTAGCTCTCAGTGATCCCTCAGTGTTCGTTTGACTTTGGGACCTGAAATATGGCAGCTTTTCACTTACACATTTTTGAACCACTCATTCATAGAAATAGTTTCCAGTCAAAGATCTGGACAGATCCACCAAGTTCACAATAGTTTTACAATTTTCTGCAGCGCAGAAAAAAAAACCCTGAAAACATCACACCTCTGAAGTAATTCAATTCAATTCAATTCAATTTTATTTATATAGCGCCAAATCACAACAAAAGTCGCCTCAAGGCGCTTCATAGATACAGAGAGAAACCCAACAATCATATGACCCCCTATGAGCAAGCACTTTGGCGACAGTGGGAAGGAAAAACTCCCTTTTAACAGGAAGAAACCTCCGGCAGAACCAGGCTCAGGGAGGGGCGGCCATCTGCTGCGACCGGTTGGGGTGAGAGAAGGAAGACAGGATAAAAGACATGCTGTGGAAGAGAGACAGAGGTTAATAACAGATATGATTCAATGCAGAGAGGTCTATTAATACATAGTGAGTGAGAAAGGTGACTGGAAAGGAAAAACTCAATGCATCATGGGAATCCCCCGGCAGCCTACGTCTATTGCAGCATAACTAAGGGAGGATTCAGGGTCACCTGGTCCAGCCCTAACTATATGCTTTAGCAAAAAGGAAAGTTTGAAGCCTAATCTTAAAAGTAGAGATAGTTTCTGTCTCCCGAATCCAAACTGGAAGCTGGTTCCACAGAAGAGGGGCCTGAAAACTGAAGGCTCTGCCTCCCATTCTACTTTTAAATACTCTAGGAACAACAAGTAGGCCTGCAGAGCGAGAGCGAAGTGCTCTAATAGGGTGATATGGTACTACAAGGTCATTAAGGTAAGATGGGGCCTGATTATTTAAGACCTTGTATGTGAGGAGCAGGATTTTGAATTCAATTCTGGACTTAACAGGAAGCCAATGAAGGGAAGCCAAAACAGGAGAAATATGCTCTCTCCTTCTAGTCCCTGTCAGTACTCTTGCTGCAGCATTTTGGATTAGCTGAAGGCTTTTCAGTGAGTTTTTTGGACATCCTGATAATAATGAATTACAGTAGTGCAGCCTGGAAGTAATAAATGCATGAACTAGTTTTTCAGCGTCACTCTGAGACAGGATATTTCTAATTTTAGAGATGTTGCGCAAATGGAAGAAAGCAGTCTTACATATTTGTTTAATATGTGCGTTGAAGGACATGTCCTGGTCAAAAATGACTCCAAGGTTCCTCACAGCGTTACTGGAGGCCAAGGTAATGCCATCCAGAGTATGAATCTGGTTAGATACCATATTTCTAAGATTTTCAGGGCCAAGTACAATAACCTCAGTTTTATCTGAATTAAGAAGCAGAAAGTTAGCGGCCATCCAGGTCTTTATGTCTTTAAGACATTCCTGCAGTTTAACTAATTGGTGTGTGTTATCTGGCTTCATGGACAGATAGAGCTGGGTGTCATCTGCATAGCAGTGAAAATGTATGCTATGTCTTCTAATGATGCTGCCTAAGGGAAGCATGTATAATGTAAACAGAATTGGTCCTAGCACTGAACCCTGTGGAAATCCATAATTAACCTCAGTGTGTGAAGAGGACTCTCCATTTACATGCACAAATTGGAGTCTATTAGATAGATATGATACAAACCACTGCAGTGCAGTACCTGTAATACCTACAGCATGTTCTAATCGCTCTAATAGGATATTATGGTCGACAGTATCGAACGCTGCACTGAGGTCTAGCAGGACAAGCACAGAGATGAGTCCACTGTCAGAGGCCATAAGAAGATCATTTGTAACCTTCACTAAAGCTGTTTCTGTGCTGTGATGAGCTCTGAAACCTGACTGAAACTCTTCAAATAAACCATTCCTCTGCAGATGATCTGTTAGCTGTTTGACAACTACTCTTTCAAGGATTTTTGATATGAAAGGAAGGTTGGAGATTGGCCTATAATTAGCTAAGACTGCTGGGTCTAGAGATGGCTTTTTGAGTAAAGGTTTAACTACAGCCAGCTTGAAGGCCTGTGGTACATAGCCGATTATTAGAGATAGGTTGATCATATTTAAGATCGAAGAATTAATTAATGGCAGGACTTCTTTGAGCAGTTTTGTAGGAATGGGGTCTAAAAGACACGTTGATGGTTTGGAGGAAGTAATTATTGAAGTTAACTCAGAAAGATCAATTGGAGAAAAAGAGTCTAACTTAACATCAATGGTACTAAGAGTAGCTGTAGATAATATTACATCTGTGGGATGATTACTGGTAATTTTTTCTCTAATGATAAAAATGTTATTTGTGAAGAAGTTCATGAAGTCATTACTAGTTAACGTTAAAGGGATGGTTGGCTCAACAGAGCTCTGACTGTTTGTCAGCCTGGCTACAGTGCTGAAGAGAAACCTGGGGTTGTTCTTATTTTCTTCAATCAGTGATGAATAGTAAGATGTTCTGGCTTTGCGGAGGGCTTTCTTATAAAGCAGCAAACTATTTCTCCAGGCTAAATGATGATCCTCTAAATTTGTGACACGCCATTTCCTCTCCAGATTACGAGTCATCTGCTTTAGGGTACGTGTTTGAGAATTATACCACGGAGTCAGGTACTTCTGATTAGAGACCTTAGTTTTCACTGGAGCTACAGTATCCAGAGTCGTACGTAGTGAGGAGGTGAAATTATTAACAAGATAATCGACCTCTGTTGGGGTAGCGTTCAGATAGCTGCTCTGCTCTGTGTTGGTACAGGGCATTGAAGATGATAACAGTGGGTGGATTATATTCTTAAACTTAGTTACAGCGCTTTCAGAAAGACATCTACTTTGATAAAATCTACTCTCCACCGCTGTGTAATCAATTATTGTAAATGTAAATGTTATCAGGAAATGATCAGACAGGAGAGGGTTTTCAGGAAACACTGTTAAATGTTCCGTTTCTATGCCATATGTTAAAACAAGATCTAGAGTGTGATTAAAGTGGTGGGTGGGTTCTTTTACATTTTGAGAGAAGCCAATTGAGTCTAATAACAGACTAAATGCCATGTTGAGGCTGTCATTTTTAGCATCTACATGGATGTTAAAATCACCCACAATAATTATTTTATTTGAGCTCAGAACTAAATTAGATATAAAGTCTGAGAAATCAGACAGAAACTCTGTGTAAGGCCCAGGTGGACGATAGATGATAACAAGTAAGACTGGTTTCTGAGTTTCACAGCTGGGGTGGACAATGTTAAGCATCAGGCTTTCAAATGAATTAAAAGTCTGTCTTAGTCTTTCATTAATTAATAGGCTGGTGTGAAAAATTGCTGCCACACTGCCCCCTCGGCCTGTGCTTCGAGGTTTCTGGTAGTTAGAATGACTCGGGGGTGTTGATTCATTTAAACTAACATAATCATCCTGCTGCAACCAGGTTTCTGTAAGGCAGAGTAAATCAATTTGTTGATCAATTATTAAGTCATGTACTAACAGAGACTTGGAGGAGAGAGACCTAATATTTAATAATCCACATTTCACTGTTTTACTCTTTGGTTCAGATGTGGATACTGTACTGTTCTTTCTTTGTAATTGTTTATGTTTAAGTTGTTTGTTGCTGGTTTTTAGTTTGTTTTTTGTCTTTTTGGAAGCTGACACAGTCTCTATGGAGATGGGTTTTTGGGGGGGTAGCAGGAGGAGAGAAGCTGCAGAGAGGCGTGTAAGACTGCAACTCTGCTTCCTGGTCCCAACTCTGGATAGTCATATTTTGGGGGGTTTAATAAATTTGTCCATATTTCTAGAAATGAGAGCTGCTCCATCCAAAGTGGGATGGATGCCGTCTCTCCTAACAAGACCAGGTTTCCTCCAGAAGGTTTGCCAATTATCTATGAAGCCCACATCGTTTCTGGGACACCACTCAGACAGCCAGCAATTTAAGGAGAACATGCGGCTAAACATGTCACTCCTGGTCTGATTGGGGAGGGGACCAGAGAAAACTACAGAGTCCGACATTGTTTTAGCAAAGTTGCACATCGATTCAATATTGATTTTAGTGACCTCCGATTGGCGTAACCGGGTGTCATTACTGCCGACGTGAATTATGATTTTACTGAATTTACGTTTACCCTTAGCCAGCAGTTTTAAATTTCCTTCAATGTCGCCTGCTCTGGCCCCTGGAAGACAATTGACTATGGTTGCCGGTGTCTCCAGCTTCACATGTCTGAGAACAGAATCACCAATTACCAGAGTTTGACCCCCGGCGGGTGTGTCACCGAGTGGGGAAAAACGGTTAGACACATGAACGGGTTGGTGGTGTACCTGGGGCTTCTGTTTAGGACTATGCTTCCTCCTCACCGTGACCCAGCCGCCCTCTTTCCCCAGCTGCTTGGGGTCTGCCGGGGAACAGCTAGCGGGGCCTACGCTATCTTCGGCTGCACCAGCTACAGGGGCCTGGCTAGCTACGGGTGAATGAAGGGTGCGAAGCCGAGTCTCCAATTCAGTAATCCTGGCCTCCAGAGCTGCAAATATGCTACATTTGTTACAGATATCATTACTGCTAAAGGAGGCCGAGGAGTAACTAAACATCTGACACAATGAGCAAGAAAGTGCAGGAGGGACAGGTGAAGTAGCCATGGTGCTAACGAGTCGGCTACGAGCTAAGCTAAGCTAGCGAAACAGTACAGAGACAGTGAGTGAATACTTTGGCTATAAATTAGGTAGTGAGTACACAGAAAGTGTGCTTCGGATGAAGCACGTGAAGATTATACTATGAAAGAAGAATGTATTTAAAAGTTGTTAATTAAATTGCTAAGCAAATAAGCTACTCAGAAACACCACTGTGTTTGAGCAGGAACAGGAAGTGATACTCTACCGCAGAGCGAGCGAACACCAAGTAACCGAGTAACACATTGTGATTCATGTACAAACAACACACAATTATTGTAGATTCTTCAAAGCCTCCTTATATTCAACACTTGGGTAGGTGGTGTTATACATGCCCTCACAGCACCGGCACATCAATCATCCTATTTTCACCTTGTCACCTTCATTAAGCTGCTCTCTTTCTACAGAAGGCCCACCGCATGCATGGGGGGGAGGGGGGGGGATACCGTGGGCCAGGGCTGTGGCATCTAATGTCTGGTTGTCAGTGTCCTTTGGAAAAGCAAGTGATTGTCCTAAAATCAGATGTCCCAGCAGATTGATCTAGTTTGCCATGCTGGCAAAAGACCAATACACCAAGACAAACAGCCATTTATGCTTTTTACACAGACAGCCCATTTAATCAGGGAACTTGACACAATGTATTTTTTTTCTATCCTCTGTTAAATAATTCTTGTAGAATAACGGGCTGGGGAAAACATGGAATAAAACACAAGGAGAGACAAGGGCTCAAATACACAGAGGGGCACACAGGGGGTAAGAGTCACAAGGGGAAAACACATAATTCTTGTAGAATTATTTAACTAGAAGAATTGTTGTACCACACATTAAAGTTTCAAATCAGTGAAAAAGCAATCGTGCCAAAGAAATGTCATGTTTGTTTAAGATGACTGCAATTATGGTATTAACAGAAAACACACATCTCTGTCTCTTTTCTTTTCAGAATCAGAATCAGAATCAGAAAGGGTTTTATTGCCAAATGTTGAGCAGGTTTACAACATTAGGAAATTGCTGCGGTGCTTCAGTGCAAACATACTGTCATAAATTACGCTTAAATAGACATGAAAATAAAAATAAGAATAAGAATTAAAAGTGCTAAGTAGATAGATATATACATGATATATACATGAGTGCAGGTGGTGATCAGTGCCAAACATGGAATGATGCAGTGAACACAGCGTAGGGTCATGTGTTAGTGGTGGGAACAGTCATATGGTTATTGTTCATGTGTCCAACAGCAGAGGGGAAGAAACTGTTCTTATGGCGAGAGGTTCTGGTGCGAATGGACCGGAGCCTCCTGCCTGAGGGGAGCAGGTCAAACAGACTGTGTCCAGGGTGAGAAGGGTCAGCTGAGATCCGAGCTGCACGCCCCAGTGTCCTGGAGGTGTACAGGTCCTGCAGAGATGGGAGTCTGCAGCCAATCACCTTCTCAGCAGAGCGCACAACACGCTGCAGTCTCTGTTTGTCCCTGATAGAGGCTCCAGCGTACCACACGGTGATGGAGGAGGTGAGGATGGACTCGATGATTGCAGTGTAGAATTGCATCATCGTCCGTGTTGGCAGGTTGAATTTCTTCAGCTGCCTCAGGAAGTACATCCTCTGCTGGGCTTTCTTAATGACGGAGGTGATGGTGGGCTCCCACTTCAGGTCCTGGGTGATGGTGGTACCCAGGAAGCGGAATGAGTCCACAGAGGTGATGGGGGTGTCAGTCAGGATGATGGGGGGGAGTGGAGCTGTGTGCTTCCTGAAGTCCACAATAATCTCCACTGTCTTCTGGGCATTCAGCACCAGGTTGTTGTGGCTGCACCAGGACACCAGACGTTCAACCTCCCTCCTGTAGGCAGACTCATCCCCGTCCGAGATGAGTCCAATAACGGTGGTGTCATCTGCAAACTTGATTAGCTTGACAGACTGGTGGGTGGAGGTGCAGCAGTTGGTATACAGGGAGAAGAGCAGAGGAGAAAGAACACAGCCCTGAGGGGAGCCGGTGCTGATGGTCCGGGAGTCCGAGACATTCTTTCCCAGCCTCACATGCTGCTTCCTGTCCGTCAGGAAGTCAGTGATCCACCGGCAGATGGGATCAGGCACATTCATCTGGGAAAGCTTGCCTTGGAGATGGTCTGGAAGGATGGTGTTGAACGCAGAGCTGAAGTCCACAAACAGGATCCTGGCGTAGGTTCCTGGGGAGTCCAGATGCTGCAGGATGAAGTGTAGAGCCATGTTGATGGCGTCATCTACAGACCTGCTGGCTCTGTATGCAAACTGCAGGGGGTCCAGGAGGGGGGCCGTGAGGGTCTTGAGATAGGAGAGAACCAGGCGCTCAAATGACTTCATGACCACAGATGTCAGAGCCACAGGTCTGTAGTCATTTAGCCCAGTGATCCTAGGTTTCTTGGGGACAGGGATTATGGTAGAGGACTTGAAGCAGGCAGGCACATGACATGCCTGCAGTGAGGAGTTGAAAATGCCAGAAAACACTGGGGCCAGCTCGTTTGCACAGTGTCTGAGGGTGGCAGGAGACACACCGTCTGGGCCGGGAGCTTTTCGAGCATTCAGACTCTTAAACTGCTTCCTCACACCTGCTTCATGAATATGAAGAGTTGTGGTGGGAGGAGGTGGTGTGAAATCCTCTTTTGTGTGGGGTGAGGAGGGGGGTGTTGTAGGTGAAGTGTTTGAAGGTGGTGATGGCTCTATGGAGGGGGGAGAGGTGGGGGAATGAGTGTCCAAAGTGTCTCTATTGTTGGGGCCGTTGGAGGTGTGAAGGCTGCCTGATGGCTCGTCAAAACGGCAGTAAAAGTCGTTAAGGGTGTTGGCCAAGAGCAAGTCATCAGTGGAGTGGGGGGTTTTAGGCTTGTAGTTGGTGATATTCCTAAAACCTTTCCACACAGAGGCCGAGTCATTCTCTGAGATCTGCTGCTGCATCTTCTCAGAGTGCTGGTGTTTAGCAATGTCCACTTCTTTAGTGAACCTGTACTTGGCCTCTCTGTAGCAGTCCCTGTCTCCGCTTCTGAACGCCTTTCTCTTTTCCAGCCACAGCTTTTTGAGTTTAGGAGTAAACCAGGGTTTGTCATTGTTATAACTCACCCTGGTGCGTGATGGCACAATGCTGTCCTCACAGAAGTGGATATAGGAGGTGACAGTGTCCGTAAACTCGTCCAAGCTGTTAGAAGCAGCCTTCATTGTGTCCCAGTCTGTAGACTCCAAACACGTGCGAAGCTCCTCCACAGCCTCGTTGCTCCACAGTTTTTTGGTCCTCACGACAGGTTTGGAGAGCTTCAGCCTCTGTCTGTACGCGGGGATTAGGTGGATCATGACGTGGTCAGAAAGTCCGAGTGAAGCGCGGGGCACCGCACGATAGGCCCCGCTGATCGTGCTGTAACAGTGGTCTAATGTCCTCTCCTCTCTGCTCGGGCATTTAATATACTGCTTGTATTTGGGAAGCTCATGGCTCAGATTGGCTTTGTTAAAGTCCCCAAGAGCAATGATGAGAGAGTCCGGGAATGTCCGCTCCATGTGCAGTATCTGCTCCGCGAGTGCGCACTGAGCTGCCTGCGCATCCGCATCTGGCGGGATGTAAACAGCGGCCAGGATGAATGAAGCAAACTCCCGCGGAGAATAAAACGGTTTGCAGTGAATAAAAAGGTATTCCAGAGAGGAAGAGCAGTGCTGAGCAATCACTGTTACATCTGTGCACCAGCCACTATTAATGTAGAAGCAGACACCTCCACCTTTGGTCTTACCAGAGAGAGAGGCCTGCCGGTCCGCGCACAGCAGATGAAAGCCCTCCAGCTTGAGCGCGCTGTCCGGGATGTCCTCACAGAGCCACGACTCCGTAAAACATAAGACACAGGAGGAGGCAAAGTCTCTGTTCATGCTTCTCATCAGGGCCAGCTCGTCTATCTTATTCCTGAGTGAGCGTACATTGGAAAGGAAGATCCCAGGAAGAGCAGTTCGCAGTCCGCGTCTCCTCAGACGCACGAGTGCGCCGGTGTTCCAGATCTACTGGCGTTTAGATCAACTGGCGTTGGTCGAACAGATGTGTGGCAGTCTTGCGTTTCAGGAGCTGCTACCGACAAGCCAGCAAAAAAAACGCCAAATGTGTCATCTGTGACACTTGTGAGGTTATCTCAAACACACTCTGTCAGTCTCGATGCTGTTGAACAACAAAATGTTTAAAAATGTGGCGAGTTTACCTGGTGATATCCTCATGCGCGATGCGATCGCGAAAACAGCAAACAATTAACACCACGCCGATGTTGTTCACAGGACAGCAAGAGTAAACGATCGGGAGACTCTTGTCGTCGTTATCGTTCCCCTCGCACGTTTTATTTCTCCGGTTTCAGCGTTTTTGCTTCACAACTAAAGCGAGCAGTTTACTTTGTGCACTAACATGGACTTGAGTCAACCAGCGCCACCTCTGGCCAAGTGCCACAGCCTACAGCCAGATCAACTTGTGACACACATCTGCAGCACGTTTGAATTCGTTTCATGCACAACACATTTGTACCTTTCAATTATGTCTGTCTGTGCGTCATGCAAATAAACCTTTGAAAAGAATGAAATGATATCATATATTTCTTATTGGCCTACATTTGTACAACATTCCAAATTATATATACAAAGTCATAGAAATCACCACTCCAATTGGTCATCATGATTTTAATATTCTCTTTTCCCATAACAATGAAATACGCCTTGGACAAATATAACACATCAATATTTCATTAGTGTTGTCACATCACATCCTGTAAGCAGAGTCTATCTGTGTCTTTTCTCTGGAAATGAATATTTCCAGCCAATATAGGCAATCCATCAACATGGCTGGAGAGTTGGTAGTTATATACAAGTCTGTATAAGTGTGGTTAATCTAATGAACATTTGTAAGGAGATGGCAGTTACTGTGAATTCACAGCAGTTACACAGTGATTAGTAATGAACAGAGCCAGTGAGAGTGAGTGGATTTAAGAAAGTCAGTGACTCAGGTGTGTCGATTGGTTTGTCATCTGTTTTTGAGACTGGAGGGGACGTAGAAATCTTTTGTTTTAAATCTTAGTTAGGAAGATTCCTGTTTTAAAACAAGCATTTTGTGTGAGAAATGCAAGAAGTACACCTGCAGAAAGCACACAGTTACATTCTGTCCATCACGTGGACAAAATCGAAAATGTTGAGCATTGAAAAACTGAGAACGTTGGGCAAGTTCAAAAGAAATGTGTGTGTGTGTGTGTATAAGAACGAAAAACCTTTACCAAATGGTTCCTAAAATAGTTATGGAAAGTCTAACTGTTGTATGTCTGTGTTCTACATGTTTATCTGATGGAAAATAAAGTTGCTATTGTTTTATTGCAGTTTCTTGACAATTCTGAGTGGATTTACACAGTACGGGTCAAAATGACCCGCAACAAAATCAATGTCACCTTTTTGTTTGTCAACATAATACAAGGGTTAATTTCCAAAACTTCCATATGATCTTCAATTTGTAGCAGATACACTATCACATAGCAGCTGGAGCAGTCTCCAATGGAGGTCAGTCCACTGCTGCCACCTGTGGCCAAATACCATAGCCTACTACTAGATTAACTTGTGACACATCTGCACCTGCTGCTATGATCACATTGAGTAGAGGCTGAGTGGCTACACTTACCCCTGGTACATCCAGATCTACCCACAAACATGTTGAAAGATGCAATCCCAGCAATGTGGATTGTCAACACTAAAAACAATCAGTAAGCAAAGACAACAGGGATCAATTTTTTCTGTTTATTTAGCAACCACAACATTTGTAGTCGCCTTCTGCAGAGGGGAAGTCCACACACACTGTGTGGTACCACTTCCCACAGAAGGTGCATTCAATCTGCAAGAAAAATTAGATTGTCAGAGTCATTCATCTGAAGTCAGGCTCTTGAGTAAAGCAACTAAACATGTTACAGTGTGCAGATACTGCATATTTCTGTGCAACAGTCTTATCTGTGTATCACTTGATGTTTCCATGCGTCCTTTAGGTGCTCTAGTGTCTTTAGAGTGCAAAGGCATGCAGGTCACCTGAACTATAATTCCACTGTCGGTGCATCAAAGTGACATGTCACCCAGTGATGTTGAAGTAACCCAGTCAAGGTGCTTCCATCTGAGGTATTGATTTCGTTCTCTTACCCATGCTAACGACATGTGATGTTACAACACTGGTGAAATATTAGTGTGTCTATATTTGTTCACGAGGAGTCACGATTACGGTGACTATCAAAATCGTCGATGACTAATTTAATAGTCGACGCGTCATTTGAAGCTTTGTAAGATCACAAAAGACGCAGGAATAAGTAGTAGGATTTAAGAGTGTAATAACGGACTTTTAGAGTTTTATTTTATTTATTCTGCAATGCTTCATTACTCACTAATGTTACAAATGTTGAAAGGTAAAAGTGTTCAATAAAATCCTAAATATTGCAAATTGCTGTAAGAAGTCAGTTCTTCTTTCGCTGCTTTAGGACACATCCCATTATATTGACTACTGTACACACACTACTTAATATTTAAGGTACAAAAAATACTGGTTTCTGTGCATGCATCTGCAGTGAAGGTGTGTGTTGTTTTGCCATGCAGCTTTTACTTACTTAGGCGCAATCAAGCACTCTTCTTCATTTTGCCTACCATGAAGTCAAGCCAAAGAAACAAGAAAAGAAAAACGATTTTTCTGGTATCTGAAGTATAACAGTTCCCTGAACTACCTCTGATAGTGTCCTCATCATCATAATATTCCCTTTATTTATGATTAGTTATCTTTATCTTCAGAGGTGTGGGTGACAGTTTTAGTGTTTGCTTTAAAAAATAAAAAACAACAAAAACTCAAAACAAAAACTTGAAATATATATATTCTATATACATATATAGAGATGCTCACTCCTGATTGGACACTGAGCTGCACCACCTTCTCCTTCACTCCTCCACCTTGCTGTCCTCTGTGCTCTCTCTCCTCCATCTCCAGGGAACAAATCAGAGTCTGAGCACCAAACCTGTGGACTGTTAGTCTGCAGATAAGAAGGAAAACACACAGAATTCTCATGTTTGCCATTTTTCATACCGTATTATTATCGTATATTAGTTTACCAGTCCAACAGATTTATTTTCCCAAATGGATCATTACAGCTTTTGCCACACTGGTCCACTTGATTGTCAAAGTGTATTAGCTCTTTATTATTTCTTTCTTTTCTTTGAAATGATTACAATCAGAACGGACAGGACTGGGGGATGGGAAAGAGGAAGATGAAGAAAAGAGAAGTTGGAAAGATGCTCAACAGAAGGAGATGGAAAGCAAAAAAAATAGGAGAAGAGAGAGAAGACACTAAAAATCTGTTTGATCACCTGCTGGAAAAATAAAAACAAGCAAAAAGAGAAAAACACAGTAGCGAAACCACAGCAAAAACCAACATAAGCACAAGTTATAGTAAATAATAAATATCTCCACATCCCGGAAGGGTCCTGATCGAGCCACAGGGGCCATAAACTGACAGTTTATTTATAACTAGAAATAATAAAGCAGTTGACGTGTTTCAGGCTGTGACTTTTAGTATCTGTTGGTACTTCATCACTTTGAATAAGTGTAAGTCAACACCAGGCCGCACTTTCAGTCTTTCCATTAAACAAATGAACAAGAATCCATTGTTTTCACCATTAAACAATAAAATATGCTTCTTGACTCCTTGATGCAGGTGCCCACCTACGACCTGGTTTATTAATACTAAGCTAAAGAGGAAAGCAACTCACTGTAGTTCTCACAGCTCAGGACAAGCAGACACCTGATGTTGAGTGACTGAATGGAACTAAAACAAGAATTCATAATTATGTTTGTCTGCCATGAACACGTGATGATAAAACTCTGCATATGCAGTCAGGAGACTGATGACCTGTGAAATGAGCTGTTAGAAATGTGCAGATATGTGTAAACATTGATCAGCATTTAACATCCAGGATGGAGCAAAACTTCTGACCTGCATGTATGAGAACCTTTAATCACATCATCTTTGTAGTGAAATAGCTGATGACTCATTAAACGTTTCCATGTAATTTATCCACAGTGAAAAATATTCACTTTGCTGGATCTGAAAATCACGTGTTCATTTCATTAGACACTAGCAATACTATTAAACTGGACCTTATCATTATCATATAGCACTAAATGTGAAACTGTGTCATATAACAATCTATATATGTAATATGTGTTTGCCTGAATCTTCCAGCACAAACAGAAAGACGAGCTGTTGTCTGAGTATCAACGCAAGTACACACCAGAAATCGTTCAGTAAAGACAAATTTAATAAATGAAAGCTGGTGAGAGGGTCTTTGATGTTTCTCTTTGGATCATCCTTCCATCCATTTCTTCAGCTTCACCAATTCAAGATTGGAGCCATCCCAGCTGTTATGGGGCCAGAGGCGGGGGTACTACCTGGACAGGTCAGTCTAACACAGAGAAACAGACAACCATTCACACTCACATTCAACCTAACTGCATCTCTCTGGACTGTGGGATGAAGCTGGAGTACCTGGAGGGAACCACAAAGGCCCGAGGACTGTCTTGCTCTCAGGTGACGGCCGTTCACGCTGCTCTGAACACTCTCAGTTGTCTTTGGATCATCCTGTTGTTTGTCTCCCAGTGTCGTTACTGCTCCTCTCCTTTCAAAGACAAACACCAAATAACACCAAATGAGAGTGAATCCCTTCAGAACAACGTGAACACTCCTGGTTATTGTGAGCAAACGTCATAACAAGATGAATATATTTACCATTTTACTGAGGGAAAATCTTCTGTGTGGTGTTTCTTCTCATCTTGGCTCTTTTTCCTGACACCCCGTCAAGTCTGTGACAAGTCTGTGACTTGACAGGCCCACCACCCCGTGCGGGTGGTGGGACTGCGGGAGGATGGGCCCATGTCTCCTCTTCGGGCTGTGCCCGGCCGGGCCCCATGGACTAAGGCCCGGCCACCAGACGCTCGCCCTCGGGCACCCTCCCTGGGCCTGGCTCCAGGGCGGGGCCCCGGTAACCCTATCCCGGGCAGGGTAAACTGTTCCCTCGATATTCTTTTCATAAGGGTCTTCTGAATCGCTCTTTGTCTGGTCCCTCACCCAGGACCAATTTGCCATGGGAGACCCTACCAGGGGGCAAAAGCCCCCAGACAACATAGCCCCTGGGATCCCTGGGACACACAAACCCCTCCACCACGATAAGGTAGCGATTCAAGGAGGAGAAAATCCTGGATAAAGGATAATAATTAATAACATCATCAAAACAGACAAACCTGAAAGAATTGCTGATCAGAGCTGTGACAGAGTCACAGATTAGTTGGATGTATACTTATCTTTCACAATGAGAGCGTTTGCATAGACGTCTCTTCAGGTCTTTTTATTGTTTTCTTTCTGGAGAGGAAAGTGATGAGACTGATGAGGAAATACCAAATACAAAGACTGACAAAGGGAACTGAAAAAGTCTAACCAAAACCTATACTGGGGGAAAACTGTAGGAAACAGAACTACTGAGGCAAGGAAACACGAGGGGACGGAGACTAACACTCTGACAAGGGACAAAGGGAGACTGACACAATATTTACACACAGGAGGCTGATTATGGGAACTAAGGACACATAGAAACACAGCTGAACCGAATAAGAAATGAACAACAAGTCGAAACAAACTCTAATGACAGTTCAACAAGTTTCTAAACACAACAAATAACTTTCAGGATGTTTCAACAATGTGTAAAATGAGTTCTTATCTTTTTTTGTGAGAGGGCCTTCAATGTTTCTCTTTGGATCATCCTTCCATCCATTTCTTCTGCTTCACCAATTCAAGATTGGAGCCATCCCAGCTGTTATGGGGCCAGAGGCGGGGGTACAACCTGGACAGGTCAGTCTAACACAGAGAAACAGACAACCATTCACACTCACATTCAACCTAACTGCATCTCTCTGGATTGTGGGATGAAGCTGGAGTACCTGGAGGGAACCACAAAGGCCCGAGGACTGTCTTGCTCTCAGGTGACGGCCGTTCACGCTGCTCTGAAGACCCTCAGTTGTCTTTGGATCAAATAACACCAAATGAGAGTGAATCACTTCAGAAACACTCCTGGTTATTGTGAGCAAACGTCATAACAAGATGAATATATTTACCATTTTACTGAGGGAAAATCTTCTGTGTGGTGTTTCTTCGCAGCGTGACTCTTTTTCCTGACTTTTAGAAACAAGAGGCAGAAAAGAAAGAATAAAAGTTAAAACCTCGACGATTTTCAAATATTTTAGGACATTATTTTAGAAACAACCTTAAGCACTATTTACTACTTACCACTTTGTTCAGGCTTGCTGACGTTCGACATGCTTCACTGTATATTATAATCTCAAGCGCTTCCTTGCTTGAGTCGGGCTCCGGATGCTGCTCTCTTCCTCCGCCTTCCTCTTAGCACGCTTTGCCGACATATTTAGAACACGGCAGAGCACCGAAGTGAGAACTCTGCCGTCCGCGCTGTAGTCTGTTACTCTCCAGCGGTTCTTCATCTCAGTGTCCTCTGTTCGGTAAACAGTGGAGATGACTCTTGTGATGGGGAGGCCGTCGACAGTCAGGGTGCGGACACAGTTCCTCCGATCTGCCTTCAGCACAGCAAGATCTGCTTTCTCTGGAAGAACTGGAGTCAGGAAGCGTGGATGAGAGCTGGAGCCCGCAGGCGGCAGCATCATGCCAGCTGGTGAGTCTGTAGGAGGAGAAGGAGTGGTGTTCTCTCTCTGGCTCTGCCTCACATCGACAAATGGTGTCGTCACCTGGTCCCGGTAGGACCATCCTTTAAAAGGTATGTCAGGAAAGTCCTTGGACCCAGTCACCAGGTTATGGTAAAGAGTGAGGACCAGGGGGGGCATGGAGTCCAGATGGCTCCTGTTCAGTTCACGGTTCCTCAAGTTAATGACGACCATCTGAGGTGCAGTGACTGGACTCACCAGATCAGCTACGAGAAAGCAAAGCGTGCGTCTACGTTAATCATGTGATCACACAAATTAAAGCCTGAATTTAAATTGTCCAGACATGGCTTTACATCATCATAAGCTCTTCCACACACAAACAGTAAGAAGCTCCCAGCAGAACTCATTGTTTATGAAAGCCTTCACATTTTTCACCTGGTAAAAGTTTTCATGTTGTGTAAGGCTGCATGGACTTTCACTGAGGTTTTAATACGCATTCACATTAAGGAGTAATATCTTCATATTAGTTGAGCATCGATATTTTGAGAATAAAGCAGCTACATTTAGGTGAGAAACCTCCCACCTCCTTATTGCAGGCACACACTGTTTCAATCTCAAACTCATCCAGCGACTCTGTGAACTTTTAAAACTCCATTCTCCAGCTTTACACATTCACAATCTATGAAACTTTCACGTATAACTCAGCGCCAGCAGCCCAAACATGTCAACTCAAACCCTCTACATGCAAAAACGGCCCGCGCGCTGACGTCAGCGTCCTCCAATGCCTTAGCAATTAAAAAAAAACATGGCGCCATCTTTATAGTGTACTGGCACACGTTAAAATTGATGTTACTCAAGTATGAAACATCTCATCCTAAATGTTAACACTCATGAAGTCCTACTTCCAAACAATAAAAGACAAAAATCTAAGTTGTATTTGTTTGCTAGCACTCTGACATATTAGCCTGCTGTACTCACCATAGCGTTGATCTATCACCTCCTCAATGAAAAGGGAGATCAGGTGCATCTCGCGACTGAAGTTTGAAGTCATTTTGCAAATCCTTCTTGAAGATTTTCAAACGTTAGCTGTAGTTTGAAAAATCCGAGTTTTCACAGCACTAGTGGGAAAAAGCTCCTGTTTGCGCTCAAACGTGAAACCCGAATTCCCATTTTGCCTCCTGCTTTTATACCTGCACTCAAACACGTCATCATCACCATGACACCCAGTGTCACCGAAAATCAATTGTATATATTTAAAATAAAGTTCGTCTAATTATCATAGTTTTTAAAAAAAAATATATTTCTCATTTTATTTTACTGTTTTATTCATCCTTTTTAAAAAATATATTGCCAAACTTTGTCGTTTTAATTCTTTAAAAAATCATTAATTCACCAGTTTACAAAAATGAAGATCGATATCTGAAATTTAAATTAATAAATAATTACAATTGATAATGGATTTTTAGCATTAAAGAATAGTTTTTCAATGCGCTTTAAATGTTATCAGAGCCGATGTTGTGCCAAAAAGTGATCGCAGTCCAAAAAGTGATTTACGGTATTGAAACGTTTGTTTGTGTCATGACATTTGTAAACAGTTGATGTTTAAGGTGCAGTTCATGTGGAAGCCAGAGGAGGGTGGTGTTGTGCGCATAATACAAAGTGATGGCGAAACCTAAAAGACGGTGTCATGTCTGCTCCCTGAAGCAATCTCATAACAGTTTCGATCTATTTCAAGCCAGTTAGCACATTTCTGTTATGAAGTGCAATCATTTTTTGGCAGTAAACTTTTAAATCCTTTTATTATGAATATCACATTCTCAGACTTTCAAGAGAGACCAGACCAATAGGGCAGCAGAAATCACAAAAATAAATAAATAAATAACAGTTTTATAAAGATTAAAACAGTAAAAAAAAAAAAAAAGACTGGAATGATTATGATGTATAACACAGAATATGTACAATAACAGAGTTATAAACACACCTAGAAAACACGTGATACTTTTATTTCATCTATAACCTCTGTGCAAATTTTGTTGACTGCAAAGTGTTTATGAATATGTTTTTAAAAGCTGGTTATCTGACTGTCAGTTAATAGCAATTAAAAAGAAAGCTGATTCTTATTATTCCTAAATGGAAAAAGTCCATTATGAATTTTTGTTATGAATTTCATTTATCAATCCACCTCCTCACTGCTCTTTCCCGGTGCAGCAGCCAGAGCTGGATCAAGCAGCCAGATGGCTTCTGGAGGAAGACTAACTGCAACAAAGGGTCTCTGGGAGGCTGCTCAGGCACAGCAGCTGAAAAATCAAAGATGAAATAAAAACTGGACCTGATCATGGTGCTGGATGAGACAAAAAGTCTAGATGATAAACCAGTGTATGAATTAGTAACACTGATTATGATGATCATGTTTAGGTGGAAACTAGCGAGCTAACTTCCTGCTAACCTCTAACTCAGTTAAATTGAATAAACTCTGTTTTCATGGATGCCTGGATGTTAAACTTAGTTGTTAAACCTGGTAAAGCAGCAACACTGATCATTTTATTAAAGATGAAAGAAGTTAGACCGTTTTTAGCTCTCAGTGATCCCTCAGTGTTCGTTTGACTTTGGGACCTGAAATATGGCAGCTTTTCACTTACACATTTTTGAACCACTCATTCATAGAAATAGTTTCCAGTCAAAGATCTGGACAGATCCACCAAGTTCACAGTAGTTTTACAATTTTCTGCAGCGCAGAAAAAAACCCCTGAAAACATCACACCTCTGAAGTAACACATTGTGATTCATGTACAAACAACCAGTGTTGGTCAAGTTACTTGAAAAAAGTAATCAGTAACTAATTACTGATTACTTCCCAAAAAAAGTAATCCCGTTACTTTACTGATTACTTATTTTCAAAAGTATTTAATTACTTAGTTACTTAGTTACTTTTTAAAAACACGATTTACTACCTGAATAGGTGATAAGACGATAGATCTTTCAGCCCAATCCTACTTTTTCTACATAATCCATCATACAAAATGTAATCAAATGGAAAAGTCTCATTTTAAAACTTGTTTTATTAGTTTTAACCTTTTAACTATATGCATCAAGCAAAAATTTAATTATATGCAACATTCTCTGACTGGAAGAAAATTGTTTAACATTTAAACCTATTTTCTGCACATTCCAGCACATAAAATAAAATATTTTTTGTGTTTACACTCACGCTTTCAAATAGATGCAAGTAAAACACAGAAGAAAATAAATAAAGTCAAAGACTCGCGGTCCTTTTGCTCTATTTTCACCTGTAAAGCAGGAGTAGGATAGGCGGAGGTTTACCCTGGTGCAGGTTTGCCGCAGCGGTCAGTTGAAGAATCCGCGAGTTTCTCTGTGAATTTCCCATTACGTGGTAGCGCACTCGGTGCTTGCTTGGAAGTTTAGGGGTTTTTTTTTTCGCTGTAAAAAGAAGTTTTCTTCCCACGCACAACGGACACTAATGTTTTTGTCACTTTTTATGGAATCAAACTCAAAGTAAGGTCAGTACTTCCACGCTTTAAACGCTGCATGCTCATAATCTCTCCCGCACTCGATATATTATCCATTGTTGATCTGCACACAGCTGTTGTCACAAACGTCGCACTCGCTTATGTCAATGTCATGAGACATTCTCGCAAAAAATAAATCATGGTTTTAGTAACGCAGTAACGCAGCGTTCCTACGGGAAAGTAATGGTAATCTAATTACCATTTTTGCAATAGTAATCCCTTACTTTACTCGTTACTTGAAAAAAGTAATCGGATTACCGCACATGACAAAGCTGATTTTTATTATTCCTAAATGGAAAAAGTCCATTATGAATTTTTGTTATGAATTTCATTTATCAATCCACCTCCTCACTGCTCTTTCCCGGTGCAGCAGCCAGAGCTGGATCAAGCAGCCAGATGGCTTCTGGTGTCATGAACTGGCTGCGTGGAGGCAGAAGAGGACCCAAACGCAAAACTCACGGAGACGAAAAGCTGAACTCAAAATCACTGCTTTATTGCAGGCTTCACAAAGAAACAGAACTAAACTGGGAATGCTAACAGAAGACCGAGGGAACACAGAAAGACACACAGGTTCGGGGAGGAGACATGGACGACGCGACACTGAACTGAGGGAGACATGCACATAAATACACAGAGGGTTAACGAGAGAAGTGGGAGCACACGGGGAACACAGCTGACACAGATAATCGTAACGAGACGCGGCAGGAGTGAACACAACATGACGCATACTGACGAGAGACTGTCAAAGTAAAACAGGAAGTACACAGAGGTTCAGACAGGAGGAGAGAGAGCACGGGGAGAACACAGACATAACGGGCTGGGGAAAACATGGAATAAAACACAAGGAGAGACGAGGGCTCAAATACACAGAGGGGCACACAGGGGGTAAGAGTCACAAGGGGAAAACACATAAGGAACAACGTAACAGGGCAACCCAGGAAGCATGGCCTAAATAAGGAACAAAATACAAAAATACATGAAAACTAAGAATACTGGGCCAACATGGCCCAGGACCATGACATCTGGAGGAAGACTAACTGCAACAAAGGGTCTCTGGGAGGCTGCTCAGGCACAGCAGCTGAAAAATCAAAGATGAAATAAAAACTGGACCTGATCATGGTGCTGGATGAGACAAAAAGTCTAGATGATAAACCAGTGTATGAATTAGTAACACTGATTATGATGATCATGTTTAGGTGGAAACTAGCGAGCTAACTTCCTGCTAACCTCTAACTCAGTTAAATTGAATAAACTCTGTTTTCATGGATGCCTGGATGTTAAACTTAGTTGTTAAACCTGGTAAAGCAGCAACACTGATCATTTTATTAAAGATGAAAGAAGTTAGACCGTTTTTAGCTCTCAGTGATCCCTCAGTGTTCGTTTGACTTTGGGACCTGAAATATGGCAGCTTTTCACTTACACATTTTTGAACCACTCATTCATAGAAATAGTTTCCAGTCAAAGATCTGGACAGATCCACCAAGTTCACAATAGTTTTACAATTTTCTGCAGCGCAGAAAGAAAAACCCCTGAAAACATCACACCTCTGAAGTAATTCAATTCAATTCAATTCAATTTTATTTATATAGCGCCAAATCACAACAAAAGTCGCCTCAAGGCGCTTCATAGATACAGAGAGAAACCCAACAATCATATGACCCCCTATGAACAAGCACTTTGGCGACAGTGGGAAGGAAAAACTCCCTTTTAACAGGAAGAAACCTCCGGCAGAACCAGGCTCAGGGAGGGGCGGCCATCTGCTGCGACCGGTTGGGGTGAGAGAAGGAAGACAGGATAAAAGACATGCTGTGGAAGAGAGACAGAGGTTAATAACAGATATGATTCAATGCAGAGAGGTCTATTAATACATAGTGAGTGAGAAAGGTGACTGGAAAGGAAAAACTCAATGCATCATGGGAATCCCCCGGCAGCCTTACGTCTATTGCAGCATAACTAAGGGAGGATTCAGGGTCACCTGGTCCAGCCCTAACTATATGCTTTAGCAAAAAGGAAAGTTTGAAGCCTAATCTTAAAAGTAGAGATAGTTTCTGTCTCCCGAATCCAAACTGGAAGCTGGTTCCACAGAAGAGGGGCCTGAAAACTGAAGGCTCTGCCTCCCATTCTACTTTTAAATACTCTAGGAACAACAAGTAGGCCTGCAGAGCGAGAGCGAAGTGCTCTAATAGGGTGATATGGTACTACAAGGTCATTAAGATAAGATGGGGCCTGATTATTTAAGACCTTGTATGTGAGGAGCAGGATTTTGAATTCTGGACTTAACAGGAAGCCAATGAAGGGAAGCCAAAACAGGAGAAATATGCTCTCTCCTTCTAGTCCCTGTCAGTACTCTTGCTGCAGCATTTTGGATTAGCTGAAGGCTTTTCAGTGAGTTTTTTGGACATCCTGATAATAATGAATTACAGTCGTCCAGCCTGGAAGTAATAAATGCATGAACTAGTTTTTCAGCGTCACTCTGAGACAGGATATTTCTTAGCAATAGAATAAACAACATCATGATGATCTATGGGAATATAACAGTAAATACTAAATATTAAACATTATTGTGCAGCACGTAAGATCGACAGCGCACAGTCTGCTTTAAGGTAGGAGCCAAAAAGGGTGTAGTTTGTGTGTGTGAGTCCCCGTGTGTACACCTGTGAGCATGAACGCGCTTGTTTTTAAAAGGTTCCTATATGTAATGATCTGTTAGAGGGTGTTGGGGGGTCATAGCCCCGTCCACCAGGGCATGAAGCAGGTATGGAGGAGATCAAGACTCCAGACATCCGGAGGCCCTCAGAACACAAGAGACCAAGGAAGACCAACAGAGGGGCAGCCGCGCCACTATCCCAGAAAGAGCTGAGGAGAGCCCCAGATGAGGGGTCACTCAGCAGCCGCGGAGCAGAAGCCAGGGGGGGTTGCAGTGACGTGTCCGTGAGCTCTGTCGGCAGCCAGCTGTGCCAGAGTGACCGAGCCGCAGGCCCAGAGGCCGGAGACAGGATATTTCTAACTTTAGAGATGTTGCACAAATGGAAGAAAGCAGTCTTACATATTTGTTTAATATGTGCGTTGAAGGACATGTCCTGGTCAAAAATGACTCCAAGGTTCCTCACAGCGTTACTGGAGGCCAAGGTAATGCCATCCAGAGTAAGAATCTGGTTAGATACCATATTTCTAAGATTTTCAGGGCCGAGTACAATAACCTCAGTTTTATCTGAATTAAGAAGCAGAAAGTTAGCGGCCATCCACAATCATAATCATAACCCAGACTGCTCTGGTCTTCTGATGCTCAATTTGAACTTCAACAGCTCAGACATATACATGCATTGCTCTGCTGCCGTGGGACTGATTCGATAGTTGCATTAAAGACCATTTGAACAACGGGTGAAAGATGGGATCAGCAGCCTAATTTTCCCTATATTAGCTATGCTGATAACAAAATTATTGAAAGTGAGATCATTATAGTTATTATTATACTTAACTTCATTGATAGGATGATATTAGGATATCAGGATTGGGATGAGAAGCTTTAAGAATTAAATTAATTTTGTCATCAATTGCACAAAAGGCATTGTTAATAAAATGAGATGGGATTTGGAAAGTGGGCTCTTGATGAGAAGCCTGAGACACAGCCATGTACTTACCATGGTTAAAATATTATGTAGTATTCAGTAATGTTACACTGTCAATTTTATAGGAAGTTAGAATATAATTCATTGATACTGCAGTTGGGAAACTTGAGCTCTGTTAATCATTCTGATCATCAATCTGTTTTACAAGTCATGTGATTAGTTTTTTTGTTTTTTGGTCTCATTTGCTAGTGACAGCTACAGAGTGGGTGGGTGGGGACGGTGGGTGGGTGGAGAGCAAGGAATGACATCCAGCATGGGCCCTGGGACTGGATCAAGCCATTAAAAACTCAAACTGGGAATAAGGGATGAGATCTGCAAGGTGAGCAAAGGGGGTGACCCCATACATTGCATTTATAATCAGCTGAATTTGCTCAATTTTAGTCAATTAAAAGTATGATATAGTCATCTTATTGAATCTTATAGTCTTTGGTCCTGTCTAATATTTCACAACATTTCATATTTTTTAAAGGGAACATTTAGAAGCATAAGTAAAAAGCTAAATAAAACAACATGGAAACAAAGTAAATTTTACTTAAGCAACCGTCACATAAATCATAATATTTGGCAGAAAAATGGACAGAGTCAAAGCAACAAGCAGAAATTAAGCAAAAATAAATAAACTCTGTCAGAACATGACAGCAGATAAAAGCAGAGCAGGCAGATCTGCTAAAATGTCACAGCCTTCACAGTCTGACCACAACAAATAAAGTGAGCAAACAGCAATAGTCACGCTGCCCCTTTATCTGAACTTTGAAACCACATTTGAATAATTTGATGGAGAGATGCCACAAATGTTACAACATTAAAAAAATAAATAAATCAGTGGCACTGTCTTGATTTGATGAGACAAATAATATTTAAGCAAACACTTGACATGTATGTAAACAACTGAAAATGTCAGTGAAACCTTATTTTTAATGAACCTTTTTGCTATTCTTATATGAGTCTTTTGGATAAAGGGAGACTAGTTATATGTCAGGAAAAAAAATGAAAAGATAAACCCATCAGCAAATACACTGCAACAAAATAAGATTGTTGTGAAAAAAAATTCTATTTTTCAGTTTTACTTTTGAATGAAACGCAATGAAAATTTCTACACATCACGTCAGGACTTAGCCTGCCATATTTGAAGAGAACAAGGGCAGGTGACCCTAACTTTTCATCCGCTGATATATGAGTGCAATGATCAAATGTCCAGGGGTTTGAATCATACCTTCGTGCAATTTGTCAGCACAAATTTCCCTTTAAAAGGCTGCTTGTCTCTGCAGACCAGCACCACCCTGTCAGCAATGAGAGCGCTCGTGCTCGCCCTGATTCTGGCCGTTGTGGGTGAGTGATGATGTTTGTGCAAAACTTTGCTATTTTATAAATATGTTCAAAAATAATGCTGATTTCATATTTGGAGTTTTATTGATTATGCGTTGAATGGTAATGTCAGTGTAATGTAGCACCTTGAAGCAACTGTTGTTGTGATTTGGTGATATGTAAATAACATTTGAATTGAGTTGAATGTAGGTAAAGACAAATTATAGTTATGTACTTGTTATAAATTGGTAGTGGGTTTATGCCTCTTTAAAAAAAAGTTGTCATTTTTAGGCATATGTAACAGAAAACATGCTGCGTGTTTGTTACATATTTGGTGCTTTATGTGAATTTTAATATCTACAGACCCAGCAGTTCAACTTTTCTTGTAAGCAGGGAGCTAAAACCTAGAACTAGAAATGAAAAAATATTTTAGCTCACTTTAATAACTAAAATCAATTCAAATGATCAAGATCAGTTTAAAATGGGTCAGTTTGTCAGCTACTGTAGACTCTACTCACAAAGAACCGCTAAGTTTTGTACAGTGTGACTTTGTAATGGGGAAAATTCTAGTTTATCCTCACATTTCGATTCAGGTGTTTAGTCACTGTAGGATTTTGTATAACCTTTTGTTTCTTAGATGAAGGGTGCGTGTGTTTCAATATGACCAGGTGTAACTGCTTAGCTATGCTTAACGATGTTTCACTATGTATCTACTGACTGTTAAGGTGTAGAAGGACAAAATTCCCAAGAAGACCAGTCCAGGTGCTTCCTGGAGCATAGGTAGTGGGAAGCCTTTCCTGCCCAGCAACAGTCGGGTGGGATGAAAAATAGTTGTAATTGAAAAGATACAGGGTGTTGTGTGTGAGGGTATAAAAGAGACCTGTGACGTCTCAAGGACAAAGCTTTCATGACTGTAGAACTGTGATGTTTGATGTGCGTTTGCTCTCCTGCATGCAGTAAATAAAGCGGCTTGACCACAGCTGACCTTGTTGCAGACTTTATTAACAGAAAATTCCACCACAACATTCAAAGACATTCAAATTTCCATTTCCAGCAAAACTTTGCATATCCATTGGTTTAGTTGCTCATCTTTACCACTTCATTATCTGAATTAAAATAGAAGTCTTATTGTACACAATTATAATGAAATTTCAGAGCAGAGTCTTTGGAGCGAACATGCAGTAATTTGCACAGTAAATATAAATCAAAACATATAAACACTGCTGAAAAGCATATTCAAGCCCATTCATATGTTTTGGCATTGTTTGTGGATTCAGATTTTTTTTGTGTGTGTTTTCTTTTTTTCAACAGATTTTTCTAAATCTCCTTGTGCTTTGAGTCTCTGTCTGGCTCAGTTTTGAAACATGCTTAAGAGATTTGGGGTTGAATTAGTGGTTTGTATAATCACAATGTTTGGCCTTTAACATTTACAGTGCACTGCTTTCCTTTTACCTCTGGTTTTAATTTGTAAAACAAAATGCAAACTATGTTTTCAAATGTTGTAATAGTTTCAGATTTTACTCGCTGTATTACTGATTTCTTTCTTATTTTCTTACAGCTGGTGATCTTCAACATCAAGGTAAGTTTAATACTGTTTTCATTGTGAAACATAAACTGTAGGCCTGGTTTAGAGTTTATAGTTCATATAATTTCACAAATGAGTCATATAAATTACATTCACTGACTTCTTCCAGATCCTGTTTTTGAAGCTGGTAAAACCTACGTGTACAAGTATGAGGCGCTGCTCCTGGCGGGCCTGCTAGAGAAAGGTTCAGCGAGAGCTGGACTAAATATCAGCAGCAAAGTTAGCATCAATGCTATAGACCAGAACACATACTTCATTAAGGTAAAGATCAAAATCCTGCACAAGCTGCAGTCATTTACCTTTTACATGTATACTAATTGAATTAAACCTTACTCTTATATGAAAGCTTGAGGAACCTGAGCTCCAGGAGTATAGTGGAATTTGGCCTGAGGATCCTTTTATCCCAGCAACTGAGCTGACTTCAGCCCTCCAAGCTGAGCTCATGACTCCCATTAAGTTTGAGTATGTCAATGGTGCTGTGGGAAAAGTCTTCGCCCCTGAAACCGTCTCAACAACAGTGCTTAACATCTACAGAGGTATCCTGAATGTCTTTCAGCTCAACATCAAAAAGACGCTAAATGTCTACGAGTTGCAGGAGGTTGGTGAAAGATCTTTATAAACCTGTGTGTGACAAGAAGTTGAATCTCCCTACTGAATATGTGTGCTGCTCTATAGGCTGGAACTCAGGGTGTGTGCAAGACACTTTACTCCATCACTGAGGACACAGAGGCTGAACGTGTCTATCTGAGAAAGACCAGAGATATGAGCCACTGTCAAGAAAGAATAACTAAAGACATGGGGTTAGCATACACAGAGAAGTGTGGAAAGTGCCAGGAGGTAGGTTTTACACATTTTATATCAGGGAAACATCTGTGAAAGTGACGGGATGCATGACAAGCAACAGCTTTGTTCTTACAGGACACTAAAAACCTGAAAGGAGTTTCATCATACAGTTACATCATGAAACCACTCGATAATGGCATCCAGATCAAGGAGGCATCGGTCCATGAGCTGATCCAGTTCTCACCTTTCAGCGAGCAGCATGGAGCTGCCCATATGGAGACCAAGTATGTCCATAACAACTGTGAATACAAAAATTGATTCAAAGAACATAAATGAACTTTTCTTTCCACATTCAAGGCAATCCTTGATGCTCCTTGAGGTTCAAACACCCCCTTATGCACCCACTACACCACCACCCCTGGCTCAGTATTCACACCGTGGAAATCTCACATATCAATTCTCCACTGAGCTTCTTCAGTTACCCATTCTGCTCCTCAATATCAACGACATAGAGTCTCAGGTATTGTCGTAATTAAGAAATTATTCCTAAGACATGAATTAAAAGTCTGTGCCGTGCTCGGTGATATCCCGTTTACCCCTGTGTCATTAGCTCGAGGACACTCTGAATCACCTGGTCAAACAGGCTGTAGGAAGAGTTCATGAAGATGCACCTCTGGAATTTTTGAAGTTTGTTCAACTCCTCCGTGCAGCCTCCAATGAAACTCTGGAGAACCTCTGGAGCAAACACTCAGGCAGTTCTGCCCACAGGTGATTTCACTGATTAAATGTTTAAAATATCATGTAAAGATATTTGCACAATTTGGCAAACTTCCTTTTTATTGTTTCAGAAAATGGATCATGGACGCCATTCCTGCAGTGGGAAATCCTGATGCTCTGAGATTTATCAAAGAGAAATACCTAGCAGAAACCATAACTGTGTTTGAAGCCGTTCAGGCTTTGATTACTTCGTTTCACATGGTGACAGCAACCACCGAGGCCATTGAGGTCATCGAGGTCGGTAAATCTCAACATATCTAGTGAAGTCAAGTTATTTTGTCCAGAGTAAGAAGGGCCGTTTAACTCTGATATGTTTAATGTTTTAGAGCCTAACAAAGGAAAGCAACATCGCGAGAAACCCAGTTCTGCGCCAGATTGTATTCCTTGGCTACGGTACCATGATTTACAAACACTGCTATGAGAGGACTTCCTGTCCTGCTGAGGTCATACAGGTAATATAGCATTGACCTTACATGCTGCCTTAGAGTCACGTACACATTTAAGAATGAGAGAATGGGTGATTTACTTCCTTATTTGCTCTTGCAGCCCATTCAAGACCTTCTTGCACAGGCTCTGAACGATGGAAACACAGAGGACATCATCCTGTTTGTGAAGGCTTTGGGAAATGCTGCGCATCCTTCTAGCCTCAAGACAATCACAAAGATGCTGCCCCTACATAGTAAATTAGGTTCATCACTGCCAGTGAGAGTTCATGCTGAAGCCATGATGGCCTTGAGGAACATCGCCAAAAAGGAGCCTAAAACGGTGAATTATCAACGCAGAGATTTCCTGATCATTCTAGTTTTTGCACAAAGCTCCACACTGAGTCTGCGTTCTCTTATACATTAGGTCCAGTATTTAGCCTTTCAGCTCTACGGGGACAAGACTCTTCATTCAGAGATCCGCATGCTTGCGTGCATGGTGCTCTTTGAGACAAAACCTTCAATGAGTTTGGTGTCAGCTGTTGTTCATATTGTGAAGACAGATACAAATTTGCAAGTAGCCAGCTTCACCTACTCCCACATGAAGTCCCTGACTAGGAGCACCAGCGTTATTTATGCCTCAGTGTAAGAGTGCTTTCTAATCCTTCGTCACAATCGGATAAATCTCTGTGATTTGATCCATCCTGCAGTGAGCTCTTTCATGTTATCACTGCAGTGCTGCAGCATGCAAAGCTGCCCTGAGAATGTTGGGCCCAAACCTGGACAAACTGAGCTCACGTTTCAGCAAAGCCATCCATGTCGACGTCTATAACAGTGAGAATCGCCGTGCCTGGTTTAACTAACCTGGATCTTTATTTTCGATTTAATGATGTTTAACTGCATCTCATTAAACTCTCTGTTAGGTCCCTTTATGCTTGGTGCTGCTGCGACTGCTTACTACATCAATGATGCTGCCACCATCATGCCCAAATCTATTACGACTAGGATCAAGGCTTTCTTTGCTGGAGCTGCTGCTGACATTCTGGAGGTAAAGGAAACCGAAATCAGTCCAGATATTTAGTAACTAACCTGAAAGTTACTTGTCTTTTTTTTCTAGGTGGGAGTAAGAACTGGGGGACTACAGGAGGCTTTTCTGAAAAACCCAGCAGTTTTTGATAGTGCTGACAGGGTCACCAGGATGAAACATGTCATTAAGGCTGTAAGCAACACCATAAAGTTACAAGAATGACAGGGACAACTTATCTGCTATCTACAAAATGAAACAGAAGACTAGTGATCAGCTGGACTGCATCTCTCTCTCTACAGCTCTCTCACTGGAAGTCTGCACCCAACAGCAAACCCCTGACTTCCATCTACGTCAAGTTTTTTGGACAAGAAGTTGCCTTTGTTGACTTTGACAAAAACTGGTTTGGCAACACCTTTAATGTACGATTTAAACAAACAACCCATCAACCTAAAGATCAGTTTAATCACGATTTTGCAACACGCAATATTTATAAAATATTCTTCCCCTGCAGCTCATCCTTGGCAATAACGATGCTGACACGTTTGGTAGAGATGTTTTCAAGGCTCTGCAGTCTGGTCCTACTTGGCGCTTTGTTAAGCCTCTGCTGGCTAATGAGGTGAGACGTATCATGCCTACTATAGCTGGTTTTCCCATGGAGCTCGGTCTGTACACTGCTGCTGTGGCTGCTGTTCGTGGTCAAAGTGAGTAAATGCTAAAAATCAACTAAAACACCTAATATTACTTAACGACCTAATATTTCCATCAACACCAAAACTTCTTTAAAAGTTTTGAGCATTTTTTTAAACTTTTTTCAAAGAAAGAAGAAGTTGCAAACTTTCTTTTAATAAATTAATATGGAAATATCATAACAATGTGCAGAAAAGTAACTTTTCTGCTCTGTTTTCTTAGTGAAAGTCACGACAACTCCAGCTCTGCCAGAAGACTTTTATCTCAGATACCTTCTCAAGGCAGACATATACATTACAACCAAGGTCACGCCAAGGTGGGGCAATAGCTGTCGCTACAATAGTAAATGGCTCATGCTTTATAATACAGCACATAACTAAGGGTTTAATTCTACCCCTGGAATCAAGTGGGAATTTCCAAGAAATTTACCTGAAATTATTTTACCTGAATGGTTCACACCAGCATAATGAATACTGAAATGTAAAAAGGCAAAGTTAAGCTACTTGAGATGGGGAAACTCCCCACTGAAATTGGCTTAATTTTGTGTTTGTGCCTCAGTTTCTGTAAAATACCTGAAGTTACGCACTACTTAAAATTACTTATGCATTACTCAAAACTTTTCATGTACTATTTAAAATGACTGTGAAGGTTCTCAGTCATCCAGGCCATCGTAATCAAAGGAGCTTGCAAAGAAAAGCGTCTGGACTTCTTTAAGTTACTTGAAGATGTTTCACCTCTCATCCGAGAAGCTTCTTCAGTTCTAAGGTCAAATGGTGGGGAGTTCCCTTTTGAGTTCCCTCCCCAGACGCCTTAACGCCCACTCACATCCTGGGCCATCTGACCTCAGGAATTCGCATGATAAGGTGGGGCCAGGTTTCACAATGAGCTCACCCGAAACCCTGGCTGATTGGGACCCACACCCAGTTTCACACCTTGGCTCAGGCGATTAGAGGATCATCAGGGGGTCCTTTTGTCCCCCTGTGGGGGGAAACTCCCACTAGGTTTAAATCTGGGACTCCCCACCATTTGACCTTAGAACTGAAGAAGCTTCTCGGATGAGAGGCGTCTTCAAGCAACTTAAAGAAGTCCAGACGCTTTTCTTTCCAAGCTCCTTTGACTATTTAAAATGACTTACAGTGTAATTTGTGTCTCTTTTCTTGCAAAATAACGAAAGTTACACACTGCTTACTCACTATTATTGCTACTTCCGTTGTTTAAATTGCTTACAGTACAATTTGTCTTTTCCTGGAAACACAATACTTATAACTACTTGCATACTACTTAAAGTTACTTATCCATGAATTTCCTTGTTTTCTTCAAATTAAAAAAAATTAAGGTACAATTTGTGTCTCTTTTCCTGTAAAATACTCAAAGATACGCACTACTTGAATTTTCTTAAGCAATATTTAAAGATATTAGAATAGAATAGAATAGAATAGAATAGAATAGAATAGAATAGAAGAGCCATTTATTGTCATTGTACATGTACAACAAAATTGCAGATGCTCCACACTATTTGTGCCAAAATAAAATATAAATAGTGTACAGCAGGAATATATACAATCAAGAGGGATATATACAAAATTAAGGGAAAGGCGCACGTTAGAGAACAAAATAGTTGCAAACAGGTTGGAAGTAGTGCAAAGAAAAGGTCTGAATAGAGTCTGTGTGCAAGCAACCTGAGTGATGCAAGTATTTATGTACTATTTAAAATTACTCACATTATAATTTGCATAATTTATGTCTCCATTCCTCTAAAATACCTGAAGTTACATGCAGATTAAAGGTACGTGTGCATAATGTAAAATTACTAACAGTGTAATTATTATTTTCTTGTAAAAAACTTAAATTATTACCCTTATGCAACTGTGTCTACCTCTGGGCATTTGTTGGTAAATATAATTATATTGTAATTTCAGGTATAATATAAAGAAATTCCACTTATTTCTAGGGGAATTAACCTCTTGGGCGCCGGCTGTATTATAACAAGTTACCAACAAATGTAATATAATGTCCAACTGTCCTCCTTTTCTAGTGCGGCTGTGAACACATTTGCTGTGTTCGGGATAAACACTGCCATACTGCAGGCTGTCATGGTATCAAGAGCCAAACTCTACTCCATCGCACCTGCCAAAACTGAAGTCACATTTAACATCAATGAGGGCTACTTAAACTTCACAGCTCTTCCTGTTTCAGTGCCTGAAAACATTACAGCTGTGGAGTAAGCCATGACATCTTTAATTTATTGCATATTCTTAAACATCGCTTCTGAGATGCTTTTACCTTTGCACTGATGATTACGGTTCATCCTTTCTTCTCTTTAACAGGGTTGAGACTTTTGCTGTGGTAAGAAATCCTGTTTCGGGAGAAAGTATCACTCCTGTGATCCCTGCCAACCCAAGACAGATTCTTATATCGAATAACACTTCTTCTGATGCTGCTAATGAGGTGAATTTTAAACCGTTTTAGAGAGATAAAAAAATATTGTGTCTTTTTTATGTAATTTACATACTTTCTCCTCATAGTCAAGATCCGCAGAGTTCATTTCTCAACGTCAGAAAGCTGGCATGCACATCAAATCTAAAATGGTGAAGAGTAAGAAGAAGTACTGCGCTCAGACTGTTAACGCTGGACTCAAGGCCTGTCTCAAGATTGCCACTGCTCACACGGGGGATGCTGCAGTGTATAAACTGGCTGGAAAGCACTCTGCCGTTTTTTCTGTCATACCAAGTAAGAACTTAGAAAAGTGCTTTTTCTAGTGACACAGTGCAGAAATTAGCTGCTAACCGCATTAACTGATGATGCTTTCAGTCGAAGGTGAAGCTGCTGAGAGACTGGAATTAGAGGTTCAACTTGGAAGTAAGGCTGCACAGAAGATCATCAAACACATCACCCTTAGAGAAGAAGAAATCCCAGAGGAAACACCAGTCTTAATGAAGCTCCACAAAATCCTGGCCTCTACCCAGAAGAATAGCACCATGTCCTCCTCCTCCTCGTCCTCCAGTTCCAGGAGCTCTCGCCTTCCTGTCAGATCCTCTTCCTCTAACTCCAGCTCTTCATCCCATTCTAGCAGGAAGACCATTGATGCAACTGCTCAACAAGTCCAGTTGCTGAAAAGACGTTACAGCAGCAGCAGTAGTAGTAGTAGCAGTAGTAGTAGAAGTAGTAGTAGCAGGAGTAGCAGCAGCAGTAGCAGTAGTAGTAGTAGCAGCAGCAGCAGCAAAAGTAGTAGCAGCAGTAGTAGAAGTAGTAGTAGTAGTAGTAGCAGTAGTAGAAGCAGCAGTATCAGTAGTAGTAGAAGCAGCAGAAGCATAAGTAGAAGCAGCAGCATAAGTAGAAGCAGCAGCAGCACAAGCAAAAGAAGCAGCTTCAGCTTCTCCACCTCTGTCAGTACTTCCAAGTCCAGCTTTGCATCGAGCTTTGCGTCGCTCTTCAGTCTTAGTTCAAGCTCTTCTCACTACAGTGTGCACCGCAGAAAGGTAAACATGTTGTATTATATTCAGACAAAGAGCCGCTTGAGCTGTCACTACTACTGTTTGAATATTTATATTGTATAAGTCAGCATTTTATTAATATTCTGTTTTCTATCTATAGTTTTAATTGATTTGAAATCTCATAGTTATCTGAGTATATGTGACAGCAGAAGGAAATATGGCCACTGTGGTTGCTGACCAAATGTTTCTTCATAGCAACCTGCGAGTCATCGCCACAAATCGAAGGAGAATCACAAAGAGAAACACAAAGAGAAACACAAGAAAAACCACAAGGGCCACAAGACTCCAGTGAGAATCCATTTACACCATGTTTGAAAGTATGACAATACTGCACATTGTACAGTTTGCACAGGTGGTAACTTGTGTCATGTCTTTTGCATGGCACTATATGGCATTCTTGTAGCATCACACCTCTAGAGCCACATCGTCAGAGGTTTTCAGAAGCAGAAGCAGTGGCTCAAGCTTGGACGCTATCCAACATAAGGTCAAATCCCGTCAAATCTTCTTTCCGGTGAGGGATTTTATGGATGCACTCACATGAATAATTGTCCCCACAGAAGCGGTTCCTTGACAGTCAAGCTGCCGTGTTTGGCATGATCTTCCGTGCTGTTAAAGCTGACAAGAAGAATCAGGGATACCAGTTCATTGCTTACATGGACAAAACCACCAGCAGACTTCAAATCATTCTAGATGACATTGTTCCTGATAACAACTGGAGGCTCTGTGCTGATGGAGCCGTGTTGAGCATGCACAAAGTCAAAGTGAGACACTGTCTGGCTTATTTTTGGATGTTGAACTAAGCATAGCACGAAAAAAACGAACCTAAACCTTTCTGCCATTTGTCATTTCGATTTGTTCTTTCTAGGCTAAAATGAACTGGGGAGCAGAATGCAACCAATATGACACCGCGATTACAGCGGAAACTGGTCTTGTCGGTCGAAACCCTGCAGCTCGGTTGAAGGTGGACTGGAATCGGTTACCGTCTGATCTCAAGCAGTGTGCAAAGACGTATGAAACTTCACAGACACTGTCACGCATGTCATACAGACAATATGAAACCATCTGATATTTGTAAATTCCTTTGCAGGATGTATAAGTACGTTTCTGCTCACATGCCAGCCGGCTTGATTCAGGAAAAGGACAGAAACAGCGACAAGCAGCTCTCGCTTACTGTGGCTGTAGTATCTGACAAGATCATCGACCTGATTTGGAAAACACCGAGAGTACGAACAGCAAAGTTGTTGTTTCAAAATCATATGTTTTGATTTTTCTCACAATAATTATTCTGTTTACAGAGCACTGTTCATAAGCGGGCTTTGCATCTTCCCATCACTCTGCCAAGTAACGAGATCAAAGATCTTACTCCCTTCAGTGACGTCTCTGGAAAGGTCAAGCACTTGTTAGCTGCGGCTGGCGCAGGTAATGGCTCGTGCCTGTCATTTAAACGTGGACAGGCCGTGTCCTTTTCTGACACATCATTTAAATTAAAAATGTACGTTTTTTCCCCTCCTCAGCTGAATGTAGCTTCACCGGCAATACACTGACCACATTCAACAACAAGAAATTAAAGAACGAGATGCCCTCAAACTGCTATCAGGTTCTGGCACAGGATGGCACAGACGAGCTGAAATTCATCGTTCTACTGAGGAAGGATCGCACTGAACAGAAGCAGATCAGTGTGAAAATTGCTCACGTGTAAGATTTCATTAAAAACACGAAAGAAACTCTGGTTTTTGACAAAACTGAGTCTTTTTATTTCTTCTCGTGCAGAGACATTGACCTCTATCAGAGGAGAACCAGTGTGACTGTGGATGTGAACGGGCTGGAAATACTCACGAGCAACCTGCCGTATCATTATCCCCGAGGTTTCTATGCAGTCTAAAACCTTTGAATCGGATTTTGCAAACTACAATCAAATCTACGATCAAATTTTATCCCAGATCTTTGTGTTGAAAAAACGAGAGTAATCATGGAACCTTTTTGTCTTACAGCTGACATCCAGATCAAACAAAGTGGCGAAGGCATCTCTGTGTATGCAGCTAGCTATGGTCTTCATGAAGTCTACTTTGACAAGAAGTCATGGAAGGTAAAAGCAAAACTGATAACTTTGGTTATGAGCTTAAAAGGAAAAACGAAAAAGACCAAGAGAGATGGAAATTCAGTTAAAATTGACGTCTGATTAATCACGTGATCCTACGATGCAGATTAAAGTTGTGGACTGGATGAAGGGGAAGACTTGTGGGCTCTGCGGAAAGGCTGACGGGGAGACCATGCAGGAGTATCGCACACCCACTGGATGGATAGCCACGACAGCAGTGAGCTTTGCTCATTCTTGGATTCTGCCAGCTGAGAACTGCAGAGACGCCGCTGGTAAGACAAAGATATCTGATGTAATCATGGCAAGTCTTCCAAACAAAAATATACTGAATCTATCAGGAACCCTAAAATCCCTGCTGTTACAGAGTGCCGTATGAGGCATGAATCGGTGCAGCTGGAGAAGCAGGGAAACATGCAAGCTCAGAACTCCAAGTGCTACTCTGTCGACCCTGTACTGCGCTGCATGCCTGGGTGCTTCCCTGTGCGCTCCACCAGCGTCACTGTTGGCTTCCACTGCCTTCCAGCTGGTGAGTCTACAAAGATTAAAAATGCAACATCGTAGAGAAAAACACGGAGTTTCTAATTATTTTTGCTCCCTTCACGTCCGCAGGTTCCAGCCCCTCCAGCGTGTATAAGAGCGTGGACCTGATGGAAACTACGGAGAGTCACCTCGCCTGCACCTGCACAGCTCAGTGTGCTTAACAACAGCACTGTCAGTCTCAGACATTACATGTATGTTTTGAATGTTATTTTAAATAAAGTGAATCTCCAGATAAACTTACTGAGCTAAAAATGAACTCTGGCGAATTTCAAAAGGAAAATCTGTACCGAATAAGACTGTTTATTACATTT
Source organism: Perissodus microlepis (assembly GCF_051167445.1). NCBI lineage: Eukaryota > Metazoa > Chordata > Actinopteri > Cichliformes > Cichlidae > Perissodus > Perissodus microlepis. The sequence continues at coordinate 37,722,654 of NC_140475.1, forward strand.
ATTGTAACACAGAGACAATAGAAATGAGATCATCTGTGAAATAAAGTGTGAAGCTGAACGCACCCATATAAATTCAGTAACTGCCAGTTTTCCTTCTGGCTTAAATAAGTGATCCATATTCTCCATCCACTTCCCTGCTTTCCGTGATATCATCCACATAAATGCTTCCCTTATACAGAGTGGTGACTGCAATTAATTTGCACATGCCAGATGACAAGTGCTGTGTAATTCTCCAAATTTTGGTATCGATCCAAACACTGATAGTGATGCTATTAACATATAAAGGCAGCTTATGTAGAGAAGAGCAGTGTGTTATCATTTATTAGATACATCATAATCATTTTGCAAATTCTGAACGCCTTTTAAAGACTTCTACTGTGATTTTTACTTTGCACAATAATTACTTAAACCACTAAAACACACCTTTCAGCTTTTTGTGTAATTTGAGATTTTTTTGGACATGGAATGTAAATATGCCTGTTTCCAAAGAGCTTTGGGTCAACTTCTGTTGTTTAAATGTGCTTTAGGCTATGAATGAAATTGAACTTAAGAGGATAGAAACAAAGTATTGATCTGATACCAATACCAGCATTGGTATCGAAACTATTTGGATCAATCCGTCCACCTCTACCGTTGACTTCGAATGAACTAGTGATTCAGAAACACACACACACACATAGTGATGTCCTGAAGTCAACAGAAGTTTTGTATGCACTCATTTTGTGCAAAGGAAGAACATTGAAACACACATTAATGAATGATGCCGTGTTTAGCATACAAAACCAAGTGTATTCTATTCATATAGATAAAGTATTTTATTTTACCTCCTAATAAACACACCCATTGAATCGCTATAATTATTGGTGCCATGGTATTCTTTTTATAGTGCAGTTTGTTTTCCAGTCTCAGTCCACCACAGAGGAATGGGAACCAGGAGAGGCAGTGATGATAAAATAAAATAATCAGTGATTACTTCCCCGATAGAAGTCAAAACTATAATGAGCGTGAACATGAACGTGTCATTTAACATTTGGTAATGTTAATGTTAATAACGACCACCTGTCAACACAAAGCTCCTAAAAGAAAAGTGACAGTAAAGCAACAAATTGTTTCATGACAAATCATATTAACGTCACAGTGGTCTAAAGTCACTATCTTCTACATAATATGTAAATTGTGCAAGATGTTACATTCTTCCTATTCAAAGCAGCAGATATACTACCTGTTATAAACCTAACAGCAACATTTACTGGAAAAATGCAGCTGTCACTCAGTCACATTCTCAGTGTTGTAAACAGAGCCGGCATACTTGATTTCATTTACCCAGTCACATATTGTCACATATTGAATCAGCAGCATCTAAATGTAAGATATGCCAATTCATGATTTACAGTACCATAAATAAATAAACTAACTACATACTATATGCAGTACATTAATACAGATCCAGCAAACCAGAACGTCACTCTTAACGCTCTTTCCTTCTTAAGCTGTTTAATCATTTTACAGTCCATCTGTGGGCCTTTGGCATCCACCCATCAGACGCATTTGTGAGACATAAACACTGGACATTAAAGATACGTCTGATTCAAGTGATGGGAGTTTTTGGCTTCAGATGGAGCTGTTCTTCTCCTGTGAGAGTGTGTGGTCCTCGCTGTACTCCCACTGTTGGTGCTGGACGAAAACATCTCCACAAAACGTGCCCGATTCCTCCACATGTCCCCCGTTTGTCTTTGGTTGCACTGAGCTGCAATCACATTGAGGGGAAAACTTCAAATTAAGTTCATGCAGGTACATTATGCCATGCTTATTACTAATTCAGAAATTGTGGTACACATAAAGCAACCACACCTGTTTTCTGGGATAAAGCAAAGCGTGCGATACAGGTCAGTGGTGGAAGCCGACGCGAGCGCGACACACCTGGGTGTGGGGGAGGCTGTGTCTGAATGACATTTGATGAGCTTTTCTGGAGCCACCGTCGCAGCCGCCTCTGTTTCAGCTGCTGGGGAAAAAAGAGGCAGATTTAATGACTGCTGGAACTGATGGAAATTACTCATCACTTAAAAAGAAACTTAGTCATAAGTCTATTTGGATATATTTTCCTTTTTTCAACTCGTGTTAATATGTAACATTTTCAAACCATCTAAAGCAACTGCTGCTCTTCATTTTAGGGAAATTGATAGAAAACTGAGAGACTCACATATCAAAAAGGCACTTTTAGATTTTAACAATGGGGTTTTCTTTGAGTCTGCAAATGGACTCAAGTTTAAAAACTGGTGTTTGAGCCATGTTGCTCGATCCTCCTCAAAGGCCCTCCTCTGCAAAATGAACCAAAAAAAAAGGTTTTAAAAACAGTTCAAACATCTTACCTGAAGTCAGTAACCTGTCATATGCACACAACTTTGCACAAGATGTAAACTAATATTTGTTTTTAATCACCTCGTGGCTCAGTCTGATGGCTGCCTCTGTAAAGTTCTTCCTCTCCCTCTCAAAGATCTTCCTCTGCTCCTCCAGAGTCTTCCACTCCTCCCCGAGGCGCTCCTTCTCTTGAAGCATGTAGCAATTGCTTAGCAGGGATGCGGTTTCCTCATCACATGCAGAGCTTACCTGATGCTATAGGAAAGAAAGGAACGTGGATGGATTAATCAACAATTTATTGATTATTTATAGGACAAAATGAGTTTCAACCAAAACACAAACAACAGTAAGTCAGGTGTTCATTCCAGAGTAACGTGAGAAGTAGCAGACATCTCTGATCCTGTCTTTGGTAAATGTATATTACCTTTCACTCAACACCGATAAATATTAAAGACACTTTCTGTCTCTGTGCAAATTTCAGCTTTTAAATCCACACAACCTCAGGGCTAATTCACCCGTACCTGTAGGAGCTGCTGCTGTGTTTGAATAAAGTCTTTGCACTGCTGGATCTCCAGCTTTAGTCTGTCCATCTCTTCCTCCTGAGTCTCTTGTGGAACAGCATCAGTGTTTTTGCTTTCCACCATCTGAACCAAGGATGCTGAGCAAAAAGCCCAAATAAACGTGTCTTATAAATACTGAACTCAACAAGAAGGAACAATAAGTAAACATCAAACACAAAGTGACGGAGCCGCTGTATATAAAATATTCAAACCATTCATTATCTTTTGCTTCCAATCAGCTCATAACATTTCTTGATTTTAACAGACAAAAAAACATAACAGGTCCATGTGTGAATACTGACTTTTAATTCTTTGAGCAATCACAGCAGAGGCTTCAGTTAATAATTTAAACAATTATTTGCATTAGTGAGGAATCGTTGATGTCACAGTATTTTACCCTGGCTGTCCAGTCTTTCCACGTGGCTCTTAAGTCTTCTCCACTGGAGACGAATACTGTTGGTCAGTTTCTCCCGGGCATGAAAGCAATAAAGCTCTACACTTTCCTTACTGGAATCGAACACCTCTTCCTCGTCCTCCTCCGATGTGGCCTGGAGTGAATAAATAAATCAAACATTTTCCAGTCTGCTGGTAGCACATCTAACAAACATTTTTGAACGACTAAGTGAAACAAAGAAGGAGGCTGATTGTTTAAAATTGCGAGGAAATGTCATCAGCAGCTTTAAAATGTGACGGAAGAGTCGCAAAAGAAAAATACAAAGTATACAAAAGGTGATCAAACACTACCTGTACGCCACTGTGTTCAGGTTTGTCGCTTTTCGCAGCTGGTTTTCTTGAACTTAGAATGGACACCATGTCTTTTTTTATCTGCTGCAACACTTTTCTCAGCTCTGCGTTTTCCAGCACGAGCTCTCTCTGGCGAGCGTCATAGTCGCTCAGCAGAGTCTTATACATTTCCCCTTCATGCCTTATGAAGAGAAACACAGGTCTCTTATCAGTTAGACAGTTGCGCTCAATTTAAGAGGAAACATCCAAGATTAGTGCCAGCCATGTTTGAGGTTCATGCTGCCAAAAATGTTCATTAGAGTGACCTAGAAAACTGACAAAGGCACTAATCTGCTTCTTGTTTGAGGCTCCAAAGTACAGTGACTAACATAGAGGAGTTTCTCTGATCCAAAAAAGGTTCACCTATGTATCTAGGGTTCTCAGAGTGCCACTGGCCACCCTTACTAACATTTTATGCAAGCAACAAAGAAGATTGAGCAGAGGGGTCATTTCTCTAATGCCATCTTTCCACTCTCCGGTCATATTAGTCACACAGGTCTAGACACCAGTGTCTCTAGGCGAGTGGTTATTGGAGGTTGCTGGTGAATAGGTGAACATAATCACAAAGAGGTATGCAGTGATGCACCAAAGACCACCTTATGATTAGTTTGGTCACTAGCAGATAGCCGCGGTTACTGTAGCTGTCATGCTGTCTGCAAACACTTGCCAACTACTCACCGAGTGCTAGTCAAACTGTGGAAGGTGCAACACAAACTGGAAACTGAGAATTTTGGCATTCGGAGTAAAGGTTGTGCCTCACCACTGCAACCAGTAAATAAAAAAAAAAATTGCAACTATTCAAGAATTAGTTGGAGAATATGGAGCATTTTGCCCAGTCTCTAGGATCATGTGACTAAGGCAGTATCAGACTGAACCTCTATAACTTTGGCACATACAATCAATATTGTCAAGAAATAAAAGCATCTTCACACTAACAGTTAAATGTTAGTAATTTAACTTGGTGCCCTAAGTTGATTCTTTGCAGTCAAAACCCAGATTTGACATATAAAAGAAGTGAACTTACTTTGCTTCTGTCTTTTCAGTTTTCCAAAGGCTTCTCTTCCCATCAGCTCTCCCAATGTTGTTTAATACATCAATGGCTGAAGAGCCAGGAGAACAAATGTGGGAAAATAAGAAATTCTGAGACTCGAAAGAAAAGAAGTTTCACCTCTCACACGCAAGACACTGAATTAACTATTGATGCAACGAATGATGTAAAGAGGATTTTACCCTGTTTCTTCTCCTTTTTGTCAACCAGCAGCTGATTCAGTCGTTCCTTCAGTTTGTTAAATTCTCTTTCCTTCCTTTTCATCTCGTGATTGTACTGGCTGGCCCGGCTTGCAATAATGTTCTGAAGCTTCTGAACCTAGGGGATTGTGAATAAAAGAAACTGTGACTTCTAATAAAATTGGCACCCTTTCTCCTGAAACCCAAATACCAGACCATGAAAGCCACAGATTGGTTTCACACTGTCTGTGGCAGCACTTAATAAAAATACCTCTTCTTTTTCATTCTTCAGACAGCTCTGCAAACTTTTTGCTTTCAGCTGCAGCTGCCGTTCTCTCTCAAGAAGTCCCGTGTTTTCTCTTTTAGAGAGTTCGAGCTGCTCCTAAAAAATAATACAATGGGCAGGGACTCAGTAAAAGACCAGAAGTGTTTTGGAGAGCTTAACAAAAGGATGCACATCACAATGTGACGTTGTTTTTTCAGAAATAAAAGGAAGAAACAAAACTCTAATGCCAATTCACCAACAGCACGTTGCTTTACTACAGATAATGCTACCTGTGTTTTTCAGGTGAGCTAGTGTACCTTCAGACGAGTGATGGTGAGCTGCAGGTGATCGATATTGCTGCTAGATTTAAGCTGCTCCACTTCCATGCTTTCAAGGGTTCTGAGGCCCCGGCGCTGCAGCTGAATCAGGTCATACATGCAATTTAGCACAGCCACAATATTCAGCTCTGAGCTGTCGCCCGACTCTGTCCAAACTGGTGGGAGGCCAAGAGAAGATATTTCCTTTAAAGGCAGAGCAAAGGGAAAAGTGTGAAGGAGGACTGACACAAATTCTCTCTGTCTTGTGTCCCTGAAAAAATTCATTCAAATAAAGATTTTCTTGAAAGGCTAATTTGTTTTAGCAGAGAAAAAAAAGTACAAGACAAACGCAGGAGACTGCAGTCATGTACACGTTTCAATAGAGTACCTAACATCAGTGCCAGCTGTGGTAATGTGCAAGGCTACCAACCTGATTGATGTGTGACAGACATTGTTGCACATTGTGCTCTGTGCAGAAGGTACTGAGCATGTAGGAGTTTCTGTGCAGCAGCAGTGATGATTGGCTAAACTGTCTCAAGGGGGATGCTCCATATTCAACAGAGCTGCTGCGACCGCCCTTGACTTGTGGAGAAAGAAAGAAGCCTGTTAAGTATTGTACATTACTCTACGCTGATTCAGTGTCTAACAATACATTTATTAGGTGTCACTAAAAATGACTTTTATCAATCATATTTATCAATTAAGTGTTCTTTACTGCAAAGCTGAGGTCGACATTCAGAACTGAAGGTACAACACTGCACTGATATATATTCAGTGGCCTTTAAAGACGTCAAAACTCACCCAGGGAGGACTCTGGCATGTTTGCAGTGCAGACCTCAGGCTTTGTCTCTGGATCATCTACTGCATTTGCAGGACAGGCAACGTTTGCCACGGGATCCACCTACGCAGCCTGCTCCTGAAATAGACGATCAGATTAACAGCAGCGATTCAACTCGTCTGGATTACAAGGATTTGGGAGGCAGTGGTGAGCGGTGGAGGCATGAAGCTAGAGAGCACGGTCTGAGGATAAGTAATTTATTCACTTATCAGTGGCAACAAGCTACACAGAAAACATCCAGCGCACTCGCAGTTACCCCACAGTGTGTTTATTTAAAATGTTTAGCTTCAAATCTAACGATGTAGCTTTTGTTATCAAACCATTGTCAGTGCAGGCTGAGTATCTAACAGGTTACAGTTTGGGACACAAGAGATCCTCTCATCTCAATGTGCTTATCAGCTGATTAGACTAATCCCAGACAGACAACATGCTTGTTTGTCTGCAGGCATTCACGTTCAAAAACATGAATGAAAAAAATTATGTGAGGAAAGTATTTCCTTCTAACAAAATAAACAGTGTTCACTGACACTACTTCAAACATACATCATCCTTTTACAGCGCTTCACAAGACATCAGCTACTGTACCAAAGTGAGACCTAAAAATATTTATCTTACGCAGACATTTTTCCCTCTTATCACCATCTGTTATGAGAAGTGTGACTTTTAGGGGACCTACCTTTGGTTTCAGTGATACTTAATCAGTCTGCAGAAACAGATGGCAAGCCTTCAGCCACAAAGCCTGAGGAGCATGGGCCCGGCTTATATAGACTACTCAACAAGTACTAACCTTTAGCTCATTAAGTCACCATTCACAAATTGAGTCCTGACAGAATGTGTTTACAGTGTAATGGTGAAATAATACACAATAGTCACTGAAATTTTAGACCGGAGAACTTGATGGGACCACAGCAGAAACTAAACTAAACTTTATGTTTACGGGGTGGAAGCTAAAGCTCTCTGTAGTAAAGCTTTCCTTCATATAATAGTATAATATAATATAATATAATATAATATAATATAATATAATTAAAAGTTCAGCTCCATCCCTTTACAAAATTGGCAGCTATATTAAAAACATCTCTAAAATTATTTAAATTGGAAATGAAGATTTTTGGCCGTTTGAATGAAGGATTTATTACACCATAACTGCGCAGTCGGTGTTCCTAATTATTGGAAACTCAAAAAATCCCAGGTAAGTAAAGTGTCCAGTTACGCATTATTTTAGCTAACGTTAAGGTTTGCCGATGAAATTAAATAAATAAATAAAGCATAATAAAGCAAATGTTATTCGGGTTTCTCACCAGCCGTCAGCGCTAAACTAACGTTGTCCACGGAGCGCTACCACCGCAGAACAGTGAAAACAGAAGCCGGAGGGCTACCACAGCCGGACGAACAAGTTAGGTAGCCTCGACAGTTGGTGTTTTAAATGTTTACATCATGAGGAAACAAAACTTACTTGCCTTACGATACAATTTGACACGTATTTCTCCAATGCAGCTGGCACCGGACCGTCTCCTTAAGCCCCGTCGTTCCTAATGACAGTGTACGCCACCGCAAGCACTCCAAGCATAGCGCTAATTGGCCCACTCGTTGTCTAGCAACCAAACATGGCTTATTGTGATTGGCTCTTGGCTGTAAAGCGTTTTATCTGCTTCAACAGCAAGTATTTATTTTATTTTTTACACTTATTATAATACACAATGTTAGTGATATATATATATATATATATATATATATTCATTATTTATTTCATTATTTCATTATTATTTAGTAATTTAGTGTTCAGCAATAAGAGGGAGATTTAAATATAGAAGGACCACATTTTCGTGAATAGTGGGATTATTCTGTAATCAGATGAATTCACCATCGTACGAACAAAATTATCACATCACATTAACTTTAATGTCTATAGGAAAAGTAGAATTAATACTCGAAATTGTATTTACAATGATCAAAACGACAAAACAGACATTCTTATATTACAAAAGCAATGTTTGGGTCAGACACTATTTTTGTAATATATGATATACCCAATCCTGATTAAGTGTTAATCCTGATTAATAACTAAATAATGATATATTTGTTCATCCTATTGCCCTATCTGCATATTTGTTCTCTAAACAGCCTGCAAGGACACAGCCTTTTCACACACTGGTTTTCTGTAGTTTTAGGAAGCAATCAGTCACTTATTGAAGTTGGGACCTAACTAAAATGCTTTTTAGTTAACTATAGTAACCTGGTGAAAAAGGCAGTTTTGTTAACTAAACTAAAACGTAAAAAAGGGTTTTAAAAATAAAATATAATTATAAAGAAAATATATTTAGTTTTAGTATTTGTTGGTTTGGTAACCGTGTTATTACAACTAATAATGCCCAATGAGGCATTGATGCACATGTTTATTGAGACTTTGGATGTCTACAAGTCTGTGAGTCAACTGCTTTCAAAAAGTTCTGTGTTTTTATTATAACACCTGTACTGATTTTCATAAATCTGACATAAGCCCTCTAGACAAAAATAAAAGCTAATCATTTAAAAAATAATAATCCGATTTTTTTTAACACAGAAACTAATTTAAAAAAAGTCAAAAACTCAAATAATAATAATAAATAAAAATTATTGGAGAATACAAAACTATCACAACTCTTACTTCACATTAACTTTCAAATAGAAGATTCATGCACAACCTTTTCCCTGTTGTATTGAGAGAAAGAAAATGAGAGTGGCTGAATGAGAGAAGAGAGTCATATTGCAGAGTGTCTCCCCTTTGAATTTTAAATAAAGCCATTAGGATCTGATGGAAGAGAGTAGCAGCTGAGGCTCCATCTGAGTAAGACATCAATGTCAGCTCTTCAGCCCTGTCCCCCGGGACCGAGATGTTAACCACTCCCCGGTAATCATACTGCCACCACCCACATAAAAAGAGGTTTTAGGTTACCATGTGAAAAGAAGCCAGAAATGTACAAGATAATGGGAAACGAGTACAAATATCTGTTACACGCATTTATATTTGGAGTGAAGTTTCCCTGGCTTTATAAATGTGTTTTCTAGTCAGTTTCAAATATGAGAGAGGCTTATCTGTTCTTATCCATTTCCCTTCAAAATACATAAAAAATAACAAATGTCAAGGTATGCAAGAAATACCACCATAATTAGGTTTAACTTGGGTGGGTTTAGGGATCCTCTTTGTTCATTGAGATGCCACAAAAGATCCAATCACTGCAGCAACGACGCTGCCAGTGGCCAGGAATGTGCTGAAGATCGCCCCCTTCTGGAGTGTTTGTAAATGTATTTCCCCACAGAAATGCACACGCAAGTAAAAGTTGAAAAAGAAGCACTATGAGTCCTGATCAGACTTCACGTATGTGCAGGGTGACTGGATCCCAATAAACTAAGCAAACACTGTGTTTAGGTAAAAAGAAAGCTGACGTTTGTTCTCGTGGTTTAATTATAGTCTTTATATTATTTTTTATCTGCATGTCAGATTATTTTTATGTGCCGTCTGATTTATGACATGGTGCACGGTAGTTTGTGTGGTGAGACTAACTGTTAAAAGGATGATGGATGTGCTTAAGAGGACCACAGGAGCAGATTGGGGGATCTTCATCTGTGTGTCAGGATTGATCTGAACTGTGGGCCAGACGCGCTCAAGATCCAGTGCCATACTGGGAATCTCTCCTCTCCCGCATGATTGATGCCACTTTCTTCAAGGACCCCAGAGACTGCCATGGAGGAAATACAGGAACAGCTCCACTAACAATTAGGCAATCTCTGACAGCAAATTGATAAATTACCCTTTAGATAATAAATCTTTCAGACGTATTATTTTCAAATGAAATAATATCCACTAGGAAACAAGCTCAGTGGACACAACGCTGAAGTAAACAGCATTGTGTCCAATGTTGTGCAGCCATTAGCTTTGGTAGCATACCTAAGATTTCACAGCTGACGGTGCTTTCACTCTGTATTTGGAGCAATAACTGTCTCTAATGTTCCACCAGATGGCAGTGAGTACATTTCACTACGTCCTTAAATCTCAATTCAAGTGTTGTTTTTTGTTCACATGCTTCACTGTGAAATGTGCACAGCGGAAATACAAAGTAGTAGTAATACAATATTTTACTGTTCCTAACCACCTATTATATAAATACAAGTTCTGCTGGCCTATATATATTAGTGTGTTCTCTTCTCATAATCCTCATTAAAGCAGTGTGGACCCTTTCCATCTCTCCTCATTGTTTTTCATACAGTATATCAATCAGTCTTCACTTTCTCTTGAAGAAGATCTAGTGGACTTCCTCCAAGGACACCAGATGTTTCTGTGAGTCTAAAACTCACAGAAACCCAGATTTCTTAAAGATAACAGTCTGTAATTATTTCTAATGTAACTTTCTTTTTACCAGGTTCATCATTGTGTTCACAGGGCTGACTGTGTGGGGGTTCATCTTTTCATGCATCTTCTTTACATGCTTCGTAGCGTTACCTGGGCTTCGTTGTGACCAACACCCCTTAATGAGCTGCTAAAGTTTTACAGAGAAGAAAACACTGAGTGACTTATGAGAAATCAAAAGTTATAATTTGCAAAAACATACAGTCATGTGAAAAAGAACGTTTTCATAGGACACTGTGCAATCATCTGAACAACTAAACTCCACAGTTAAATAACTTTTAGAAGAATTTTTAGGAGCCATAACTTGAAGCAGTTGTTTTCTGTATGACTTTACGAGTCTCTCACATCACTGCAGAGGAATTTCGGGCCACTTTTCTGCACAGTGCTGCTTTAGTTCAGTCAGCTTTGTGGGCATTTGTTTATGCAGAGCTCTCTTAATTTTCAACAACAACATTTCAGTTTGGTTTTCAGTCATTCTGTTTTAGATTTGCTGCTGTGTATTGTTCTCTTGCATGACCCACTGTCAGCCACTTTTAGTCTTTAGCTATTGGACAGATAGCCTCATATTTGACTCTAGAATACTTTGGCATACAGAGGAGTTCACGATAGGGTCAAAGACAACAAGGTGTCCAGATCCAGCAGCTGCAAAATCAGCCCAAGTCATCACCCCTCCACCACCATGCTTAACAGTTGGAATTAAGTGTTTCTGCTGATGTTCTTTGTTATATTTAGGCCAAATGTGGCGCTGTGCATTAAGGCCAAACATCTCCCTTTGGTCTTGTCCATCCAAAGGACATTGTTCCAGAAGTATTGTGGTTTGTTTGGATGAAACTTGCAAACACAGACCATGCTGCAATGTTCTTTTGAGAGAAAAGAGGCTTTCTCGTGTGAACACTTTCAAGCAAGTCATACTCGTGCAGTCTTTTTCTAACTGTCCTGTCATGAACTTTTCCATTTAACATGTTAACGGAGCCAGAAGAGTCTCAGATGTAGCTCTTGGGTTTGAGCACTGCATGGTCTGACCTTGGGGTGAATTTTCTGGGGAGACTGTGACACTGTGTCAACACACCGCAATGCTCCGAACCAGAAAACTGTCAGAATCTCTGCTTTTATAAAGGCGCTCATACTTGCTGATAACCAATTAGTCGAGTGTATTTGATTATCAGCAGAAAGCTGCTACCCACCCTCTTAATTCCTGTGCAAACACTCGGGGTAGCGTTAGTTTTTCACAGGACAGCATGGAGCACCGTGAAAACTTTTCACACGACTTTAAAATTACCAGCTGCTTTGTTTGTACAAAAATCATATATTTCCAGCTATATTTGCACATGTTACAGACCTCAAAATAGTGTTTGGGGACTACGACAGTTATTATCTGTCTTCTGCTTTGAGTTCAGGCGGCGGGAGGGGGGGACGCCACATCCTCAGTCCCTCAGCCTGTTCCTGCTGGTCACAAAACAAAGATCAAAAGGATGCTGAAGGTTGTAATCTAGAGGGCTGTCATACTTGCTGAAATGAGGTCAGAACAAGCTGCAATCACAACTACAGTCATGGCTGCAGAAAAGGCACAAAAAAAGAGACAGATTCAGTAACTAAGTCTAAGTCTTCAGCTTAACTATACTGAGTAACTGCATGATCCAAATACTACAATAATCCAATTTTGCTGCTTTAACTACCACTAACTGCTTATAGTGTGTCTCTCTAAAACCAGATACACATCTGCTGCTGATGTTGTGGAGCTGCTTGCCGGCAGGACCTCTGGAGTTTCGTATATGAGGCTTACATGCCCTAAATTAAAGTTGTCAAATTTCTCCTTTCTGCAGGCACAGAGTCCACAATCTGAGGCCGAACACAGAAAAGCACAAGGGTTCAGTGAAGTAGGACGATGCTGCTGTTGTAGGGTGGGGGTGTGTAGTGCTATGACTCCTATGAGGGCTAAGGTGAGTAAGTGTGACTACTGTAACACAAATTGTGTGTTTTGCAAGTATAATCATGACTCACCGTGTAATTTATGATGACATATTGTTACCTGTTACAGTTTCAAGTGTCTCGTGAAACTTCTTGTGCTGGACATCCTACGGGTGATACCGGTGACAAACAAAAGCCTGCAGGGGAAAAGACATACCAGTACTAGCATTACTGAGAAACCAGTATGAGATGATCTGAGATTTTGACTTTTGCACATTTTCTTCCAACCAAAGTTAGCAACACACCCAAACAAACACAAAAATGCCTTCTAGCTAGCATTTCATAATGGTAAGATGAGGACATTTTGAAAGGATTTTCAATTTTTTCTCCAGTCATTCAAAACATTTATTAGTATTATTTAGCAGGACATGAACTGATTTTAATGACTGAGATTAATTTCTAATATTTCTTATAGCAAAGATCAGTTCACGGATCATTTCCACTACATAGTCTGCATCTGTAGCTAGTACATGATTATTGTTAAAAGTAGATTGAAAACATAATAATAGTAAATTATCAGAATATTGTAAATGCGAGTTTTTCCCACTTAAAGCCAGAGTTAATAAGGACGTCATCCTTCAGCAGGACATAAGCCAGGCTTCCACTGGGACAGTGGATTAGCACACAGTCCATGAACATGCACGGACTGGGACTGGTCCAGTTACTTGGCCAAAATAAAATGACATCAGTTATGTCAGCAGTTTTTGATTCTTCTTCTTTTATCTTGCACTGGTGTGTCACATGACTTCTTTTGACTCTTTTCTGCTTGACAGGATAAAATGTTTATTGTGGACGTGTTTAAGAGCTGCTGTTCTTTTACTTAAATAGCGAATATAGCTGTCACAGTACAGTATGTTTGTATAATGACGAGGGACCAATCAGGTGGGTTTTTGCCAGGAATAGATTGAAATAATTAATTACCTTTAAAGAAATAAATTTAAATGGCAGGATTCCCTATAATGCTGCTGTGTTGCTGGTTATACTTAAGATTGCTGCTACAGTCCTTTTAATGTTAGTGAATGCTTCTGACTCACTGGTTTTTATCTAAATTTTAAGAAGAAGACAAAGAAAACATCTCACTATATATCAGGCTGTATGAAGCCTTGTTTGAAGGAAGTGTTGACCCCTGCTGCTTTTACATTGACGCGATCTCCAAATCCTGAGAGGAGTCTAGTGTGCGTGGATGAAAAACGCTCTTATTAAAAGACAAAAGTCACTCATCATCAATATGATTAAAATCTCAGTATGCAAAAGATCAATCAAGGTCTATTATTTCACACTTTGTTCTCTTTCTTTTCTTTTCTCAAAAGAAAGTTAAACTGTTGAGTTTCCAGTGAGTTGTGTTTTCTGTGGAAATGCATGTATATGTGTAAACTGCATCTTTGAGATATTTTTACCAAATATTATGATCTTGTAGTTGATGATCCAGCTTTCAGCCCAAAACATCTTCTGTTTCTGGTACTGCAGCCACTGCAGGAAGGAGAAGAAAAGATAAACATCAACACATGAGTCACATGCATTTATTTGTGTGTCTGTGTGTTTGCATGCATACTTTTAACCGGATTATTCATCCAGAATTGCTACAGGAGCCTCCGGACTAAGACCACCAGGCACCAGAACAGCTTCTTCCCCACAGCTGTCAGACTCCTGAACTCTGCCTCCTGACATCTGACCCACGTTAAACTCATGGACTGAACATACACACACCCACAACCACCTACACACACACAATGGACAACTGTACCCTCAAACACACAATAATAACATGGACTGAACCACCACTCACAACCACTAGCACTTTATATAGCCTCTGTAGAAATTATCCACATATCTCACTTATCTTAACTGCACTACTGTATAGTTCTGTGTAAATAATCATTCTGTACATACGATAATTTTTAATCCTACAACTGTTTATAACCTGCATAGTTCACATTTCTGTATAACTGTATATCTCAGATTTCTGTATAGTTTTTTATTTCACATTTATAGCCTGTACATAGCTTGTACTCACTACAGCCTGTACATACTTATAGTTATAGAATATTCATAACATACTTCATACCGTGTACATTATAACATACCATAATAGACCCATTTCTGTAATATACTTACATATCTATATTATTGCTAATATATATTGTAATATATCTATATCACGGCTAAAGCACTTCTGGATGGATGCAAACTGCATTTTGTTGCCCTGTACCTGTGCATGTGCAATGACAATAAAGTTGAATTCTATTCTATTCTATTCTAGTGCACAGCTTGACCATCATGGTTAGGATGAAGCCATTGCTGAATGGGGGGACTGGAAGCCCAAGGCCCACCTTGACACTGATGAAGATTGGGAAGAAAGAGAAGAGGATGATGGATGTGTATCATATTACTACATATAACTACTTTGCACCCAGATAGTTTTTCCACTGGGATCTTTATCTAACATGGCACTGCTGTATATAAATGCATCATAACTTATTTCTGTACCATATTTTGTGTTAATAGGCTACCAAACAACAGGCAACTAATTGCAGTAGAGTAAAAACACAAGTGGCGTAAACACAAATGCTTCAAAACTGTACTTAAATACAGTCATTGAGTAAATGACTGAGTTTTCTAGCAGTGAATGAAACACGCTGCACGTCGACTACATCCCCATGTTCAGACAAAATCATTTGTTTTTCATGCAACAGACAGAATCTTTACATAAATCTGCATTTAATGTGTTTTTGCTGTAAAAACTGCTGAATAAACATTTAATAAAACTGTGATAGACATTAAAATTACACTCACTCCCCACTTTGTTAAGTATTCCTCTTTAACTGCTCACAAATGCAAATATCTAATCAGCAAATAACATGATAGCAAATCGAGGCATTTAAGCATGCCATCAGTGTCAAAGGTTTCTGCTGAAATCCACCAGAATGAGGAAGAAAGGTGATTTAAGTGACGCTGAATGCTGCATGGTTGTTGGGATTTTCCCACACGGTCTCCAAGGTATACAGAGATTATCCCGAAACTGATAAAATGTCCAGTGAGAGGGTGAAAACGCTTTCTTGCCAGAGGCCAGAGGAGGAAACCAGACTGGTATGAGATGATAGGAAGGCAGCAGCAATGCAAATAATGCAAATAAAGCAGATGTGCAAAGATCACACCGGGTGCCACTCCTGTCAGATAAGAACAGGAATGTTAGACTCCATGTCACACAGGCTCACCAAAGAAGGTTGGAAAAATCCCGTCTTGTCTGATGAGTCTTGATTTCAGCTGCAACATTCAGATGGTCGGGTCAGAACTGAGCATAGACAACATGAAAACCTTGATCTTTCAGTTTTGTTTCAATGGTTCAGGCTGATGGTGGCAGTATAATGGTGCAGGGGATACTTCTCAGTACACTTCAGAGCCCTTTGGACCAGACGAACTTCATTTAAACACCACACCTGGGAATAGTTGCTGACGTGTCTGTCCCTGTACGACCACAGTGTGCCCATGTTTTTATGGCTGCCTCCTTCAGGATAATAAGCCGTGTGACAAAGCTGAGATAATCTCAGACTGGTTTCTTGAACATGACACTTAAACGGCCTCCACAGCCACCAGTTCTCAATCCAGCGATGTGGTAGAACAGGAGATTCACGTCATGGATGCAGAGCTGCAAAACCTGGTATGGATGTATAGGTTTATTTTCTAATCATATTAAAAAATATTTTCCCAGAATATTAGAAACTAATCCCGTGACTCAGTAGGTATGACACAATCCAAAGTACACCATCTTCTAATTTGGTACAAATATGCAGTGAGTCGGCTGTTAGGCGACATGCCTGAGCAAATGAAAACATGTTCTCACACTGTTGCATATGTCTGTGAGCACGTGTGTGTTTTTTAAGAGCTGCATTTTGTCAGTAGAAATAAAAGTAAAATGTCGTCAGTTCTGAAATTCATGTTACACAACGTTACACCGGACCACAACACCGGCGTAACATAAGCAACGCTTTTTGTTTGTGCTGCTTTACCTTTGAAGTCCAGTATTTCTGAGTCATCCTTCCTGCTTTGGTTACACTGTGAGTCACTATTTTTACCGCTGTCACACACTCGGTGGTCACACAGTCCACCTTGGGGTTTTTTTTGTTTTCAACAGACAGTTTGCAGAAGTGCTCCAACAAAATGTGCTTTCACTCCTCTACACTAGTTGTTCAAGTCTGCAGACATGTGGATTTATTCATGAGTATCTTCCACCAGAGCTGCGACATTAGATAAAGTTATGATGCTTTGAAAAGGAATTTAAAAGGTTTTTACACAAAGCATATTCTGGGTGTGCCAGCTGAGAAAGAGTCAAAGAGAATTATGTGCTTTATCACTACAATGCTTCCAATCTTGCAGTTTAAGCCATTCACAACCGTACACTCGCAGTGAGTCAGTCATTAGAAAGTAAAGAGAAGCACCACACGAGCATTAAGTACCAAATATTTTCAGATGAATCCTGAGGAAGTCAGAGTGAAGAAGATGATGTTTCTGTATTATTTCTCTTGGTTATAAAGGAAGTTAACTTAATATCTGTGTGTGTGTGTGTGTGTGTGTGTGTGTGTGTGTGTGTGTTTCTGTCAGTAATATAAATATATGAAATACATTAGCAGTTAATTAAACAGATAATGAAACAGCTCAGCATTGTCATTATGATGTGCGTCACATATCGTTGTGTCGGTTGTGGCCCCTGATTTGATACTCGAGCAGTTTGTGTCATTAGCGTTACTCCTGTGTGAGTTCATGACAGATGCTCGGACGCATTACTAGAAGTGAAAGTTAGCGCGCGGTCAACACGACAGTCTGTGTCGGTTTTTCAAATGCAGAAGCTCCACAAAACCAAACAGAGCTGAAACTCCTCACACGTGATGTTGTTATTGCTTGTTGTAGTCACCTTTTATATAGACGCTGTGAGATTTTTCTAGTATTTGTGACCAGCTACACAAATGTGTAATTAACACAGGCGCTTTCATTTTTGTCTTTCCCAGCAGCAGCTCTTAAAGTAACAATCACTGATTCAGTGTAATGCCAAGCATGTGTTTGCATACGTATGTGTGTGTTTTGGGCACGGCAGATCTTCACCTGAGCTCGAAAATCCTGTTTGTGACGTTGTATTTGTAAGAGTCTGAAGCTGTAACTGTGTGCATGACACTGAACTCTTCCCCAATAGTTGCTGCTACTCGTGGGTAATGTGAGGCCTGACTTGTGACAACACATGGGTTTGTCTCCCGAGCATTTGCATTCAAACAGTGTAAATATGCTTGAAGGCAGGGATACTATATCCAATATTTGCACATTTCACAAACAGATATGATTTATAGAGGCCCTAGTTTCTCCAAAGACACTGAAATTCCTCCTTCCTGGGGCGATCGTGGCTCAAGAGTTGGGAGTTCGCCTTGTAATCGGAAGGTTGCCGGTTCGAGCCCCAGCTTGGACAGTCTCAGTCGTTGTGTCCTTGGGCAAGACACTTCACCTGTTGCCTACTGGTGGTGGTCAGAGGGCCCGGTGGCGCCCGTGTCCGGCAGCCTCGCCTCTGTCAGTGCGCCCCAGGGTGGCTGTGGCTACAATGTAGCTGCCATCACCAGTGTGTGGATGTGTGTGTGACTGGGTGGATGACTGGTTGTGTAAAGCGCTTTAAAGCATAAAATTTACCTTCCTTTCCAAACCTGTCATAAACTTTGGAAAACAGCAAGAGACAGAGTGCAAGACAGAGAGCTGGAGGTGGTCAAACGTTCATAGGTCATTTGGTTTGTTGAGCACTGTGTTGTCCAGATCCTAGCAGACACGAGAGCCACATGTGTGTAAAGTGGAAATGTTCATTCATTTAAGACACATCTTTAACTCTGCAAAACTTTGTTGGTTCAGCAGTGGGCATCAACAAAAGCACTCTGCTAACACATTATAATAAAAATCTCTACACCTTTTGAGAGGACAGCAAAATAATTGGGTTCCTCAGCATTACACAAAAACCTGAACATTGCAAACTAAGTTGCCGTACTTGGTTAGTTTGTCCTCTGTGTTTGAAATAGAGTCTAAAATAAACTCAGGCAGGCTGTGGCCTTTAAATGATGCTCAGTTGGTACCAAAGGGACCAAGTGTGCTAAAAAAAAATCATTACATCACCAGCAGTAGCCTGAACCGTTGATACAAGGCAAGATGGATCCATGCTTTCATGTTTTGTTTTGTTTCATTCATCATCCAAATGTTGCAGCAGAAATTGAGCCTCGTGGGAGCATTTTTCCAGTTTTCTGAACCATAGCCTCAGTTTCCTGTTCGTAGATGACAGAAGTGACACTGGCATTGTCTTTTGCTGCTGCAGCTCATCTGCTTCAAAGTTCAACATGCTGTGCATTCAGACTTCACTCTTCTGCATACCTTGGTGGTTATTTGAGTTACTGTTGCGTTCCTATCAGCTAAAGCAGCCTGGCTATGCTCCTGTGACCGGTGGCATCAACAAGGCATTTTCTCTCAGGTAACGGGCCAGTTTCAAAGATGGTTGTGTCGGGAGAATCCCAGAAGATCAACAGTTTCTAAAATATCAGATGTTTGGCACCAACAACTCGGCCACTTCCAAAGTCACCTAAATCACCTTTCTTCCTACAAGTGTAGATGCACTGAGTTGCTGCCATACGATGTAATTTGCACTTACTTGCAGTCAGACAGATGTATTTAATAAAGTACGCTGAGGTTCTCTCTGGATGTGAGAACCATATAAAGTATACATGACAAACTTTTTATTTTTATCTTTTGCTGATTTATGCTGAATAAGTCTGTAATCTGATTTAATTTTGAAGCTGGCCTTCATATGCGATATGAGTCCTTATTTTTAGAGCAAAAGGGATGATTTATGCAACATTTCCCATCTGTGCCTACATCTGTTTGCCCTAACATTTAGAATAAACCAAAAGACGGCATTTCTGAACATATGTGAAATTTAATTGGCTTTTCAAGAAGGCATAATTACAGCAGCGCTGTAGAAAAAGACCGCCACACAACGCAGTTAACAGTTCATGTTTTTCAGAAGGTTGAACCAGCGTGCCAGTCAGCAGGAATTACAGATCTGCAAAGGCCTCTGCTTTGGTCATACAATGTGCGCTGCCATGCAGCATCATGTACATGCAAACCACATGACCCGAGTCAACCCATATCTCAACAACTGAAACGAAACTGGATGTCATTTACAACCTGAGACAGGCTATACATGTACCTGTTCTGCTTCTGCATAGGGCAATACATTCAGACCGCCGTGTGAGGTTTTAAAGCTTGAAAGGATGGCGGCGCTGTCACTTGGTGTTCGCTCGCTCTGCGGTAGAGTATCACTTCCTGTTCCTGCTCAAACACAGTGGTGTTTCTGAGTAGCTTATTTGCTTAGCAATTTAATTAACAACTTTTAAATACATTCTTCTTTCATAGTATAATCTTCACGTGCTTCATCCGAAGCACACTTTCTGTGTACTCACTACCTAATTTATAGCCAAAGTATTCACTCACTGTCTCTGTACTGTTTCGCTAGCTTAGCTTAGCTCGTAGCCGACTCGTTAGCACCATGGCTACTTCACCTGTCCCTCCTGCACTTTCTTGCTCATTGTGTCAGATGTTTAGTTACTCCTCGGCCTCCTTTAGCAGTAATGATATCTGTAACAAATGTAGCATATTTGCAGCTCTGGAGGCCAGGATTACTGAATTGGAGACTCGGCTTCGCACCCTTCATTCACCCGTAGCTAGCCAGGCCCCTGTAGCTGGTGCAGCCGAAGATAGCGTAGGCCCCGCTAGCTGTTCCCCGGCAGACCCCAAGCAGCTGGGGAAAGAGGGCGGCTGGGTCACGGTGAGGAGGAAGCATAGTCCTAAACAGAAGCCCCAGGTACACCACCAACCCGTTCATGTGTCTAACCGTTTTTCCCCACTCGGTGACACACCCGCCGGGGGTCAAACTCTGGTAATTGGTGATTCTGTTCTCAGACATGTGAAGCTAGAGACACCGGCAACCATAGTCAATTGTCTTCCAGGGGCCAGAGCAGGCGACATTGAAGGAAATTTAAAACTGCTGGCTAAGGGTAAACGTAAATTCAGTAAAATCATAATTCACGTCGGCAGTAATGACACCCGGTTACGCCAATCGGAGGTCACTAAAATCAATATTGAATCGATGTGCAACTTTGCTAAAACAATGTCGGACTCTGTAGTTTTCTCTGGTCCCCTCCCCAATCAGACCAGGAGTGACATGTTTAGCCGCATGTTCTCCTTAAATTGCTGGCTGTCTGAGTGGTGTCCCAGAAACGATGTGGGCTTCATAGATAATTGGCAAACCTTCTGGAGGAAACCTGGTCTTGTTAGGAGAGACGGCATCCATCCCACTTTGGATGGAGCAGCTCTCATTTCTAGAAATATGGACAAATTTATTAAACCCCCCAAAATATGACTATCCAGAGTTGGGACCAGGAAGCAGAGTTGCAGTCTTACACGCCTCTCTGCAGCTTCTCTCCTCCTGCTACCCCCCCAAAAACCCATCTCCATAGAGACTGTGTCAGCTTCCAAAAAGACAAAAAACAAACTAAAAACCAGCAACAAACAACTTAAACATAAACAATTACAAAGAAAGAACAGTACAGTATCCACATCTGAACCAAAGAGTAAAACAGTGAAATGTGGATTATTAAATATTAGGTCTCTCTCCTCCAAGTCTCTGTTAGTACATGACTTAATAATTGATCAACAAATTGATTTACTCTGCCTTACAGAAACCTGGTTGCAGCAGGATAATTATGTTAGTTTAAATGAATCAACACCCCCGAGTCATTCTAACTACCAGAAACCTCGAAGCACAGGCCGAGGGGGCGGTGTGGCAGCAATTTTTCACACCAGCCTATTAATTAATGAAAGACCAAGACAGACTTTTAATTCATTTGAAAGCCTGATGCTTAACATTGTCCACCCCAGCTGTGAAACTCAGAAACCAGTCTTACTTGTTATCATCTATCGTCCACCTGGGCCTTACACAGAGTTTCTGTCTGATTTCTCAGACTTTATATCTAATTTAGTTCTGAGCTCAAATAAAATAATTATTG
Source organism: Perissodus microlepis (assembly GCF_051167445.1). NCBI lineage: Eukaryota > Metazoa > Chordata > Actinopteri > Cichliformes > Cichlidae > Perissodus > Perissodus microlepis. Next base: position 37,744,437 of record NC_140475.1, read on the forward strand.
TGGGTGATTTTAACATCCATGTAGATGCTAAAAATGACAGCCTCAACATGGCATTTAGTCTGTTATTAGACTCAATTGGCTTCTCTCAAAATGTAAAAGAACCCACCCACCACTTTAATCACACTCTAGATCTTGTTTTAACATATGGCATAGAAACTGAACATTTAACAGTGTTTCCTGAAAACCCTCTCCTGTCTGATCATTTCCTGATAACATTTACATTTACAATAATTGATTACACAGCGGTGGAGAGTAGATTTTATCAAAGTAGATGTCTTTCTGAAAGCGCTGTAACTAAGTTTAAGAATATAATCCACCCACTGTTATCATCTTCAATGCCCTGTACCAACACAGAGCAGAGCAGCTATCTGAACGCTACCCCAACAGAGGTCGATTATCTTGTTAATAATTTCACCTCCTCACTACGTACGACTCTGGATACTGTAGCTCCAGTGAAAACTAAGGTCTCTAATCAGAAGTACCTGACTCCGTGGTATAATTCTCAAACACGTACCCTAAAGCAGATGACTCGTAATCTGGAGAGGAAATGGCGTGTCACAAATTTAGAGGATCATCATTTAGCCTGGAGAAATAGTTTGCTGCTTTATAAGAAAGCCCTCCGCAAAGCCAGAACATCTTACTATTCATCACTGATTGAAGAAAATAAGAACAACCCCAGGTTTCTCTTCAGCACTGTAGCCAGGCTGACAAAGAGTCAGAGCTCTGTTGAGCCAACCATCCCTTTAACGTTAACTAGTAATGACTTCATGAACTTCTTCACAAATAAAATTTTTATCATTAGAGAAAAAATTACCAGTAATCATCCCACAGATGTAATATTATCTACAGCTACTCTTAGTACCATTGATGTTAAGTTAGACTCTTTTTCTCCAATTGATCTTTCTGAGTTAACTTCAATAATTACTTCCTCCAAACCATCAACGTGTCTTTTAGACCCCATTCCTACAAAACTGCTCAAAGAAGTCCTGCCATTGATTAATTCTTCGATCTTAAATATGATCAACCTATCTCTAATAATCGGCTATGTACCACAGGTCTTCAAGCTGGCTGTGGTTAAACCTTTACTCAAAAAGCCATCTCTAGACCCAGCAGTCTTAGCTAATTATAGGCCAATCTCCAACCTTCCTTTCATATCAAAAATCCTTGAAAGAGTAGTTGTCAAACAGCTAACAGATCATCTGCAGAGGAATGGTTTATTTGAAGAGTTTCAGTCAGGTTTCAGAGCTCATCACAGCACAGAAACAGCTTTAGTGAAGGTTACAAATGATCTTCTTATGGCCTCTGACAGTGGACTCATCTCTGTGCTTGTCCTGCTAGACCTCAGTGCAGCGTTCGATACTGTCGACCATAATATCCTATTAGAGCGATTAGAACATGCTGTAGGTATTACAGGTACTGCACTGCAGTGGTTTGTATCATATCTATCTAATAGACTCCAATTTGTGCATGTAAATGGAGAGTCCTCTTCACACACTGAGGTCAATTATGGAGTTCCACAGGGTTCAGTGCTAGGACCAATTCTGTTTACATTATACATGCTTCCCTTAGGCAGCATCATTAGAAGACATAGCATACATTTTCACTGCTATGCAGATGACACCCAGCTCTATCTGTCCATGAAGCCAGATAACACACACCAATTAGTTAAACTGCAGGAATGTCTTAAAGACATAAAGACCTGGATGGCCGCTAACTTTCTGCTTCTTAATTCAGATAAAACTGAGGTTATTGTACTCGGCCCTGAAAATCTTAGAAATATGGTATCTAACCAGATTCATACTCTGGATGGCATTACCTTGGCCCCCAGTAACGCTGTGAGGAACCTTGGAGTCATTTTTGACCAGGACATGTCCTTCAACGCACATATTAAACAAATATGTAAGACTGCTTTCTTCCATTTGCGCAACATCTCTAAAATTAGAAATATCCTGTCTCAGAGTGACGCTGAAAAACTAGTTCATGCATTTATTACTTCCAGGCTGGACTACTGTAATTCATTATTATTAGGATGTCCAAAAAACTCACTGAAAAGCCTTCAGCTAATCCAAAATGCTGCAGCAAGAGTACTGACAGGGACTAGAAGGAGAGAGCATATTTCTCCTGTTTTGGCTTCCCTTCATTGGCTTCCTGTTAAATCCAGAATTGAATTCAAAATCCTGCTCCTCACATACAAGGTCTTAAATAATCAGGCCCCATCTTACCTTAATGACCTTGTAGTACCATATCACCCTATTAGAGCACTTCGCTCTCGCTCTGCAGGCCTACTTGTTGTTCCTAGAGTATTTAAAAGTAGAATGGGAGGCAGAGCCTTCAGTTTTCAGGCCCCTCTTCTGTGGAACCAGCTTCCAGTTTGGATTCGGGAGACAGAAACTATCTCTACTTTCAAGATTAGGCTTAAAACTTTCCTTTTTGCTAAAGCATATAGTTAGGGCTGGACCAGGTGACCCTGAATCCTCCCTTAGTTATGCTGCAATAGACGTAGGCTGCCGGGGGATTCCCAAGATGCATTGAGTTTTTCCTTTCCAGTCACCTTTCTCACTCACTATGTATTAATAGACCTCTCTGCATTGAATCATATCTGTTATTAACCTCTGTCTCTCTTCCACAGCATGTCTTTTATCCTGTCTTCCTTCTCTCACCCCAACCGGTCGCAGCAGATGGCCGCCCCTCCCTGAGCCTGGTTCTGCCGGAGGTTTCTTCCTGTTAAAAGGGAGTTTTTCCTTCCCACTGTCGCCAAAGTGCTTGCTCATAGGGGGTCATATGATTGTTGGGTTTTTCTCTGTATCTATGAAGCGCCTTGAGGCGACTTTTGTTGTGATTTGGCGCTATATAAATAAAATTGAATTGAATTGAATTGAATTAATGCAGTAAAAACAGTACATCCAGCTTGTGGAAAAATGGCTGTGGGTTTGTGGTTGCTAAGAGTAAACAATAGGCTTTTGTTTCAAGCATGTTGATTGTTGTAAATTAGAGGGAGACCTGACACTTAAACAGGGCTTTTGGGGAGAACAAGAACTACGTCTATAATACGCAGTATCGAGTGTTTACTTTGGAAAGAAAGGAATTTACATCTATATGGACAGAAATCTAGAGAGTGGGTTTGAATAGTTCGCTCTTATACCTGCATTTAATGATTATTATTAACTGCCTAAATCTATACTTACTTCATATTGTCCAATTTTTACAGTGCGATGCACACAGGGTTTACTTATTTTTATCAGACTCGTTGCCCAATAATATAATTGACTGGAAGCGTTTAGTGCTTGAGGCTCATTAAATAGCCTAAACAGAATAAATCTTCCCAAAGTGCTCTCAAGCTGCAGTACTTCATTACAGACGGTCCTTTTAGCGTTTCTTCTTAGTGCAATCAATTCTGCAAAGGTTTATAGTATTATAATCAGTCATCACTTAGCATTAATCATCTGAGTTAAAATCTATAGACACTTTGCTTCAGTCGAACTGGATTTTCAGGCATTGCATGGCTTGTTTTGACTGGTGTGGGTGCCAAATGGGTGGTGTGTGCAACATTTAACAAGACTACAGTCTAGAGTCAAGCTGAAAAGTCTGCAGCAAAACTTTATGACAAACTGATGGTTGTTAGGAGACTTAAAACCACCAAAGTCAGTGTAATGATGACAATGCGGTGGGGGGGGGGGCTATTTAGTCCTCTGGAAATGAAGATAAAGCAAAAACAGACTGACCAACAAATCAACTAATATTTCCATGAGCCTGCTGCTGAAAATATAAGACATACTGAAAGATATAAAAATGTATATATTTTACATATTCTTCAGGAATTAACTTAAGGTTTCTATATCATGTCATAAAAGAATTTACAATTTTAATGACGTCCTTACAACATACATGGCATAAATACTTTACAACCAAAGAAAAGTCATTTGAGCCCAGTCAGTGGTTTAGATTTGACCAGGAAGTTTTCCTAATCAGCCTGCAGGCGCTTGTGTTCGCAAAGGGAGGTAAAGTCTATTCAGTCGTATCGTCTTCAGGTCCTGAGGGCCTACTGTACGCCAAACCTCCAGCTGGAATCCAGTGTGTTACAACATCATTTTACAGCTCTTTTACTGGTGACCAGCTGTTTCATCAGAGCAGCATCAGCCACTCAGCAAGCTGAAGCGGATGTTTGAATAAAGAAAAGTTACACAACAAGTCTGTCTGCGTTATTTGCTGCAGGTCATAGTTTTGCACAGGTGAACTGAAAAAAGGAGACAGACTGTCCACCAGAGGCCAAACTACTCAACAAGAAGTGACTGAAATTCTCACACCAAGTACATATTTTCTGCACAGTATAGTTTCAAGAATGCTTTGCTGGATCTATTGAAAGCATAAAATAAACATAAAACCGCGTCCTGCCCAAGCGAAGCCACAGCTTTACAGTGCCCGACTTGGAAAGAAATGTCACTCTTCTTGACTAGTTCTTCCACTACAGCATTCCTTAAAAGCTAACCAGGAAGTGAACTTAACGGAAGAATCAAGCAGATATACAGAAAATCATACTGATGTCACACTTCATATGGTTTACTCCCTCGCAGGCTCAAAGGGGAAATGAACAGCCGTGTACGCCACGCCGACTTGTTTTAATCAGCCATTCGAGTGCAGCGTCACCCGTGCTTACGCAACCCAGAGGATATGATAAAAAAAAACACAGGATGATTCCCATTATGGAAGAATGGGAGGTATGTGTCCAAACATGATCAAACCCTGACAGAACAGCTCGTTTGCATTCATTAGGGGAAACAGCAGTGCATGAAGATCCCTTATCTCCATCGAACCAACTCCAGCAGTGGAGGAGTTGGCGTGAAATGTCTCTTCAGGAGACTGCTTTTAATCTGAGGACAAACACAACCCACGGAGACCAACTGGAGACATATGCAGCTTCTCTTTCAAGTCAGCTTCAGTCTGTTTTCATAAAGATCATTCAGATCTGGACAGATGTTCTCAAAAAAAAGAAAAAAAAAAGAAAACGTTTTCAGTTCTTGAGTATACCCTCATCATTCTTCATCTCTTCTGAGGGAGGCTGGCTGTTGCCCGTGTCGTGCCCAGAGCTCAGTGGCTTGGAGTTGGCATTTGTTGACCTCTGCCGACGAGTGCCGTTGCCAATGCAGCGCATGAGGTTCTTAAAAGTTGCCCACATTTCCTCATCCTTGTAAGAGTAGATGCAGGGATTCATGACAGAGTTGAGTACAGCCAGGAGCAGGAGCCAGCGTTTTAACTTCATGACGTGACAGTTCTCACAGTTAAGGCCATCCATCAGCAGAACCACCAAGCCAGGAGTCCAGCAGATCACAAAGGCCCCTGAAGAGAAAGAAGCAAACTACGTCATTATCTTCAGTACGTTTCCTTTCAAAAATGTGTATAATTTTTGTACAAAGGCAGTCTGAAAAGTCGCATCTTCAGCATTTTGCAGATAAAATTAAATAATAAATGTCTTATTATACAGTTATGACAAGACATTTTGGACATTTATTGTATGAACTAAAATATTGATGCAAATTGTTCTAAAGAGGCGACTTTCAACTTTGATCCTAGCAAACAAACAAAAAAAAACTGCATTAAAGATTGAGGAATGAAGTCCTTTTGTTTCCATATTTTAAAAACTTCGTCATGAACAGTTTGAAAAGGCAAAAACAAACAGCAAACAGTCTTCTTTGTTTTGCCTTATCATACTACTTTATCATCAGCAAGTGATAAATCAGGTTAACGTGGTGTGACTGACTCTCCCACTGCAGATCGTTTCATTTCGTTATCTTTATCTTTTAAAAAAGGCTCATTTTGCAGTATGTTTTGGGTCATTTTCCCTGCTTTGGTGTATTCAGCTGAAAGAGCAGAAAGTGTAGCTTTGCACACTTCAGAGTTTATCTGGCTGCTTCTGTCTTCTGGCACATCATCAATGAACTCACTGCCTCTGGAGGGTGTGCATGCTTACATCATCTCACTGCCTCCGCCATGTTTGACACACCTTTCCCGATGCTTCGACTCAGAACAAGACCTCAACAGTTCACTTCTTTCAGAGGAACTGGTACAGCCGAGCTCCGATTCATCTGTCCACACGTCACTTTAGAGCTGTGTTTGTTTTTGGTCATCTCTAATCTTTCCTTTCTAGTGGTTTTTCTTTACAATACATGCTGCGAACATTCACTTCTCTCTTCTGCGGACTTGCAGGCATTTTTATGTTATTGAGGTCACCGGTGTGCTCCATCTTCTTTTCACACTATGTTAAACTTTTAGTTTGGTTACTCTAATTAATTCCTCTCGTGTTTTTTTTTTGTTTGCAGGATGCTGCATTTCACTTGGGCCAGTTTGTGACAATCAATGTAAAGGCTTAGCAAACAGACTGAGGTGAGCAGAGGAAGCAGGAAAATGAAAAAAAGATGGTTGCTGAGGTTGTGTGGCCAGAGATGATGCAGGGGTCGGGTGATAGTTAGGGTTTATTACTCCAAAATGAAGCCAGTCTGCATTTTTCCATTAGTATCTTCTTGGCATAATAAATGTTGCTGGGCTGAAGGGGCCACTTGTACATATTTTATTTATTTATTTGCTTCTGCCTGACCTTACGTCACGATCGGAGCTACATTAACCAGAGGTTTTCAGCAGACGTTAAACATAACCACAGCCTGTAGATTTTTGGATGCTCTGTATAAACATTCAAACTTCCACCCGATGTCCGATTGCTGTGCACATGTGGAGATCAGGAATTGTGAGTTATATTTTACACAAATGGAATTATGTGTTAACAAACTTCACTCCTGAAGTTAAAGCACAGAATGTAAAAGAAATACGTTGCTTATGTTTAAATTCAACCTATTCTAGTCGAGAAACAAGTAGACGCAGGCTGGAAACACAATGCCATTATTGTGCTCAGTACTTAACTGTGTGTAGCAGATAATGAGGTGGGTCATGGAGGCACTGAAGCAGCCATCTACTTCAAACATGTTTGGGCATAAAGCAAAGCAACTAAAACTTTTCTGGAAATAAAACGAACCAACAAGCATCAACCTGTCTGCTTTACTACAGCATCTCTGAGCTTTATGTCAACAGCAGGAGAAACACATATTTTTTGTTTGGGTTTTTTTACAGCTCACCAGTTCTTTTGTCAGACAGAGGGGTGTGGGAGAAGGGTTGAGCTCAGCTTTTATTCTAAAACTCAAAAACTAGTTATTTATATGCAGCCTTCTTCCGCCTGACTTTGTTTTCATCATCTTTATTGTCCAAAGTAACGTGAACCAAACTGTAACTGAGATTCCATCATCGTGCAGTTTTTGATGTATTCTACAAGCTCAAACTTTTTTCCTCTTAAATCTCTTACAAGGCTTTAGAAGCCCATGTTTTGAACATCTGCTCCTTTTGCTATTCATTTGTCGATTTGTGGTTACGCTTAAAGAATGAAAACAAATCTGCCGGGAGTATTACGATGCTTCACTTCAAAAGCAGGCCCCAACACACTGGGATGTGCTACATTTAAACAGATGGATGCTTAAACTACAACAACTGCATGCTGACAAACCAGTGCCATGAAGCGCAATTATGAAAAAAACAAGAACAGTGATTCCTTACGCTTACTTGTTTTAAATTTGAGTGAATTTATTGTATGAAGTCGGAAAGATTATGACCAAAAAAACCAAAACAAAACGCCCAAAAAACCATCTTCGAACCTGTTACAGGCCGAACACTGAGAGAAAACAGGGACACCTGTTGTTTCCTTTTACTTCTAAAGGACGTTTTATGCATTAGCATATACATTCTTTGGTGTGACAAAGGCCATAGCATTTCCAGTCTTTCTGCAATCAGTTATTTTACTGCTTTTAACAAAGCATGTGTGCTTCGTATGCATTTCTGAACTGGTTTGCCCTGTTGCTGTTTTTGTCTGCACAAGCAGTTTTCCCTTTACCTTGGACCTGACTCCATGCCCTACAGGTTTTGATAATCCAATTGTTTCTTCCATAAGAGCTTCATTAACTTTTTCCCATAAAGCATAATCATTAAAATAATTGTGTTACATACTCTCCAGCTACAGTTTTAAGTAAGTAAGTTTCTGTGTTAACTGTTGAAGCTTATTGCTACTGTGAGCAGAGGTGAAGGGCTTTAGCCCTGTGATAGACAGGAGATTTATACCATATCTCGCTCTATGAACGCTGAGATAGTTTAAGAGGGAGAAGGAAATCAAAAGATAAATTAACATACTGAAGGGACGAACCTACACTTGTGTGATTACACTACAAGCTATGGAGAAGTGCATCTGAAAGCAATCGCCGAAGTCCCCGAGTATAGGTTCTTTTTCTTTTTTCCCTTTTTTGGGTAGGGAGGAGGGGACATTCACTGAAAACCAGTGCGGTGTGGTGCGTGGTACGCCACACAGGCTGTGAAGCAGTGTCCTTGCAGGAAGAGATAATTACACAGCCGTCTGCAATAAAGTGTCTAAACAGACAAACATCTTCTACACTACATTCAGCACTGAGATATCTGCCCGTGTGAGCTGAGAAAGATCAACGCCGGACCATTTCTCTGTGGTGTGACGCTACAACCTTCTCTTTTATCTGAAGAGCACACAAAACAAAAAGCAATCACACTGAACGCCGAGGAACTCGTCTGACCTGCAGCGCTATCAGAAATGCATCAGTCTGGCCTGCATTCCTAGCTTTGGTGACTTACTATACGTAGACTGTGTTATACAGTTCTGTGCAAATGCTTCGAGTTCTCTTTTAGTTTGTCTTTGGACATTGGCTGCTTTTTCAATCAGTTCATTCCAGTCCTCGTACCTGACCATTTTCAAAGGAACGTTTTGTTTATTAAGCCAACTAACACTGAGGCAGCTAACTCAAGGGATAAACTACTGTTGTCTCTGCTAAGTTTTCTGCTATGCATAAAGAAGCTATTTTAAATTGTATCTTTAGGCACTTTGTTGCCAACAGCCTGTCACAAAAACAGTTTATTCCTGAACTGAATCTGTGTAAAATAACAATGATAACACAGTTTGACGGACATAAAATGGTATGTTTGGACCACGAAGGTGATTTACTAAGAGCTATTAGCTGGGGGGAAAGGATGTGGTGTGGAGGAGGAGGTCAGGAGAGAGGTGCAGCAGCGAGTGTCTACAGCCATCTGTAAGACACGGTGGAGGCTCTGCCATGGTTTAAGGCTGCATGTCAGTCAATGGTGTTGGGAATCTTGTCAAAATGTCAAAACACCTTCAGATTTTGATCAACCATTCAACCATCTGGAAAATATCAAATTGGCAGTGACGTACTTGTTATCTAAAACATGCTGCCAATGCAGCAAAAGCATACAAGCATAGAACAGCACCAGAGCCTCAAACAAAAGGCATCTTCCAAAGAATAGCTTCAAATGACCTTCAAAGTCTGGTGATCTATTCCTGAAGACCATTTAAAGGAATGACAAGCAAGCTTGTCTAAGAGAGTTCAGGCTGTGCTGAAGAATAAAGGTGGTCATACCAAATAATTGACTTACAAGTTTGTACTAACTCTGTTTTTGACTCGTATTCTAAACCTCTGTGCACGTTTGCACACGGTTCAATGAATTGCCGCCCATTTTCTAAGCCAAATGTACAGACGTGGGGGGTGGCTCAAGACTTTTTCACAGTACTGTACTTAAAACAGTGTAACTTCTAATGGTCTGTAGTTGCACTGCAGTAGAATATCCTTGTACACTCCTATTGTACCGTTTACAATAGAAAGCACTGGTCTGATTTTATTACTGAGCCTCTATTGAAAGGTATCCTCTTGCAAAACGCCAACAAAGGGAGCCAAGTAATGATATCTGAGGCCCTCGTCTAAGATGGAGTCAACTGAGAAGGGGAGAAGGTATTATGACAAGCGTTGTACCACTAAATCATGAGTTTATGTGCCAGCGGTTAAATAATAAGTTAAGAGTTATTTCTTATTATTTCTAAACACTCTGAGGCTACAGCTTCTCAGATGTGAGGGCTCTGAATGGCTGCTGTTTGGGCGAACGCAGCCATTCAGAGATTCACTTTCTAATATTTTTTTTGCCCCTTTGATAACTTGCTTTTCCATCTTGTCAGGAACATCTAGATTATAATCAAGTATCTTCAGCAGAGACTCTAAATTGTTTCTAAAGTTTGTGACAACTTTAAAAAGCACAATAGTGTTTTTATGATCCGCTGATCAGCGATACTCCTCAGGGAACTACTTTATGAGTAGCACCTACCAAGCACAACCAAGACCGTCTTCATGAGCTTCATGGGTGTCCTCTTGCGGTTGATGGAGCCGGAGGTGTGTGGCATGAGCATCGCCGTCTTCTTTTTAACGTAGGCGTAGATTCTCAGGTAGATGGACACCATGATAAGGAACACCACCAGGTTAGAGACAGACCAGAAGATCAAGTAGCTCCTGCTGAAGATGGGAGCGAGCTTGGAGCACGTGTTCAGGTTGCAGATACAGTTCCAGCCCAGACTGGGCACAGCCCCCATGAAGATGGAAATGGCCCACACCAGCACAATAAGCAGCGTCACCCTCCTCTTCGTCAGGTTGCTATGAACTTTCCAGCTCATAACAGATATGTAGCGCTCCAGAGCTATGACTAGCAGGTTTGCCAGTGAAGCTGAGAGACTGATGTCTAGAAGACCTTGGCGGATGAAGTAACCAGTGACAGTAAGTTGCCGTGACACCTCGCCCGTGTTGAACATGAGGTACACGTACGCTATCCCTGCGAGGAAGTCCGAGGCAGCCAGGTTGGAAAGGAGATAGTAGAAAGGATAATGAAACCTTTTATTGGTAATGACAGCAGCTATGACCATGACATTGGAGACCAGGATGAAACAGCAGAAGATGGAGCCCACAACCTGGACCAGGATGAGCTGAGTGGTGTCCCATTTATCATCACCTCCGCTCTGGTTGTAAAAGAACTTCATCGTCTCGTTGTAATGACAGGTGTTCTGTTCGGCCATTTTAAAAGGCAGGTCTGTGAAATGAGAAAACCAAGACGTTAAAAGCAGAACTTTTCATTATCCATGTCAATACGATGGACTCTTTAAACCTTTTGTCTCATGTTGCATCTATGCAGTCTTAGTTACCAGCTATAAAAAAGCACAACTCATTAATATCATCTTCTACAAATTTGTTGTGATGAAATCTCTAGACTGACTGAGTTTTTTCTCTCCCCCTAAGCCTAGGAAGAGATTCATTCATTTGACTCCAAAACGCACACAGCACAGCCTGTTTACCGGGAGCCGCTCTGATTGTACAAATCTAAACTCACAGTAAACCCTCATTAGTAAAGCTGAAGGGCATGACCATATATTAAAAAATCTGAGTGAAAATCATATGAACCCCATCTGAAAGTTCCATGTATGCAAACATTTCTTAGGGTAAACACTGCATACATGGTAATAAACCAGAGTTGACTGTAACACGGTGCAAGGTACACTTTTCTTCATGACTCCTTTGTTCACTCAAACTTTACTACAACCGGTCCGACTTGGAAACCAGTGGGCAGCAAAGCCAGGGGAGGAGATTCTAACAGCGGGACAGACAAATGATAAGCACTTAGAGAAACCACAGAGAAACTAGTCGAAACTAATAAGAAGTTAACAAAAAAGGCAATTACAGGAGATCGAGCAGAAGGGAAAAACAGCCAGGCGAGTTTACCTGTGGGAAATGTTTGTCCTTTGTGCGTCAGCAGACTTAAAGTTGCGAAATCCTCAGTTGGACTTAATGAACATGCTTCTCCTGTAGCGCTGTGCGTCCTCGGCTGAGGACGGAGGGAGGTGACTTCACTGCGCCGCTGTCAGGACAGAGTGAGAGCAGAGCGTCCTCCTCCCCAGGTCTCAGCAGCGTGACGCAGAGGGCGTGAGCGTGGAGCCACGCTCACTGCTGTATTCTTTGCACGAGACCCCGCGAGCGCACGATGTCCAAACGAAACCGATAACAAGTCAGTGATCTGAATGAACCAGCAGTTTATCAGTTAGACTACGTGACAGCTGCGGATACAGTTACATCTTAACATTGTGACGTCTTATTCGCGTTTTCAATTCAGTTCAATTTTATTTATATAGCGCCAAATCACAACAAAAGTCGCCTCGAGGCGCTTCATAGATACAGAGAAAAACCCAACAATCATATGACCCCCTATGAGCAGCACTTTGGCGACAGTGGGAAGGAAAAACTCCCTTTTAACAGGAAGAAACCTCCGGCAGAACCAGGCTCAGGGAGGGGCGGCCATCTGCTGCGACGGGTTGGGGTGAGAGAAGGAAGACAGGATAAAAGACATGCTGTGGAAGAGAGACAGAGGTTAATAACAGATATGATTCAATGCAGAGAGGTCTATTAATACATTTTCAGTGTGAATAATGAAACATTCTAACTTTTTGGGTTTTAAAATCAGTCATTTGGAGTCACTGTCACTTTTAACATGTCCATGAATTTTTACCAGGTCAGTCACAAAAAATTTCTCCTTTAAACTCATCTGGTTTCATTCCTATAAGCATCACACGGGTAATATGTGACATTTAACCTGTTTTGTTAACCCTTGCTCATCTAGTCTCATATACACTGGAACCGTAGCACTGGAAGGACTCCAGCTTCTAGACTGAGCTACAGAAGACTATGTGCAGTAGCTAGAAGCATCTCCACCTTGAACAACAATACAACCACTTAGCATTAATAATAAATATGTCTGATAAAATATTAATTACAGGTGAGGCATTTTTCCTGCATAGGCACTTTTCTTTTTGACACAACAGTATCTTAAACTAGTTTTAATGCAACTTTACTTGAGTCAGAAAACTGATTAGAGTCAGCACTGAAAAAAGTTGAAACCAATTAACCAGCAGCTTAGCACCATCACCTGATCTTCTGGTAAATCATCCTTGGAAGGGATTTGTTCCTTTGGGGTTTCGAGAAGCAGGCTCAGGTTATCCAATGGCCATTCAGGGCCTGTGCCCGGGGTTCTCGTAGAGATGGGGCCCCAACCAAGAGACGTATAAAAGAAATACCAAACTGTATCAACTTAGACGTTAGATTTTTAACCCATATTGTCTTGTTTATATCATACCAGGATGGCATAATTGGTCAACTATAGTAGTATGTATTTTTCCTGCCCCTTTTCTCCCCTACAATGCTGATGCTAGTAGGCTCTCCCAAAGTTAGACATCTTGTGGACTAGGTACTCCCAAATCCATGGGCACAATAGAGGAAATGTGAATAAATGTGTGTTCCTGACTCATTTTTGTAAATAATTCTGGATGAAAACCTTGCAGTGAAGTAATTGAGATGTCAGTTAGATGACATGCAAGCTAATCACAATGGATTGATGACCTGAAACCTTTAGCATCCAGGGAATAGTTTTGTTTTACCTGCAGGATTTTTTCCCCCATCAAAGAAAAAAAAGGTCCTTTTTCAGTGGACACATGCCAAACGTGCCTTTTCCCAAGAAAAGCTCTACGTTACAACAACGAACAATCATCCATGACCGAGATTGGCAAGAATCTCGAGGGTTGCGGTGTGTTGGGGGCAGAAACCAAGACGAAGATGATAACAGCTGCTTGTGCACGAAAACATAGCATCATTTTTTTAAACAATCTCTGGCTGTTTCATTTAGTGTAAGGATAATACAGCTTTTACAAAACTTGTATTTTGATATTTCTTCACTAAAAGGTGCAGTGCTCTCTATTTCAAAACTTCTGTGTACATATATGCACACATTCCTGTATGATGCATCTGATTACTGAAGAAAGGGGAAGAGAAGGAGGAGAGGAAGGAGGAAATAAAAAACACAAAACACAAAAATGAGCGAGGGCTCATCAAACATTTTTGTCCAGGGGTCTGTAACTTCATGATCCAGGCACGCTTAACAGTCTGCAGATATCTTCTTTGCCTCATTTGTAAACTAGCTTTGAAGATTTTAAAACAGCTGAATGATAAAATACTTTAAAAAAATAAATAAATAAATAAATAAATAAAAGGCAACCTATTGGCCAACGTAGCTGAGAAAATGTGAGAGAAATGTGATGCTTTGATCTTAACTAGGAGCACAGCTCTGCAACAGAAGTCATGCTCCAGCTTGTCTTTAACTTTAACCTGCTGGTTTCTACACTGATCGAGCTGACTCATCGTTGTGGTGTGTGCATTCAAAACTAGTCTTAATCACAACTCTGCTGGAAACATGTTTGTGCACTTCAGAGAGAACTCACCCCCCCACTCCCACCAGTGACATGATTACATTTAAATTAAAAAAAAGGGACAAATAGGAAGATTAGCCTTGCTGCAACCTTTACTTCAACACTTAATAAATTAACTTTAATGTTGTACATTCCCCAACAGCACTCGACCAAACTCCTTGGCCAAATAAACATCTAAGCAGTATTATAAACATATACAATTAATCCAAGCAACCACTTCTTCTTAGTCCCAGTTCCAGCTCCGCATCTTGAGCTCCTGACTCCCGTTCAGTGGAGGAAACTCATTTGGCTTTTCTTATTGCACCTCACGGGATGTTACACGTGTAAATCTACATTCTCCAGGATTTTTTCAGTGTTTCAGCGTTGAGAAGTTTGTCTCAGACATGTGAAGTATTGTTCCCAGCATTTTCCTCCCTAAACTGTCTCATCCAGAGGCGGGGCAGCCGTCAGCTGATAAGTATGACATCATTTGCTGGAACTCTGTAAGGAGAGAGGGAAAGAACTCATAAAACCACCAACCTTTCATCATGACAAACTACAGCATAGGCTACTTTTCACTCAGATGTTCGATTACGTGGTTAGCGAATGCTTCTCTTTAGAAAGCACCAATACTCATCTCATTACTCATAAATGATATGAACCAAATTCAAGAAAGAAAAATAGGTGGTTTCTGCTGGTATTCAAAATCAAAGCAAGCAGTGTACGATCTTAAATAATGGCAGTATCCCATTTATGGGACTCCTACATGCTTGTATACGAATGACCTTGCATGTCCCAGGTTTTCTCAAATGTGCTCCAGCTTTATTAAAGCTACACAGGTTGTTCAAATGCAGGGTACATGCCATTCTAAATGTAGCAACCAAGGCAACGCTGTTATTCCCCAGTGTATCAATATTATGTTGGGATGATACATCCAACTTGTTACACAAGCAGACAGGAATTCTCCCTTTAGGGCATAATCTTGCAACACTATCATGGTAATGTTCTTGGGATAATTCCCACACACGCATCATTAAGGCCTCGTTCTCCAATCTGTAATTTCACCTTCACGCAGGTTTGATAGCAACACACAGCAAAGATTTGCACACTTCACTGTATCAAAGTAAACCCACCAAAGAAAGCTTTAAGTTCAAACACTTTGTTTTTAAACATTTAGATAATTTTCCTTCATTTTTATGATCTGCTATAAGCAGAACATTTTCCAGGATTGGAACGATTGATGATGACGATGAGACCAAGTGAGCAAGGAACTTGTATCTAATCATTTTGTTGTCAAAGGAGAAAACAATCTTGTTGATGAACAGTGTGGCTCCTCCTTTCAAACAAACTTTTATTGTACAAAAGGACGAGTGCACGGTGGTGAAGTGCAGACTGCATACAGGACAGAAACAACAACATTATGCTGCTAACATATTTCAGCTCTTTGCAAGCACAAACAGCACGCTAATGCTAAGCTAGCTAAGAACCCAGAGTAAAAGCTGAGTGAATGCTGACCCCAGACCAGCACAAAGACCCTGAACTTCAACAGGTAACAAACTGACGCGTAGTCACTCACTGTCTTTGTGCAGGTTTTTACATTTTTAACTGGTAATTATGAGACGTTTCATGAGGTGTGTGCCCTTCAGGACCTTTTTCAGTGCAACGAATTACTTTCTCCTGGGAGTAAATCAGTAATGTAATGCAATACTTTTCTTAAAAGTGTTCCGTGTTAAATGGTAAATGGCCTGTATTCGTATAGCGCTTTACTAGTCCCTAAGGACCCCAAAGCGCTTTACACATCCAGTCATCCACACATTCACACACACATTCACACACTGGTGATGGCAGCTACATTGTAGCCACAGCCACCCTGGGGCGCACTGACAGTGTTGTTAACCCCAACACTGACCATAACAAAGAGTGTAAATCCCTCCTGCTGACCACACAGGATACAATTAATTTGCATGAATGTAATGTCTTTGATATGAGGCTTAGCAATGGTGGTGACTGTCAAAACGCAGCCAAAGACAAGACATGAATGTTTTCTGTCTGATGATGACAGAGTGCCCCAGGCTGATTAAAATGACTCCTTTCACCTGTCCTGTTTGTAAGATAGACATCATGATCCACACTGACACATTCATATTCCTCAGTACACCGGATTAAAATGGAGGCTCTGCTCTTTATTTACCAAATGCTACGGTGAGTCATCGTATCGGAGCGCCGCTGACTGCTGCTTTCTTTTTCCTACTCATGCACGTGAAACTCCAGGTGAAGTCTGATCAGCCTGTTCTGAAACTGTAAAGTCTGAGTTGCTGATCTCAGAGTTTATGATGGGAGTCAACATTTTCAGGAATAGGGCTATAATCTTTGACAGACTGCAGCTGATACATTAAGTCCAAATACTGTTAAGTTTACAACCTTTGTCACACATATACGTTCTATTTCATGTAATTGAATTCACAAGAGTCATAATATACAAGAGATAACAAACCTGACGCTTTTGGTAAACAAGTTTTAAATCCAACCCAAGGATCACTTCCCAACTTCCTTTCCAAACAAGGTAACAGATCCAGATGAAATTTCACCCAGTAAGACATTAAAACGTTAACTGAGAACACTGATCTAATTTTTGCTGGGACAGTAAGATAAGGATGCTTGTAAAAAATGAGATTTCGCCAGGTCAAAGGCTGCAAATGAATGCAATTATATAGTCAGTGCAAATGTACAAGAGTACTAATAAGAAAATTGAACCAACTTTAAAAGATGGTCACCAATTTCACCAGAGGATGTACATTACACATCAGTACATAATGGCACTGTAACTGAAACTAGACTTCCTTAAACACTCAAGGCAACCAGAGCTGGAATCCCAGGAAAGCTGGGTGATAGAAAACGGCTGACAAACATCCATAAAAAATAAATAAAAATAAAATAACAAGCCCAAAACAAAACCCTCAAAGTCGGCGTGTTAATGTCTGCTGAAACAATGACTGAAGAGCCCCGAGGGAGGAAACCGACTGTCTAAGCTCCAATGTGTCATCATAACACATACAGCAAAGGAAACTTTTCCCAGTGCCAGGACTTTTCCAACGAGTACACGACTACAGATAATTTTTACAGTGTGTACAAACATTCAAAGCTCTGGCAGGAAAAAAATAACAGTTTGGTGGCAAACGCGAAACACAGCTCTATACAAATGACTACAGTAGTTGCTTTACTGGGTAAACGACATCTCATGCACTCAGTCACAAAACAGTCTCGTGCTTTTGAAGTGGAATGATTGTGATGATGGCTACAGAAACCAATCCTGGTGTCTGTTTACAGCGAAACATTCTCCTGAACAGAAACATCAACTTCACAGTAATGTGCTGACTGTGATGGAGGAAGTGTTGTTGGGAGCAAACGAGGGACTGCGCTGCCGTTTTAAACGATAACGGGAAATAAAATGAAACATTTCTCAGGCATATTAAACACTTCATGTTATCAGACAACCAAAAAGAGGTTAAGTAAATGATAAAGAGAGAACACAGTGTGAGGTCGTTCTAATAAATCCACGCACAACAGAGCCGCTAAACCAGTCTCTCCAATGCATTCAAAACGGCTTTCGACTAACCACTGAACCTTTTCAGCTCATTTTGAATCACAATGTTTACCGTGACCTGTGCATTCAGGGACATAACACAGTAAAGAGGTAAGAACGGCTGGGAGTTTAAGGGGACGGTGGGGGCAGGGGTGTTCCTCAGTGTGGAGGCCCTCAGTTTCTCTGTAATCAGCCCATCACTGGGTGTGTCAGCATAGCTCCCACCACTAATTTCATTCCTCTCAAACCACGTAAGACGGAGCCAAACCGCAGCGTGGAGGAAACTCCGCTGCAGTCGGCTGCCTGCCGATGATGCAGATTGGCTCATGGAAATGGAATGAGAAGAAAACACCGACATACAGAGGAGTACGGTGTCCGTATATCATGGCGACAAGGTGTAAGCGACACAAACTGTTTTCATTTCTGAATGTTACCGTGAATCCTGTTTATTTGTACACGGACTGAAAGGGAGAGTGAGAATGTAACGGCGTTTCCTCGACATTTCTCTGATCAACTTCACTTTTGATGCTGGTGCCAGCTCTTTTCCAAAGACTTAATGAATATTTCCCAAGAACAAGAGATGTGTTTCACTCTTGCCAGCATGACCGTCAGCATTCATGTTAACAGTAACTAAAAGTGACAGTTGTTTTGACCATCAGTTGATTTAGATATTGATTGATGGCCAAGATTTAAGAGGTTAAGACAACATCTTCTTCTCAAGCTAAAACCTAAGTAATAAACTAAGCCAAGTAATAGCCCTAATAGTCAACAAGCAACCGTCAAACTATAATAAAATCTTAAATCTCATTGGCTAACAACTCTAAGCAGGTATTTAAAACACAATACCTCTTATGTTACATTGATGTTTGTAGAGAACAGGTTCCAGGTGTGGCTGAGTGTGTGAAGAGAGATTAAATATTAAACAAGCAACATTGCTGTGAACAGTCATACCACTGGCAGTAGCAGAGTACAGAGTGTCTGACGCGGACGTCTGTCTGATCGCTCTCCTCTATGTTAGGCAGCTCTGTCGGCTCGTGGAGAAACTTCTGCAGGTCGGTCTGCGGGAACCCATTTTTCTGGTAACTCTGTTAGCAAAAAGAAAAAGTCCAAAATGCATCACATTTAAAGTCAGAAGACAAAACTTTTTCCATGCTAGATTTGAGAAATGCACACCAATTTAACGCATATTGTAGACTCAAGCCCACAAACTTACAAACAGGTACCGCAATGACTGAAACATGGATTAAGAAACATTGTGACTGGTTTCGTCACATTTTTCTTCATAATTTAAATATAAAATTTGAAATAAAGGCTTTTTATAGATGTGATATTCACTGATTGTTGTCTCCTCTCAGCAAGATGCAATTACATTATTGCCTAAGGGACAAGCAAGACAGGAAGTAAGATGTAAGAAGAGCACAAGATGCACTTAAGCCCCCCTCTTTTTGTCCTCGACACTTCTCTCCGTCCATCCTGCTGCTTATTTGGTTCATAGTAAGCACCGATGCCCAGACTCCCCACTCATCTGTCAACCTCATCCAGCTCCTCTGCAGTTTCTTCAGCCCTGAACTATCTGTGACGCGCGCACGCACCAGAAACACCTAACCTAGGATTCATGCAGGAGGCCTAGATGCCCAAGTACCGTTCTACTGAGCCCCTTTTAAATAACTAAGGTCTTCACCCTTTTTAAGAAATAACCCAGACACCCTACTGAGGAAGCTCCTTCTGGCTGCTATCAACAGCTTGTGGCCATGCGTGGGTGGGAGGCATAAATCACCCAGTAAATTGGTAGCTAAGAGAGAAAGTGATGCCATCTCCTCCCATAGCAGACAGCTACAGCATCCTCATTACTGCAGACGCTGCACCAATCCATCTGTCAATCTCCCGCTCATTCCCCGACTCATGAACAGGACCCCAAAGCCACTTTAACTCCTTCAACTTGAAGGAGTTGCTTCCCAACCCAGAGTGAAGACACTACTTCACTCCTCATATGAATGCACTCGATTTGCACCATCCTTTCTCTTTGTCACGTAGCTAGACTTAACCTGCAACACTGATGTGGCATTTGGTTGAAGCGTGGCAATCTCACACAGGGACGTCCCTTTTTTGTGGTTCTGTCAGAAGAGATGTGAATATCTCTTTTGTCTTGCTGGCAGAAAGCTCAAAGTACAGTAAGGATTGTTGTTCAGTTTTAGGCCACATTTTCCACCCTCCTGTCAGGTCTAACAAGATCCAAGAGTTTAATTGACAAAATGCCACAGTTTTCAAATGACTTGCACTCTGTAACGTAAGTACCTTGATGGTCTCATAGGCGTCGGTTATAAGAGCGATAAAGAGCGACAGCACCATGTAGATGAACAGGGAGATGAAGGAGTACAGGTAGGCCCGACTGAAGAGCCACACCAAGGTGTTTTTGTCCTTAAGCTGGGCGAAGGTGGTGAACATGTCGTCTCCATTCAGCAGAGAGAACAGGCACTCTGCCACAAGACTCAGGCCCTCAAACTACAGAGAAAGAGGGAAATAACAGAGCAGTGAGCAGTTAACAAATCCACATAAATCTGAGATTTCCTGGAAAACAAAACAAAAGAGAAGATGGAAAGAAATTTGTTACATTACTGCAGCTTTTCTTCCTTTAAAAAAAAAAAAAAAAAAAGTTATACATTTGGTCTGTAAAAATGCCATAAAATACAATTTAGTGTTAATCACCAACTTCAAAAGAACGACATGACATTATTTTATTATTTTTCTTATAAATTGCAAGTAAAAATTCTTCACACGGAAAGACTGTTTTGATCTTTTAAGTAGCTGATGTAACAAATGACAATGAGTAAGTCTTAGGTCAAAACCCAGTTTATCACAGAAAGACGAGTCACTTCAGATTATTACCATCAACATATTAAACAGGCAACAGAAGTGTTTAAGTAAACAGCCTGAATGCTCAGGTATAGGTCAGCTTCACTGTGTTTTGATTGTTTTGATCAGAGATTAAAGAAAACTTGGGGTTTCCAAAAGTACTTGGTTGTATTAAAAGAAACGCTGGACCTCGCAGGCTTAATAATAAGACAACGAATTAGACTGAAAGACTGATAGGAATGACGCAATAAAGGAAAAAAGGGAGACTGTTGGTTGAAAGAACCAATCAGAAAGCCCGACACAAAACAGAAAGAAGTCATGTTCCACAAGAATGAGATAAGATCTAAAAACAACATCACTCTCAGACACTATGGATCCAGCTGACAGCACTTGAAGGCGTGTGGAAAGGCAAGTCGCAGGTCATCAGCTGTTGATTTCCTTCTGTAAATAACATGAGGATCCTGGAAACGCTTACAGGTCACTACCGGGGACTCCCCGAAACATCGCAATATAAATATAAAAGTCTCCGTTGACTGCATCGCTGCACAAACGTAAAGAACTGTAACACGGCTGACGTTAAACGCTGGCATAGCAGAGCTGGTTGCACAAATGGTAGTCGGGTAACAGTTTACTTTTCATGTGGGCCTGATAAGAGTCTATTTCATTGTTAAACAGAGAAAAGTGTACTTAACAGCTAAAATGACCTGCTTGAATGACTTCAGTGCACCAACCGTATGGATGCTTTGTTAGTTCCACAGACAGGCATTCCTAAACATGGGAGGTAGTGAAGTGACATAAAGGCAAACATGAAAATCAGCTCACAATATATTTACAGTAGTTACTCCTCTTCAGCACAAGATTATCAACAATTTAGCCAGTGAGATGCAAGATGTGAGGCAGCTGTTCTCAGGCTTTCCCACATCTGCCTCTGCAGATTAGGAGCTCTGCCGTGTTTAGACGCCTACTTCTGCTCAGACTTCCGTAAATAATTTATCTTAACAAGCCAGAACAGCTAAACATACAGATCACTGTCTGGGGAGCTCCCAGTTAAGGTTAGAGTTTTTCAGGATTTTAAGAAGTGCTCCAAATGTTGGTCAAGTCCAGCTGTAATCTCCACAAATTCTTAAAACATGAGCCGTTCAACTTTGTTTCATACTTGTATGCATAAATTTGGAGGAAACTGCTTCTTGTAGCCTCTTTCAGTTTGAGATATTTGCTCCGTTTCGGGGCAGTCGGCCCAAAACTGAATGTGGCACAATTCTGTTGCTAATCATCAACCATTTGATTCATTCCTTCTCACCTACAGGTGCACATACATCAGCGTACAAATGAATGTGTTATGAATGTGGCAGCAATCACTGTACAATGTTGAAAACCTGGTCACCAATGAAGCAGCGAACAGCAGCCAGTGAAGCAAAACAAGCATTATCATGCACTGACACCTAGTGGCCGTTTTATTTAGAGAGTCTTATAAATGCACTGTGAACTCTAGTTGCTCCTGTACAGGGAAGCCAAAGGCCATGTGTACACTTTGTTCAGTTTGAAGAGCAACATGCTGAAATAGCAATTTGAAAGAAACAGCTTGGAAAACCTGGTGGAGAAGTTAAAATTTAACTTCTCCAAGTCCAATCTGACAGTCATCATAAAAAGGAAAGTATCGTACAACCACAGTTCCAAAAAAGTAAATGAAAAATAAACTGTCAAATAAACAAATCACTGATTTGCAAATCTCATAAAACTCATCAAAATCAAACTTTGAATATCTCATCTACAGGTTATCAAGAGTCTGAATCTGGGACATGATCAAAAACAATCACCTAAAACACAACCGTAAGTCAGTTTTTTAAAAGATGTGCACTTTTGGGAGTTCCTTAATTCAATATCTGCAGCGTCAGCAACATTTCGTGAGAAAGAAAAAAAAGCCTGGATTGTTTCCCCTGCATCTCTGTCACACCCATCACAGTGATTTCCTCAAAACCAGTTAGAAAGTTACCTTCTCGTGGTACGGCCCCAGTACAATCCATCCACAAAAAGTATAGCCGAGGTAGATCATGCCAGCACAGCAGCAGAAACGCAGGACCTTCGGAAAGGCTGCCTTCATGGTTAGGATCAGCACCTAAACTTGGAAGAAATATACTGTTTTTAAGTGAATTTTAAACCTTATGAGACAACAAATAAAGATTTATGTGAGAGTGGAGCGGACTGATACAGGTCTACACATGTGCATGATGAGAATTAAAATAAATATATCAGTCTCACAGCATATTAATACAAGTTTCTCCATCACTGTTGCATTAAGCTTAATGTGATGAGCTCCTGCTTAATATTTTGCTCATTGAAAGTTCTCACATGAAACAGACTTCAAACTCTGAGATCATAAATGTAGAACATTAATGCCTTACATCAGTCGTGCTGAGCATGGACTCACATTGTATTTCTGGAAGTATCCCAGGTACCTGATCACTCCAACCCACACCAGTAATGTAGACGTCCCCAGGAAGATACTGCACACGTCATAATTTGTAAGGTTCTACAGCAGAGAAAGTCCACAATTAGGGATGAAATGATAGTTCTAGAAAAATCTGTTACATAATTACACACAGTATACATAAGTTATATTACAGTAAAGCTGGTTTTGCTGTATGATTGCAGTAAATGACATAGTCTGGATGATTATTTTATTAGGGTTCAAAGTACAAAGTGAAGCCAAGGAACGATAAACCTTAGCGTGCTTTTATGCTTTAATGCATGTGCACTGAGAGAAAACTATATAAATGTAAACTCCAGGTTTCTTAAAGGACAGCTTCACTGATTTTGCCATTTCTGATTGTGTCCAACTGCTCAAAGTTAATATCAACGTCCGAATCACAAGCAAAGTATCGTCAGTCACGTTGAAATTTGGTTTGGAATTTAAAGTCATGTTTGATTAAAGGTCCAAACTGTCCTTTATAAGTCTAACAATGTAATTATAAGATACTAAAACCTAACTGGTGAATTAATGCTGCACTCAGACAACTTGACCTCCGCTGAAAAGTTATTGTAGCAAATAATAGTAGAGCTTCACCTACAGTGATAAATTACACAAAAGAAGTAAAGTTGGTCATAAATGAGTCTAACTCTTTAAAACTTAAAACACATCAGTGGATATAAATAAAACATTAAAATAAAATTAAAATAATGAAATACGATAAAAATTTGCCTATACACTAGAGATGGCACGATACCACTTTTTTATGTCCGATACTGATATCATAAATTTGGATATCTGCCGATACCGATATGAATGTGATATAGTGTGTTTTTTAATCAATAGAACTGGTTTTTTTTTTTTTATATCTTGCTGCATTTTGTATAAGTTCATACTCACGTTTAAAAAACAAAACAAACAAACAAAACAACACTAAAGCTATTCTGTTATACCTGTATGCAAAAAATACTTCATAGTTCAGCAAAACTGATCAATCTAATAAACTTAAATCCTCTAGCCTTCCTATTCTGGTATTTTAAAGAGTACTTAGTAGAAATATTAAACAACCTAACTAATAGGGTTGCAAACTCCCAGCAAAAAAAAAAAAATGGAACCACCCACCCTCCACCTCGTGATGCTTAATTGACGTAATCAACCTTAATCGAATGCACGTGTAAAATAAAATGCACAGAAATCAATTATTTTTCTACAATAATTAAATAGATTCAACATCTTTCTTCAACAGAACTGCAGACTGCACAGATGGTACTTTCCCAAAGGAAAAAGTACTACAGCTTACTAGGGTATATTAGACTTAACAGTTACTATATACAGTAATGGACTTCTATACATTTTACATCAGATTAAAACTTTGGTTGTAAGATTCGGATAATTATTTATTAAAAGCTCGACATTTTAAATGAGAATAAGAAAGAAAAGTATGTCTTTGTGCCCCCTTCTCCCTGTTCATGCCCTATCGGCCCCCCTGGCTAAACTTTGCTAGATCCGCCCCTGCACAGTTACCAGCCGTCAGCTGCGTAGAAAAAGATCCTGGTGTAGAAAGTAATATTAAATAAATTCTAACAGCAGCTTATCAAGCTTAAACGTGCTGCTGTTGTTCAGCCGCTGGTTTCCTCTTTCTGGTGCAAAGTGGGCCAAAAACAAAGAAGAGAGAAAAGCCGATCAGCTGATCATTGATCAGTTTCATGATTGAAGTAGCAACAGGAGAGGGAGGGAGAGGCAGTCGCTCCATATATCGGTTGTTAAGCTTAACGCGGGAATGCTTTACAAACATTCAGAGATGAACTTACACACTTGCTTTACTTCTCTCTGGGATCACTTCATCGGAGATGAAATGACGGTTTGGTAGCGAGGCTCCAAATGCTCAACCAGACCGCCGACCGTCTCGCACGCCACAGCCGCTCTATCACGTGAGCACACTGCTCCGACGTGCTACGGTTATGAGCCGAGTTAGGCCGTGTCGCAAGTTTTGTGAGGTGCTTTTGTGATATTTAATAGATCGGATTACATTTTTTATTTCTCTCCGACATCCGATCCAGTAATTCAGGTCAGTATTGGACCGACACGTAATATCGGATCGATCCATCTCTACTATACACACGAGGCTACTCATAAATACCAAAGCTTGATTTCAAATTATACAAAACCTTTTCTACATAAAGATATACATTTTCAAATCTTTTGCAATTATTTGACACCTTTTAAATGACAACTGAATTATGGGGGGGGGGTATGGTTAAACACCATTGCAAGAAAGAAAGGGATTATTCATTTTACCTTTGCTTGTATCTCCATCTTCAGAATCGATCCAATTATGGCGAAGAGGTCGCTGACGATGACCAGCAAGTACCAGCCGTTCAGAAACTCCCTCTGGTCGTCCTCGCACACTTTCCGATTAAAGTTTTCATGGAAGAATCTGGAGAACCTCTTCAAAATAAAACAATGGAAATTCAGTCAATTTAAAAACACACACACAATGTGTCTTTATCCACGATGTTTAAGTTGATTTCAAAAAAAAAAAAAAAGGTAACTGCTTGCACGGCGTTGCTGACCTGCAGTAACCTGACGGCCAGTATGATGGAGCGAGTGCACAGCACGGCTGATGTGAGGCACATCAGAATAACGAAGGCATCAAATACCAGCAGATAGTGTGTGTTCTTCTGAGCTGAAATACACACACACACACAAAAAGCACAAGTGTGGGTGTGAGAGGGTTTATCACTCAACTCCCTCACACTCACAGTTCTGACACTGATAACACAAGTCTGAAAGCAAACGCCTCAGTTACAGGAAACTGCCCAGTCCTGGTACAAGTTTGGAGACAAATCCTTCCACACACTTTAACAATGTGGTGAACAAACTGCTGCAATACAAAATAAACTGGACAGACACATTGGTCCACAAGAGTCTCGCGCAGAATAAGATTTATTTTTATTTATTCTGATTCTTTAAAACTTGACAACATTTTGATATTTTTACAAATATTCCAAACATGCATTTGCAGGCTGACCTGTTTTACTCAAATGTGAAAAACACGTTTTCAAAGCCATAACCCGTCTCATTCCTCCCTCATTTGTTACCATTAATTATTCATTTTTGCTTCACTTTGGTTAGAGAAGTTCACCTTACCCGTCCCCGATATCTTCCAGTCTTGGCACGCGCTGCTTTCAGCGTCTATGTCCAGGAATAGTTTCACCTTTCCACTGTGACACTGGTTATCGAACGTTATCTATCAAATCAAAGGGATCCAGGTGTTTATATGTGCTTCAATCCAGCTGTGTTTGCTGCTTTTACATGGCGTTAATAAAGCCAAGAAATTCATACCGTAACAAAGAAGGAGTAGCAGTCGGGTAACTCTCGCGAACGCACCGTCTGGAGGTTGATTCCCTTCAACTGGAAGGTTATTTTGATGTCGACAAGTCTGAAAGAGCAGCGAAATGTTTGATTTAAAAAGGGGATGTCAGCATGTAATGTAAATATTTTAAACAGCATACCTGTAAAAATCCAGATTAAAAAAGGATGAATTCTCTGTTCTCCACAGGTTTGCAGTCTTTGGATCGTGTGACATACAAACTGAAAAAAACCCCATCACATATATGTGGTGTGTAAAAAAAACACATAGACACAGCTTTTGTTTCCCCCTCAAAATTAGTTCTTATACTCCAATATGGAATTTCATGACCTGTTTAAATTACCAGTAAATCCCATGATGGTTCTAAAATGTCTGAAATATATAAGAAATGGTATTTTTAAACATGAATCTTTTGTCCCGTTTCTAATAAAAACTCTTCAAGTTTGTCATTAAATATTAAAACTACAGGAGCCCAAAGGGGAAATTTTAACAACACTATGATCTTAATTATCTAAATGGCAAATCTGACACCAACTTCGCCGCGTATAACAGCAAACTGACATGCAAATTTTCCCTCTCACCCGTCTCCAGCTGAGCATCGATGTCATAGATCTCATCTGAAGGCTCCACGCTGCCCCTCCTATAGTACTCTTTACATATGGTGAGGGGCAGCAACTTGCCATTTTCATCCTCTGTGTAACTGATCGGGCCCACAGAGAGCTGGTCCAGCTGACTGTACTGTACACAACAGGGAATTTTAGGAAAATTTAAAAAAAAAAAAACAGAAAACACTCCAGGGTGACGAGACAATAAAGAAGCTGAAAACTGGAATATCGCAGTGAAACACAATAAAACAAGAAATTCAAAAAATAAAGCAGTTCCAACTCATGCGATGCTTAAATTACACCAGATATGTTTATATGAGCATTAGATTGGAGTTCCTGATGTGCGTATTCTATAATAAAACTCCACACTACATACACTTCATAATGCTACAGTAAAAAAGTCACTGTTACTTGCCTGATCCATGACATAAAACAGACTTTCATAGACGTCGTGCTTTGTGTAGACGGCAACACTGTAGTCGTCCTCATCGACCCCGCTGTAGCCTTTTAAGAAAAGGTGTTTGAGCGCCATGGTGTTCTCTTCCTTATAGGAAACCACCAGCTGGTTGTTGAGGCCGAACAGGACGAGCTGTGGGGAAAACAAGAAAGGAGAGTTGAACATATACGCGTCTTATTCCTTTTGAGGTGGAAAACACATGTTATAGTAGCTTTACATTTCTGACATACCACTCAGTCAGTTGGGCCTTTTTAAAAGGAGATTATCCAAAACTGTAGTTGTTATGGACATGGATTATTGTGCAATCTCCCACAGCTACACATTTACAAGTAGCTGTAAACTGTTACGTGAAATACTGATGAGGTGCTTTAAAGACGTTTTTGTTGTTTTAGGGCCATGTGCTTCTGAAACAATACAAATTTAGCAGCAAAATAAAGACAAACACAAATATTCCTTTATTCTCCCATTTTAAGCAGGACCCTCAGTGTAAGCATGTATATACACACTGCTCTTGGCTGCATGCCTTCGATTACAGATTGCAGTTCCAGGAAGCCTCTTCTGAGTGCTGCCTCTTTCCTGGTCTTTCCCAACATACAATAAACCCCAGTGCACATACTTGTGTGGTGACCATGATGATTTTCAGGATCTGGACTCCCATTTTCCAGGGAATGTGTCTTCGGGCTCTGTACTTCTCACAGGGGCTCATGAAATAATACCTCAGGTCGTCTCTGAGGTTCTCCTCTTTTATAATGTCGTGAGTTATGACAGAGCTGTAAGACAACAACCATCATGCAGATGACAGAAACAGATCGCAGTGCTGTGGGCTACACAGTTAAAACTTGTGGAAGTGAACAGATGGTGAGAGGAGTTTCTCTACGAAGGAAGAAGAAAGCAGCCAGAAGGCTGAAAATGCAGAAGTGAAAGTTAAAAAGAAAGACAGTTATTTTATCAGTTCTTGTTGTTGCGATGTACCAGACTGGTAATCAATCACACAGA